>NC_056732.1:521089296-521424296 GCF_019279795.1 Protopterus annectens
TGAAGGACAGGACAGAAAAAAGGAGAAATGGCCATTTGAGCTTGTAATTTAGAAACTTTCCTAGCAGAGGTGAGAGCCAACACGAGGACAGTTTTCTAAGTACAGAATTTTACAGAAGCAGAAAATGCTGATTAAAAAGGAGACAGTAAGCACCAAATTGCTAGGAGTTATTACTGATGAAAATCTGCCATCTGACCTCCATATCCATAGCAACATCCAAAAAACATATAAAAAAATTAGGTACCCTCCATAGACACAAATACTACCTTAATCATCTTCTTCTTTCGGCTGCTCCCTTTAGGGGTCGCCACAGCAGATCAATTGTTTCCATTTTTTCCTGTCCTCTGCATCTTGCTCTGTCACACCAACCACCTGCATGTCCTCTCTCACCACATCCATAAACCTTATCTTAGGCCTCCCTCTTTTCCTATCTGGCAGCTTCATCCTTGGCATCATTTTCCCAATATACTCTGCATCCCTCCTCAGCACATGTCCAAACCAACATAATCTTGCCTCTCTGGCTTTGTCTCCAAACCTTCCAACCTGGGCTGACCCTCCAATATACTTATTCCTAATCCTGTCCATCCCCCGCACACCCAGTGCAAATCTTAACATCTTCAACTCTGCCACATCAAGCTGACTCCTGTCTTTTTGTCAATGCCACTGTCTCCAACCCATTTAACATAGCTGGTCTCACTACCCTCTTGTAGACCTTCCCTATCACTCTTACTGGTACTCGTCTGTCACAAATCACTCCTGACACTCTTCTCCACCCACTCCATCCTGCCTGTACTCTCTTCTTCACCTCTCTTCCACATTCATCATTACTCTGAACTGTTGATCCCAAGTACCTAAAACTCATCCACCTTCCCCACCTCTACTCCCTGCATCCTCACCATTCCTCTATCCTCCCTCTCATTCACACACATATATTCTGTCTTAGCTCTGCTGACCTTCATTGCTCTTCTCTCTAGAGAATATCTTCACCTCTCCAGGAACCCAGCCACTGGGGATGCACAAGCCAGTGCATTTCTTTATGCCGGTCCCAAGCCCGGATAAATGGGGAGGGTTGTGTCAGGAAGGGCATCCGGCGCAAAATTTTGCCAAATCATACATGCAGACAACAGTATAAATACTACCTTAATATGACTGCTAAAAAAGCTCCATCATCGTCTTTCCTGCTACCATCTCTACTATATGGTGCCCCAATCCTCACCAATATCCAGTCCTCCCTGAAAACTAAACTGGACTCATGTTACAACAAGACTGCCAAATTTGCAACAGATTCTAAAACTCAGCACACCACTGCTTATCTCTACAACAGCTAAACTGGGTTGAACTCCCACACTGCCTCACTTATTCACGATTACCCACTGCACATACTCATATACAAGCCTTCAACATGCCCCCTCCCTCTTCTCCTTATTGACTACATACCACCCTAACAGGCCATTAAGATCTAAAAACACAATGATGCTGAAAGTTGAAAAGCCTAACCTTGCAGCTGATCAAATGTTATACTCTTTTACAGTCTCAAAACTATGGAATGTCCTTCCACCTTCTATCAGAAGAATCAGTAATCCTGCTCTCTTTAAGAAGTCTCTCATATGACACTTCTCTTCTCTCTGGCAATGTACTTGTGCCAAAACAGTACCTCCTAACACCGGATCCACTACTACATCCCTCTACAATATCACTACTTAGGAGCTCTCTCTGACTTGGTGAATTTAACTGCTTATGCCTATAAAACTCCAACTAGTAACAATCAAAACTGCTAACCTACCTGACTAACTCCATCCTCAATCATCAAATTGTACACAATGTTGATGTGTAATGTTTGTAAATAACTTGTACCATTGTGTTTAATATTTATTTCCATGCATTGAGACTGTATATACCCTGCATATTATGCTTTTTCTTGTATGTACTATTGTTATTGTGGAGCTTTTCTCCCCAGGCCTCTACTGAAAATGGGCTCACCTAGGCCCAGTAGACTTTCCTGGTTAAGAAATGCAATAAATAAAAAAATACATTTTTTTAGCTCAAGATTAAGATCCGAAAGGGGGGAGAGATCAGCTTCCTTGGTGGGTTAATATGCAGGACTCTCCTGAAGAAAAAAACTAAATGATTTAATCTTCCAGACAACCCTGAAGAAAAGTCTGACCCCCATCCTAGACATAAGTGGATGGTTAACAGGGAGGCAGGCACTGACAGCTGATCAGTCAGCTTTTACAGAGGAGTAGAACAAACTTCATCAAAGTAGTTCGCAGAGATACTGCGGTACAGCAGGAACTTGTGACAAGAGTGGGTCCTGACTATGTTTGCTGCACCAACAGGAAAACCTTTTCCATTTAGCTGTATAAGATTTATTAATAGTGGGTCTCCTGGCCTCTTGAAGTACTTGAACAACCTCTTCAGAGAAGAGGTGTCTTTGAAGAATTAAAATCCTATCAACCATAGGATTAAGTTGAGACATGGAAGATTTGGATGGAGCAGGAATCTTTTTTGCCGAGTTATCAAGTCCAGTTGATGAGGTAATCTCCTGTAATTGCCTTTGTCAGGTGAAACAAAAGAGGAAAACAATGCTGTGTTGGCCAAAATGGTGCCAGTAAAAGGAGTTTGAGCGCTTCCTTTTGTGCCTTGAGAAGAATTTTTGGAAGCAGCAGCAGCAGAAGAAAAACATAAAGGAACTTCCCTGTCTACTGGAAAGAAAAGGCCTGGACAAAAAGGTCTCTGGAGCAGAAAGTACAGTTGTGTAAAATCTTACCGTAACAGTAGATGGCCACCTTTTCACTGTAGCAGTATTCATCACCTCTGGGATCTCCTGCCTTGGATAGTCAACATCCAGTCCAGTATACCAAAGCCTTTATTTCCTAGGGAGGGTCATATGTCAGATGTTCGCTCCCCATACAAGCATAGGGCATAAAAGTGACGTATGTATGCTCTGCTCCCAACTCAGAACTGAATTGCCCCAGGAGAACCAGGACTCCCAGTGGAAAGGAAGACACTGTGCATCCAGAAAAAGGAAGGAAGGAGAGGAACCTCTCAGCCAGTATGAAAAACCAACCTATGCAAAGGCAAGAAGTCTCACTAATCTCATATGCAAAGCCATAGAAAGAATTATCATGGAAATGATCCATAATGACATAGGAAACCCCCATGCTGGACTCAACCCAATTTGGTTTCGTCAAGTAAAGGTCATGCCTACTCAACCTGATGGACTTCTTTGAGAAGGTCAACAAAGCAATGGATGAATGCAAAATGGTTCATATTTCCTACCTTGACCTGGCCAAGGCATTTGGCACAATTCTCCATTCAGACATTCTTCACAAACTCAGAGATTAGGCAACAACCCTTATGTCGCCAGATAGATAGCCAGCTGTCTCACAGACAGGACCCAGGAAGTTAAAATAAAGAAGTCTACCTTTACATAGAGGCCAGTCATAAGTGGAGTGCCTCAGGGATTGGCCCTGGGACTGATCCTTTTTGGCATGTACTTCTCTGAAGGAAAGGCCAAAGCCAATGGCTTCTGGCTGACTAAATTTGCAGATAATTGCAAATTAGAAGCTGTCATTGAATTCCTCACTGACAAATGTTCTCCAGGAAGGGCTGGCACAGAGAAATAACTGGATTTCAGAGACATGGACTAAAACTAAATGCCAAGAAATGCACAACAGTATCCTGTAGGGAGGCATCCATCCCTGCTAACTAACATTATGACAACACACCCCTAAGACCTGACCCAGTAGTCAGAGACTTGAGGATACACATAGACCGTAATCTAGCCTCTGGCCATCTCGTGTCCACAGTAGTGAGGAAATTATTCTAGGTTGTGCAACTTATAAACAAAATTATGGCATCTAGTTCTAAGGAAGTCATTGTTCCACTGCATTCTGCATTCATCAGATCTATCGAGTACAATGCCCCTTTTGGTATGTACCTAACCAGACATATCCAACAGGGGGGTCCATACAGGTTCTCACTAAAAAAAAAACACAAGGCATAAGTAAAATGCCCTATGCAGACAGCCTCAAGGCCCTATCCCTGTACTCTGTCTCCTACAGGCTGTTGAGGGGAGATCTATACCTAGCATATAAGATGTTGTCAGACTCCATTCTGACGGACCTTCTGCATATCTGCAAAACAAACCACTAGAATTACCCATTCTGAAGACATAAACCTTATCTGTAAAAAAATAGCACCTGCTGGAGAGACAGGTATGTATCCCAGAGACTATACTTCCTCTGGAAAGTACAGTTGTGTACCTACCATAAATGTAGATGTTCGAGTGTATTCACTGTTGCAGTCATTACACTTGGGTTATCCTGCTGGCAGGTAACCCGCAGTTGGCCTGAATTCCAAAGTCCTGGTCTGGCGTTGGTTGCTGTCGCCTCTTCCCTGACGTCAGTGCGCCAGGGGTATAAAAGATGCAGCCGATGCCATTTTCTTGAGTTTTTCTTGCCCCAGATGTCAGGTGCCCCCAAAAGGGTAGGCTGTAAAAATTATGATTATAAAAAAGCATGCATATAACCCTTCATCTACAAGAAAATACACCACATAGGTTCTATAGAATAGATAGGTACAGATAAGTCCCAGCAAAGAAAAAGGGGGATGGTGGGAGGGTAACCTGGACTGCAACAGTGAATACACTCGAACATCTACATTTATGGTAGGTACACAACTGTACTATGTTCATCGTGTTTCACTGTTGCAGTCATTACACTTGGGTTGAATCTGAAAGCTGAGGTAGGGCGGCTGGGCCTAAATAGAGTTTGGAGTGGCTATGAGGCCCTGCAGAACTGCAGTGGCAAACCCTGCTCTGGATTTAGAGCAGAGAGGTAAATGGTAATGCTTTGTAAAAGTGTGCACTGAAGTCCATGTTGCAGCCTCCAAAATATCCTTGGTTGGTACTCCTCTGAGGAAGGCTGCTGAAGTGGCTGCTGCTCTGGTAGAATGTGGCCTAATGCCCTTGGGCACTGATTTGCCATGTTGTGAATAGCAGAAATGAATGCAGTGGCCTATCCTTTTTGAAATAGTCTGCTTTGAAATGGCTTTTCCTTGGGAACCTGCAGCATATGCCACTAAGAGTTGTTCAGTCTTTCTGAAGGCTTTAGTCTTGTCCGAGTAAAAGTGTAGCTGTCTGTGTATGTCCAAAGTATGCAGAAGTCTCTCCCCCTTATTCTGTGGGTTTGGATAAAAGGTAAGCAAATGTATGGTTTGGTTAAGAGCCATGCTGGACACTACCTTAGGCATAAATGTGGGGTTTGTCCTTAGAGAAACCCTGTCCTGATGAAAAATAATAAAAGGTTCCACAGCCATTAGTGCCTGTAACTGAGACTTGCTGAAGTCATTGCTAGAAGAAGAGCGGTTTTCCATGACAAGTATTTTATCTCTGCTGTATTGGCTGGCTCAAAAGGAGGCAGTGTGAGTTTTTCCAAGACAAAATTGAGGTCACATGTAGGCACTGGAGCTCTCCTTGGAGGTCTTATGTTTTTGGCCCCTCTGAGAAACTGTCTTAGCAGTGGATGAGAAAAAATGGGTGGGTCCGTATTGTAAAGAGCTGAAATGGCAGAGGCATGGATCTTAATTGATGAGAAGGATAGGCCTTTGTCCAGCATCTCAGTTAGGTATTGCAAAAATCTGAGGAATATTTGGTTCATGCGAGTCAATTCCCTGCGCTTGGTTCCAAGCACAGAATCTCTTCCATTTTTCTGCATAAGATTTTCTGGTGCTGGGCCTCCTGGCCTCCAAAATAACATTCATAACTGCTTTAGAGAGAGGTGTGTTCTGAAGGATTACATTATCTGCCATGCAGCCAGATTTAGGGTTTTGAGTTGGCTGTGCAGGATCTGATTGTTCTGTTGGGTCAGCAAATGAGGTATTAGAGGCAATGTCCAGGATGGGCCTTGAGATGAGCTCTTTAGGACTGGGTACCAGTGCTGGCGTGGCCAGTCTGGGGCAATCAGTATCATTTTTGGCTTCTCTTGTCTGACCTTTAGGAGTACCTTAGAGAGAAGAGGCAGAGGAGGGAAGGCATATACTGTAAGGGCTTTCCAGCTGAATGAAAGGGCGTTAATTTTCCATGCTTGCTTGTGATAAGTCCGAGTGCAGAATCTCTGTAGCTCCAGTTGTGAGGGGAGGCGAATAGCTCTATGTCTGGGCATCCCCATTTCCCTGTTATCATGTTGAAGATTTGTGGATCCAGTTTCCACTCATGAGGATCCATGAGGTTTCTGCTTAGTTCGTCTGCCAAAATATTTGTCTTTCCTGGCAGGAATTGTGCTTGCAGATGTACTTGATAAGTGAATGCTGTGTTCCACAAAGTCATGGCTTGCCTGCAGAGCGGGTAGGAATGTGTGCCCCCTTGCTTGTTTATGTACCACATGACTGTAGTATTGTCTGTCTTTATCAGTAGTTGTCCTGGATGAAGTAGGTCCTTGAAGGCTGTCAGGGCATTTTGTACAGCTAGCATCTCTTTTTGATTGATATGAAGGATGCATTTGGTTTGCGGGCCATGTGCCCTGGATACATTTTCCTGCCATGTGCGGCCCCCAGGCATAATCTGATGCATCTGTTGTTAGTGTCTGCCTGGCAGTGGGTAAAGTGAATGGCTGTCCCTTGTTGCGGTGACAGGCCTGTGCCCACCATTGAAATTCTTGTTGCAGGCAGGGAATGAGAGTAATTACTGTTTCCAGGCTGGGGCAATGTTGAGTCCAAACACTTTTTAGATACCATTGTAGTTTCCTCATATGCAGTCTTGCATATGGAATTAGTAGAATGCAGGATGCCATGTAGCCCAGAGCCTGCAAAATTTTCCTTGCAAATAACTGGGTCTTTGTTGCCATGTCTTTGAAGTAAGAAGTCAGATGCTTTCGTTTGTCTGACGTGAGATAAGCCATCTGGGCAGTTGTATTTAAGCTTGCACCCAGGAATATTATCTCTTGAGAGGGCACTAGTTTTGATTTATTTTCGTTTACTGTGTACCCTAGGCAAATTAGTGATCTTTTTACAAACGCCAGATGCTGCAGTAGAATATCCTTGTCCTTTGCTTGAATAAGACAGTCGTCCAAGTGGGGGTATATTTGAATTCCTCTTTTTCTGCAAAATGCAATTACTGGTGCCAGGCATTTTGTGAAGACCCTGGGTGCAGTAGATAAGCCAAAGGGCAGTGCAGAGAATTGGTAGTGCATTGAGCCAGCTATGAATCTGAGGTATCTTCTGCAAGTTTGTCTAATTGGGACATGCAGGTATGCCTCTTTGACGTCCAAAGTTACAAGCCAAGCCTTCTTGTCCAGCATGGGCAGAAGCTGCTGTAGAGTCAACATTTTGAATTTGGGACGTCCAGAAAAGTATGTAGTATAGACAGGTTCAGAATTGGTCTCCAGGCTTTGTCCTTTCTTGGTACTAAGAAAAGTCTTGAGTAAAATCCTTGTCCCTGCTCTTGTTGTGGCACTGGCTGAATAGCCCCCATGTCCATGAGAGATGAAACTTGTTTTTGTGTCTCTTGCCATTGATTGCGTGGCAGGTCTGGCATACCTTTTGCCTTTGGAAGGGTGTGAAAGTGGAACCTGTAGCCCTGAGAGACTATATTTAAAACCCATTTGTCCTGGGTGATCTTGTGCCAGTTTTGTGAAAAAAGTGCTAGCTTTCCCCCGAAGGGTGCTGCCAAAAAATAAGTGCTTGGCATTGGCAGAGGGAAGTCATTGGGACTGTTTTCTATAAGGCTGTGATTTGTCTTCTCCGCTTTTGGAGGGAGAAGCACCCCATTGTTTGGGCCTGTATGAGCCCTGGGGCTGTTGCCTCCCTCTAGGGTGTCTAAATCTGCCTCTTTGTGGTCTGTCTGACACTGGAAAGGACCAATTCTTAGAGGGTCAGTTCCTGCTAAATCTGGGTGGCTGTACCTGTAAGAAATCCTTTACTGTCTCATAGATTTTGCCTTATCCTCCATTTTCTTTAACACCTCCTCTGCCTTAACACCAAACAAAGTATCATGCTGTAATGGAGCATCCAATAATTTTGCTTTAACATGATCAGGCAGATTCTGTTCCTTTAACCAAGCATGCCTTCTAATAACAGAACCTGTAACAGCGGCCCTGCACGAGGCCTCCAGTGAAACATAGCCACATTGCAAAGTATGTTTTCTCACTTGTTCAGCTGCATGCAATAAATCCTGCAAATCTTTGTTCTCAGTACATTCAGAATTTGTCAACATTTTTTGTTTTAACAAAGACATTAAATATTGCTGATGTTTGAGCATATGAAACTGACAATTTAAAGCCCTTACAGCCAAAGCAGAAGTGTAAACTTTTTTCCCTATCTGTCCAAAGCCCTAGAATCTCTGTCTGAGGGGACAGGGTTTTTGGCAGAAGCAACATTGACCCCTTTGGGACCCTGTGAGATAGTTTCTGGGTCAGCAGCAGGGATTTTGTAAAGAAATTTATGGGTGTCTGGGACCCTGTAGTATCTGTCTGGCTTGACAGGGGCAGGAAGTAAAGAGTCTGGAGACAGGCCAGACTGAGAAAACATCATCTACTATGGTCTAGAACAGGGGGAATTGCAAGAGGTCTGTGCTGAGGAAGTAAAATAAAGTCTCTAAGTCTTTTCTTAGAATCTGAATAATCCTGGCTCTCCCAATGGAAATGCTCCCTCATGGTATGCAGGGTTTCCCCAAAAGAATAGTCCTCCAGAGGAGAAGCTGAAGGAATAGAATTCTTCCAGCATCAGAATCCTCATAGGGAGGAATAGAATATCTCTGATCAGAAGAGGAGTCAGAGGAAATGGAAACCTGATCAGAGGAATCATTCAGTGTTTTGCCTAGGCCTCTTATCAGGAGGGGGATGGGAACCCCTGATCAAAGTAATTAGGTCTTCCCCCATTTTGAGCATCTGATTCCAAGCCTGTCCTGGAGAATGCTGTACTGGTTTCCTTGTCTTTAAAACTGTTTTAGACTTTGTCTTGGATGCTGAAGTAGGCTTTATATACAGTTGTGTAGGTCTGAAGACACCCTCAGAAGCCGATGCCTGCTCAGCGGCTCCAGACCCATCTGAGGGATTAATTTCCGAAGGACCAATACCTTGAATATCCAGAGGCCTAGCTGTCTACACGTGGTAGTCGGAGGCGGCCTGTGGCTCTAAGGTAGTGGGAATCAGGGGCTGCGAATGCACCTCTCTGAGCACTGGCGAACCGGCAACTGGCCTAGAAGAGGCTTCGTCATCGGTTTTGGACCTCGGATGCTTGTCCTTGTCTTTATCCTTGCGTTTTTTATGAATTCCGGTCATCAGATGTTCTGACGGCATTATGTAGTTAAACCTTCTGCCAAAATAATGAAAAGCAAAATCGTACCGACGCTTAGTAGTGCGTTGGTTAAATCTAGCACAAAACCGACAACTAGCAACGCCGTGGTCAGGGCCTAGGCAAGGAATACAGTAAGATTGGAAATCCTTATGCGGTATTTGCTTCGCACAAGAAATACAATTGTTAACTTTTTCTGACATCGGTCTGGAGCAAGAAAAAAGTTTCCCCAATGGGGTACTTAGCTTTATTGAAGACTTCGGATCTGAAATTCAATTTCGAAAATCTCAGGAGTCGGCCAACCGGCACTTGCGAACTGCTTTTGCTTCAGGCACCGTGCGGCAAGAAAGACTGAAGAAAATGGCGTCGGCTGCATCTTTTATACCCCTGGCGCACTGACATCAGGGAAGAGGCGACAGCAAACGACGCTGGACCAGGACTTTGGAATTCAGGCCGACTGCGGGTTGCCTGCCAGCAGGATAACCCAAGTGCAATGACTGCAACAGTGAAACACGAACATCAGGCTCCCCATCCATGTAAAGCACAGTTCCTCCCTAACCCAATTCAAGTGCAACTTGGACAACTGGAAAGGGAACAGGAAATTCATCCCAGGATTGCCAACTATGTCTCTAATGGACACAGGCTGTCTGTAAATGGTTCATCTCCCAATCCCATGCTTTTAAATACTTCATCACCCAAGACCCTGCTTACACTTCCAAGGGTTTCAGAACTTGTCAGAGATTTGGGATGCATAGATAGGCTTAAAAAGGGGCCCGTCGTCGATAGCCTAGTAAACACCTATGAACCTAAAGAGAAAAGGGGGCAGGAGGGAGGGATTGAATAACTACAAAAGTGAAAAGAAAGACATCTACTGTTAGGGTGAGAATTTACACAACTGCACTATGTCCTTCCATATCACTGTTGCAGTATTCATCACCTCTGGGAGAGTACAAAAGATACTGTGACATCAAAGAGGATGAAGGCAAGGATGAGCCCTCCCCAAACACATGCAAGATAGCTTTGGCAAAACTTTCCCTGGCTCTGGAAATTATATCCAATTTGTAATGTTTTGTGAAAGTGTGAACCGTAAACCAAGTAGTAGCTTCAAGGATGGAGTTGGTGTCCAAACCTTTGAAAAAAGCCCCAGAAGAAGCTACTACTCTAGTAGAATGAGCCATCATAGAAGCAGACAGCTGCTTACCATGAAAATAATAATAAAATGAAACAGTCTTGGAAATCCAAAAAGAGATGTTTGCTTACAAACTGCCAAACCCAATGTCCTGGTATGAAAAGAAACAAAAAGCTGATCAGATTAATGGAAGGCCTTTGTTTTTTTCCAGATAATATCAAAGCTTTCTATGCAAATCCAAAGTATGAAGAACCTTTTCACTAGCAAATTGCAGAGAAGGGAAAAAAGAAGGAAGATGGATAGACTGATTAAGAAACAGCCTAGAAGGATTTGTACAGAAAGACACATCGTCTCTATGAAAAGCCATATAAGGAGGGACCGCCATCATAGCTCAGATACCCTTCTGACAGAGGTTAAAGCGACCAATAAAACAGTCTTCCAGGCACACTGTTGCAAAGAAGCAGCATCAGCAGGCTCAAAAGGAGCCTGAGACAGCTTCCCAAGAACAAAACTAAGATCCCAAGAAAGGGAAATGGGCTTTCTTGGGGGTCCAATATGAAAGACGCTTTTATGGAATTGCTTGACCTCAACCGTAGAGGCCAAAGGAGGAATAAGTGGCAGACAAGCGCAAATGGCTGACAAGTGGGCTTTCTCTGAAGAATATTCCAAGCCAGCATGCAGTAGTTCACACAGAAAGGCAAGAACCAAGAGGACCCCCACTGAAAAGGGGTCCTGGTGATGTTTAAGATGACACCAAACAGAAAAATTATTCCATTTGGATAAGTATGATTTTCTGGTATTGGGTTTCCTGGCCTCCTGCAGGACCCTAAGCACATCCTCAGAAAACTGGTGTTGAAAATAAATCAAAGTCCCATCACCCAAGGAATCAGTCAGTTGAGGAGTGGACAGATGATGGTGAAGGAGAGTTCTCTGTGAGAAGATCCATGCGGTGAGGTAACCTGTGATGACTGCCTCTGGCCAGATGGAACAAGAGAGGGAACCATTGCTTTCTGGGTCAAAAGGGAGTCACCAACAAAGATTTGTGGAGAGTCCTTCTTGATTTTTTGAAGTACCCTTGGAAGATGAGGAATGGAAGAGAAAGGCATACAGGAACATTCCCTTCCAAGAGAAACGCATGGTGTCCACCTTCCAAGCCAAAGAATTTACAGAAGTGAGGGAGTTGCCTGTTCAGAGGTGAAGCAAAGCGATATTTTTTAAGGAATACCCCACAGATGAACTATGTCCAGAAACACATCCCTGTGAAGCATCCATTCGCGAGGCTGTACCCCGGACCTGCTGATAAAATTTGCCAGAAGACTATGCTCTGAAGGTATATAGACTGCCTGTAGGATGACCTGCAGATTGATGTCTATTTCCATTTCCATGCTTGAAGGGCTAACTGGCAAATAAATAAACATACTTGGTATGGGATTCATGAAAAGCCTATATACAAGGTAAAACCATCAGCTGGTTCAAAAATAAAGTTAAAGAATTGGAATCAGAATTACAGGAATTACGAAATCAACTTTTATTACTTAAGTCCAATAAGAATTTAACTGATACAGACAATAAAAACAAAACAAAAGCAAATACAACGTATAATGAAATACTATCCCATAAAACTAATTTAGCAATAGAAAGATTAAAAATAAATGCTACTTCTCCAAAGCATCTACATAATTTATGAAAGTTAAAACGCATTTAAAAACCCATGACATTGTTAGTATATTACATGAGGGAAGGAAGAAGAAAGTCTCAGACATAGGTGACATTTTAGATGCTTTTAAATATCATTATGCTGATCATCATAAAAGCAAAATAGGCATAACCGAAAATTAGAATTTAGGAAAATATAACCCTCAACATTAAAAAAAATTCTGAAGAACTAAAGCTAGAATTACAGAAACCAATAACACAGAAAGAAATTATAGACAAGATCAAAGAAAGTAAATCTAATAAGGCACCAGGGATAGATGGTTTAATCATAGAATTTTATAAATTATTTCCCAACTCCATAAAACCTTTCTTGAAGTCCACTCATTAGCCAAAATCCCAACTTCATGGAGATATTCTTTAATTACCCCTATCTTAAAAGAAAATAAAGACCCTAATCATTGTAACTCTTACAGACCAAGATCTTTGTTGAATAATGATTATAAAATCTTTATGTCAATAATGGTCAACAGAATGAAAATCCCTCTGACTAAAATAATTAATAAAGATCAAACTGGTTTTATATATAATAGGCACACTAAGGATAATTTTAAAAGGATACTAACACTAATTGATTATTTAAATTGAAGAACTCAAGAAGCATTGATAATTGGTCTATACATAGAAAAGGCTTTTGATTCCTTAAACTGGGACTATTTAAAGTTTTGATATATTTGACTTCCCTCCCTCCTTTATTACACTTACAAAGAAAGTTTATGAGAATAACTTGGCATTTGTCAAAATAGGTCCCTTTACCTCTGAGGCAATTCAGATCACTAGAGGGGCTAGACAAGGATGTCCCATGTCACCTATATTTTGTTTGCATTGGCCATAGAATTTTTTGCAATCTTAATATGCAATAATTCAAAGACAGGAGGTATAGATGTATATAATGAATATAGCTCCAAAACAATGTTGGTAGCTGATCATGTGCTTCGCACTCTGCCCAACTCTAAAGAAGTATTAGATGAAAGAGACTTGTTAATAGGAAACTTCTAAAAACTCTCAGGCCTTTATTTTAACAAACTGAAATCAAAGTTCTTGTTGTTAAATAAAAAAGAGGCGGTACAGGTATCTGTAAACCATATTATTGGTAAGCAAGTTCAAGCTTAAGACTATTTGGGGATAGTACTTTGTAAGAATATGGTTGAGATACTAAACACCAATTACACAAACATCATAGAATTAATCAAAACATTGGTGAATAAATGGAATAATATGCTTATAACATCTGAAGACAGATTACAACTGATAAAAATGGTCTTGCTACCTAAAGTATTGTTTATAGCACAGTCTCTTATATTACTACCAGAAAAAAAAATCCTTAAAGAAAAAAACGTCAATTTTCTTAAAATTTTTATGGTACCCCCCAAAAAAGAACAGCATATTACCATCATATTAGACAATGGGAACAAGGGGGGGAGGCTAAAATTTCCAGATCTTGAAACGTACACAAGGGCTTCCATACTCAAAATGGTGATAGAATGGGTAAATCATATATACTCTTCTAATTGGAAATAGATACATTCTATCACACTAAAGAACAAGAATGATTTATCAAAAAATCTTACAGATAAAGATAATAGAATATGGTACTATTTGAGTATAAACTTGCAATATAACATAACAAAATAAACCAAATTAAAGCTAATAAATCATATTTTTGATGTCTTTAGGAAGTTTATTAATATGAATATGGACATAAAAATGTGGTTTGCATTACTAACTCCATTTAGTATTACAAGGAATTTCCCTGACAAAGTACATAGAGAGATTTTTATTTCATGAGGAAACAGGAACTTAATATGTTGTTTTCATTGCACAAAAAATCAACAGATCTCGGAAACACATTTATTGTCAGCCTATGGATTAACTTCAAATGACTGGTTAATACTGCAGAGTGTTTTAACATACTCTTAAGGATCTATGTAGAATAGTAAACAAGTCATCCTTTAAAAGTACCCCAAGATTCATAATTTAGCTGTTTGAAATAATTTACAATAAAACTAGTACAAAAATGTAGCGTTGTCGCCTCACAGTAAGACACTGTCCGGTTCGATTCTCAGCTAGAGCGTCTTCTGCGTGGAGACATGCGTGAATGGGCGTACCTTCGTTGAAGGTTGTGCATCAGGCCTGGCAAGCGATGCGTAAAATCAACTGCCAATCATTAGTGGACCGGAGTTCCGCTGTGGCGACCCCCAACCGGGAAAAGTCGAAAGACACAAACAAACTTGTACAAAAATGAGTTATCATACTTATATAATGTATTAATTGCTTACAAAACAGCTCCTAA
The DNA here is from genome assembly GCF_019279795.1 of Protopterus annectens. NCBI lineage: Eukaryota > Metazoa > Chordata > Ceratodontiformes > Protopteridae > Protopterus > Protopterus annectens. The sequence continues at coordinate 521,103,723 of NC_056732.1, forward strand.
AGTATCTTATTGGCAATATTTAACTAAAGGTATACAGTGTCCTTTATCACTAGAAGATAAGACAAACATCTTACTGTCAGTTAAACTAACATCCCGTTCACAATATTGGGGAATATTTCAATGGAAATATCTACATAGATCCTTTTTAACACCTGAGAAAATTTCAAAGATAAACTCTTCCAGTAATAATTTATGCTGGAGATGCCAATCATTAGTTAATGTAGACTGGTCCCATGTTTTTATGATTGTACCAGTATTAAAACATATTGGAATGAGATTAACAGTTTCCCACAAGCAATATATACAGATAAAATTGGTTTGACTAAATCTTTAATCTTATTAAATGTAATTAATGATCCTCCCTTGAAAAAGAGGGACTTGTATTTAATATGGACCATAGTAGCAAAAGCTAGAAAATGTATAACCAGAAGATGGAAATCCAGCACAGCACCTACCATGGAGGTATTTCTATGTTTACTGAAGAAGTCTGTATTAATGGAGATCAAAATTAAAGAATTAAGAATCTATCCCACGCCATTAGTTAATAACCCATGGAGAAATGTTTTGACATTGATTGACACCATGCAATTGGAATCAGACTCTTCCTGATAATTTAAATACAATGTATTAACATCATTATTTTTACATAGACCTGTTATCTTAATCTATTTGTCAGGCTAATTGTAAATATTGTATATAGTTAAGTGTTTTATTTAATGTAAACAATCATTATTATGTTATATCTTCAAAATAAAAAATATTTGAGAAACCTTTTCAAGACAAGCCAGTTTCTGTCTTCTTCCCTTTAGCCTATGTCAGGTTCCTTTATTTTTCCCTGTCTCTTCCCAACTGGTTAAGAATCACTCAGGAGTCTTAGGTTTTGTTCATCATGCGTCAGGGATAATTCATGGTGTGGAAATCCCTTCCTCCTTTTATGGGCATCCTCCAATGTCATCAATAACAGCTGCCTTTCTTTCCGGATGTTCTTCAGGGCCTTTTGTCTCAAGGCATCATTCAAACAGTTTCTGCTCCCAGGAGGGGAAGGGGTTTGATTCAAGAATATTTTTGATTCCCAGGAAAGAAGGTACCTGGAGGCCCATTCTGGACCTTTCTCAGCTTAACACCTTTCTGAAGATCTCTTCCTTTCAGATACTGTCCCTTCATACTCTATTTTATCTTTTTCTTCCTCAGGCTCATTTTTCATTGTCTCTCTGAATCTCAATGCTGCTGCTATGGAAAGACATCTAGATGGTCCAGTAGGTGGAGGTGTTGAAGCCACACTGATTTTAGCTGCCAATGAAACTTCCTCATATGAAGCCTGGGCCAGGGAAGTATGGGGATGATGAAGGCCAAAAACCCCAGAGCCCTGAGAAACTCCCGGACTACAAGAGAGGACAGGTGGATCAAGGACAGAAAACAATTTTTGAGGAGCAAAACCTTGGAGTCAGGAAAAGATGTCAGCATTGGAACAGGCTGGGACCTGCAGCCTAGAAAAACATGATCCTGAGATGGAGTTAACATTGACTTTAGAAAGTTGACAGTGAACCCCAGGTTGTGCAACAGAAGCAGGATAAAATGAAGATCCTGCACCAGCAGGGAATGGGATGGAGCCCAGAGAAGAAAATAGCTGAATGCTCTGAAGCTTTCAAAAGGTGTCTACAGGGGCTAGACATTTAGTGAACACCTTTCGGGCTGTCGAAAGTCAAAAGGGCAAAGCAAAAACCTAAAAATGAAAGGAAGAATTAGAAAAACGCACACTTTCTGAACAGAGGGTGGACAGGAAGGGTAAGTATCATTCTGATCGAAAGAAAACAGAAAGGCTTGGGGAGCAACAGAGGAAACAGAGCCAGAAGAGAAAGCATTCAAAGGAGTGCACTATGAGAAAGGTGTTTAGAAAGGAAAGTTGCAGAACAGGTCTCCAAGACCACTCTTTCCTGGGGACCAGAAACATTCCGAAATAACACCCAGACCCCTCTCAGTCAGTTGAACTGGATGAATGGTACCCTGGTGCAGCAGACCCTGCAATATCCCCTGGAAACTGAGGAAGCTGTTCTGCAGGGGTTGAGGAATACCAGAAAAGGTGGGAAGGGTCTTACAGGTCATAAAGTAACCCTGCTGGATAATGGAGGGAACACATGTGTCTGTGGTAATCAGCTGCCAAACTTGGAGAGAAACAAAAAGCTTGAGGGACAAGGGAACCTGGCCAAGAGGAATGGAGGGCAGACAGTCAGATGGCTGCAGATTTGTCAGGAAAGGGCTGTTTCTGGGGCCCTGGGTGTTTCAGTAAGCCTACCTGGAAAACATGCCTAGGAGCCTTCTTTCTGCTGGAAGACTGTCTAGGTAGTCTAAACAAACAAAAAAAATCTTGCTAGGATAGTTTCTTTGAATCATGGGAACAGGTGAGAAAATTCTGCTTCAAATCCTTCATAACCTTACCTCGATCCTGTAAGGTCTAGAAAAGGTTAGCCACAGCAGTACAAAACAAATTCTCATTATCCAAGGGAGCATCTAGAAGCTTTGCTTTGACATCATCTGACAAAGCTTGAAGGTGAAGCCAGCAATAGTACCCCATCACTGAGCCAAACACAGTAGCCATAGATAATGCATCAGCAGCATCATAGCTTCATTTGATAAGAGTGATGGGCAACCTGAGAAACAGAAATGAGCAAGGAGAATGATGAGGCCTTACCCACACAGTTAGGTACATCAGAAACAATCTTCTCAATCTGGGAAAGAAGACACAATATGCACCTTGCCATGTGAGTCTAGCAAATGACTTCCCTGAAGGCTAAAGTAGCCCAAGTGTATACATTCTTACCAATCCTCTCCATGGCTCTACTGTCCTTATTTGAAGGAAGGAACGTGGAAGAAGGCATCAGTCTAGAAGGCTTATCAGTAAATACAGAAATCACTGCAGGACCAGATGAAAGACACTTTACAAGAACTTGCAGGCATCCCACATTTTATGGATCCTATCAGGTTTCTTAGGAGACTGAGTCCAGAGTCAGGGAAGCAGCAGAGAAGGTATCTAACAGAGTAGCCAGCACAGGAGGGGCAGCTGAAAGTTTAGGAGAGTCCATTTGTAATAACTCATATCTCCTTTGGATGTCTGACACTTGAGAGCAATCCTATGAAATGCTCCATCACATGCAAGAAAGTATCACTAAAGAAAAGCTCCTCCAAAGGAGAATCAGGACAGACCCAAAGTCTAAAGGTGAAAGCAATTGAAAGGAATGGGCTAAGGAGTCAGTCTTAGAGTCAGAATCCTTGTCCAAAGACTCCAGGTGTCTAGCCCTCTTAGGTGTAGGGCACCAAGGAGGTGCAGGAACTGAAACTTCCTCAGAAGGCTTCAATGAAATCAAGGCAATGAGTAAGTCTTGACAAAAGTCCTGCCATTCCCTTTGTGGGTCCCTGGGGGCTGACACCACCATGCTTAGTCTTCTGCTCTTTCTTCATTGAGATGACTGCCCTGACAGAATGTGGAGATTTGGACCCCTGCACGGATTTGATTAAGTTACCCAGCACCTCTTCCTTAATGAGGATCTGAGGAATCCCTTTAGTCTCCTTGGAAATAATCAGCTGTGGTTCCCACTCAATATCTGTAGCATGCATTTACAAGGCCTCATAGGATGTATGAGAAGCAGCTTCCATGCCGACCTATGAGAAGGTAGTGGCAGAAGAAACTGATGACAACTCCAGACTATACTGTGGGTTCTCATTCACCTCTAGAGAGATATCCGGTGGAGGCTGAACAGCAGCAGACTCAGGCCTAGAGTTCTTGGCCTTCTTTTTCAGCCACTGCTGTACCTCAGGGTGAGTGAATTCTGCCATGATATTGTGGGCCAAATGATTGAGACAGTACTTCCCAAGGTAAATGGAACATGAAAAAAAACAGCTATGCCAAGTCTTAGGTACAAAAGTTTGACAGCTGGAACACTGAGTGTGGTCGTGAGATGCATCTACACAAATCAGGCACCTATCGTGGTGTACTTTATAAGGACATTTCCCTTTCTTGGATGACATGCAACCCAAAGCACAATGTAAGAACAAGACCTCCAATGGGGTATTTATCTGAAAGACGTAGGTTCAGTATTACCAGAAAAGTGAAGGGTATCCAGACCTACATACAACGGGTCTATATCACACAGTCGAAGTGTCAAAACTTCAACTATGTAAATATTGAACCCAAAAGCTTGAAAACTGAATACTCCAAACACTCAGAACAGCATTTTTCTTCCCACGGTACAAAACTCGGAAACACACGAACACTAACTACTGTTTCTAATGTGGGGGGGCTTTGCCTCCCACTCCCCCCAATGTGAGAGGCTATGCCCCCCACACACCCCCTATTTAAATATACCAACTCCGAGATCACACTACAGTGGAGGAAATAGCAAGGCCGTGGAACCGGCACACCAAATTCTTTCCCTGGGAAAGAATTCGATGTTCTGCGGCTTTGTTATTTTCAGACTTCAAACTTCCCAATTTGAAGTTACGGCTTTCAGACTTATGAGCGCTCGGACTTTCTGATACACACCCTGTACAACAACTGTGTTTGGACTGGCAGCAATTAAGTTCTGAGTTGGGAGCATACATACATCATCTTTATTCCCAATGGTTGTGCAAGGAGCATACGTCTGATGTACGATACTCCCTAGGTAATAAAGGCTTTAGTATGCTGGCCAGATGTTGGGCTATCCTTAGCAGGAGATCCCAGAGGTGATGAATACTGCAACAGTGATATGGAAGGACATCTGGGGGAGCTGACTGTTGGTATGTGGCTGTGAGTGTGATGTCAATTTGGGTCACCAAGTTCCATGCCTCCAATGCTAACTTGCACAGCTGGTAAGACTTGGTACCTCCCTGCTTGTTTATGTACTGTATGAATGTGTTGTCTGTGTAGACTAGAAGTGGCCCGGGTTTCCAGAGGTTGGAGAAAATCGGAAAAACTTGCAGAAGAGCCCTCATTTCCTTCAGATTGATAAGTTCTTTCAGGAATTGAGGTTGCCATTTCCCCTGCACTTGGTGTGATTATGTCCATGCCCCCCCCCCCCCCCACACACACACACACACACACACACACCATGTCCAAGGCATCGCTATGAATCTACTGAAAAGGAGAAGGAAGTGTGAATGGCGGTCCTGGGTTAAGGATGACCTGTCCCTTCCACCAAAGCAGCTCCTTTTTGAGACAACAGAGGAAGGGAATCATGGTGTCCAAGAGGAGAAAGTGCTGGGACCACACAGATTTCAGGTACCACTGGATTTTTCTCATGTGAAGTCTGGACAAGGAGAGCATAGGGATGGTGTCTGCCATGAATCCAAAAGTCCTTAGCAGCTTCTTTGATAAGCAATGGGTTGCAGAGGAGAGATCTTGGGGAAAAAAAAAAAAACAGACACACTGTGAACTTTCCACTGGGCGAGTAAGGCATGCATTTTTTGGTGTAGTCCAGGAAAAACAGATCCTGTATAGGAATGATGTGTTTTTTGCAGTTTACTGTGAAACCCAGACCTGTCAGAAGCTGAAAGGTGAAGTGTAGACAATGAAGAAGAATTTCTTGAGACAGAGCCTTGATTTGGCAGGGAATCCAAATTTTCACTACCTGGATAACCTAAGCGTGACAGAAAGCTAATACTGCAGATAAACACTTTGTGAACAACTCTTGGAACTTTGGAAAGACCAAAAACCAGAAGTAAATTGAAAATGTGAAGAGCCAGAGGAAAACGTGAAAAAATTCATAACAAGGATGAAGGTATGTGTAAGTAGACGTCTTTCAGATCTACTGACATTACAAAAGCCTGGTGGAGGACGGATGGCAGAAGAGTGTGAAGAGAGAGCATTCCAAAAGATGGTGCCTTCAAGTATTTAGGAAAGACAGGTCTAGGATGGGTCTCTACTGCCCTTCTTTCCTTTGGACTACAAAAATCCTAGAGTAAAACCCTTTTCCCAAATGGGAATTCCTCGATGGTGCCCTGACTCAAGAGATCTTGAATAATGGTGGTCAGAAGGAATATTTGGTTTTGAGGAGCTTATGGCATACCTTTCAAAGGGGAATATTTTCCCAAGACATAGCATAATTGTCCTTGATGAGAGGATCTTCTTGTCTATGGTAATAGCTTCCTACTGGCCCAGGGAGAGTGGTAGTCTTTGGGAAAGTGAAGTAATGGGGTTGAGGGCAGGGGAAGGTGTGCTGCAGAGGTAGTCACAGATTGTTGTTTCCAAAGGGAGGCCTTTCTGCTGGAGGTTCCCTAATGTTTCTTTCAGAGTACCTTTTCCTAGAGATTTTTCTTGGTTTCTGAGCTGTCTTAGGATCCCTTCTAATGAAGGCAGGTAGATTTAGATGGGTAGTTCCTATGGTATTTAGAAACTGAGTAGAGTAGTATCCGCCTGTAGTCTATCATCTTACCTTGGTTTTGGAGAGCTTTGAACAGGCTGGCAAGCCTGAGGAACAAACACTAAATCTTTGTCCAAGGGAGATCCTAAAATTTTTGATTTGAAATCCTCAGCGGTAGGCTGACTGTAAAGCCACTTATATCTGTGAATAACAGATCCACTGGAAGCTGCCCTAGAAAAAGCACCCACATCATTATAACTGCACTTAATGCTGTATCTGGCTATTTGAGTGGCCTGGAATAGTTAGCTCTGCATATGATGCTTAGGACTCAGCTGTAGGAGGGTCCAGTATAACCTTGTTTAAGGAATGCATGACAGAGATCAAGTACTTTGTTATTTGAGTCTGGCAGTTAATTACCCTAAAAGCAAGGGTAGCAGAGGGGTACCAGCTATCCATAGCCATAGGATCTTTGTCTGCAGGTAGAGCATTAGCACTGGGCAAAAGACTATCAGGCTTAACTGAAGAGAGACATAATGCACCTGGGTCTGCCACTGATTACGTATAAACATTTTAGGTCCTCAAGCACTTTGTAAAACCTGTCTGGTCTTTTAGGAAATGGTGGTTAAGAATAGGGTGCAGAAGAGGTAGACTGACAGGTGTCCTAGAAATCCTCAAGGACAGGAGAACTAGTGAAAGGGCAGGCATACCCATCTCCAAGAGGGTGTAATATGTCTTCTGAACATCAGATATCTCTGTGGATTAACATTCAAAGTCCATCATGTTCACAGGGGAATCCAGTTGAGATGGATTCCTATTTGTCAGAAGATGACGCAGATGAGGAAACCTGCATAGGTTTCTGAGAAGTAGCCTGTAGTTGCACAGACCCAAAGGAGGGAGGTTTCAAAGACATAGCTTTGAACAACCCCTGTGAGAAGTCTATCCACTCCTTTTCCCTACCTGCCAAGGGAGAGGCCACATGTTTATTCTGTTTTTTTTCTTTTTAGGCAAGATGTCTACCTGGATGAAACACAAAGGTTCAGAACACTGCCTGACCTCTATTAGCCTGGTATCTCTTCCCTAACTAACATCTGTGGATACTTTACAGTCCCATAGAAATGATGAGATGTGGTATATAGGATGTTTCAATAGTCTGCGAAGCCTAAGGAGCCATACTAGCCTCCGACAGGGTCTCGGTAGCAAGCAACTGATAGGTAAGCTATTATACCGCAGGTTCTGGAACCTCAGTGGGCATGTCAGAGTCAGAAATGTTGGACTGTGGATCTGTTTGGGACCTGTTTAGTTTTTTTTTTTTTTTGGCAGCAGAGGGACATCCGTGGATGCACAGTCAAGCATCTTGGACCAGGCCAAGCATTTAAAATGCTGGGTCTTTAGAATGGTGCCGAGAATGGATAGCCTCAAACTAACAGTTTTGGGAACAAACAATTGACACATTGACCAAACTAAAAGATGGAAGCAAGTCAAACGACAACCAAAACCAAAATTAGGACTTGCAAGGAGTGTCCAAATAGAGGTCGGAAACCAGGATTCCTTCTTAAAAGGATCTTTTATTAAAAATCACAAAACAATGGTGTTTTGTGATTTTTAATAAAAGATCCTTTTAAGAAGGAATCCTGGTTTCCGACCTCTATTTGGACACTCCTTGCAAGTCCTAATTGACACATTGAGCAAGATTTGTGATCGTGTTCCAGGCCTAGATAAAAAAGACACTTGGTATGAAAGTCCTTATGCAGAAGCTGCCTGTCATACTCGCGCTTACCCCTCCTAGTTGACATCTAACAACTTTCAACAAAACAGCTTAAGTAAAAAAGGAAGGTTCTCCAATGGGGCACTTAAAAGGTACCAAAGACCAAACAGTGATCAGTCCAACAGATTCACAACCTGCATTCGGCCTAAGGTGAGAGTCTCTGGGAGTCACACACATACGTTTGTCTATATACCCCAACACATATGAGCTGAGGTGATGCATCAGACATACGACCTTAGGAAAGTAAAGCTTTGTTATCCCAGCAGGACATGAGCTCTCTCAACCCAGTACTGGCACAGCCAGTCAGGAAGAGAAGGTAACCACACACACCACAAATCCAGTCTCACATAGACCTATCGCATCAGCAAACCAAACACATAAACACACAAAAACATACTCGGAAGCTCTAAACAAAAATCTGCCTAAGCCACAGAGACCTCCAAAGCAGACATCCAAGCAACCCCTACCATGCAACAATACCCATGTAGCACATAGCTCACAAAGTCAGTGTGCCACACAGTCACAGCCCTTAAGGCTAAACAACACACCTAATACACTTGTAATAGGTGACTCTATTGTCAGACATACTGACGTCCCACTCACCAGACTGAACAAGGAGAAGGTCAATGTAAGCTGCCTGTCGGGTGCCAGGATCCGCCACATAACACATGCACTCAGGTCACTCCAAAGCAAGTACAAATATGACTCCGTCATTGTCCATGCTGGTGTGAATGACCTGAGACGTACCTCCCTGGACTACATGAAAAGAAACATAGAAGTGCTCTATGATTACGTAGCCCAGGCCGGTATGACCCTGACCTTGAGTAGCATCTTGCCCTCACCAAGAATGATACCACTGTATAAAGACAAAATGATAAATTTTAACAATTGGCTAAAGTATTGGTGTCATTCGAAGGGGATCCAGTGTCTATCAGCCTGGGATGACATGCTCGACAAGCCACGTTGCTTCGCTAGGGAAGGCTTGCACCTGTCACCCCTGGGTTTTCGAATACTGGCAAAGGCTCTTGCCTCCTCCACAGTTCCTTTTTTAGGCAAGGCTCAAAAGTCAAAACCACCTCCATAGACAACACAAAGAAAAAAAAAACTAAGGGTAATGCTACTCAACGCCAGAAGTCTAAACCTCAAGATGCACGCACTCGAGACTCTCCTCAGTATGGAGAATATCGATATCTGTGCAGTAACAGAAACCTGGTTCAAGGCTCCCGAAAGCACCCCAGCACTACCAGGTTATACTTCATACCATGCTTTTCAGCCCCAAAACTCGGACCGAACCACAAAAGGAGGGGGAGTATCAATATTCATCAAAGATACCCACACTTCCAGGTTAGTGGCACTGCATGAAGCATCGGAGACCATCCATGTGCAACTAACAGTGGGCAAAATTGCCTTTCAGTTTGTAGCCTGCTACAGACCACCCTCCCAAACACAGGAACCCCACTTGGCTTTCCTGAGAACACTGGAGAATATGAAGGTCTCTCCAAACACCATTATATTGGGTGACTTCAACTACCCAAACATTGATTCGGAAAACTACTCAAGCCCAAACACCCTCGCCCAACGGTTCCTAGAATTTATAAACTCAAATGCTATGGAACAACTGGTCACCACTCCCACAAGAGGGGAAAACATATTGGACCTGGTCATCACCAACATGGGGTCTCTATGTTCCACACCAGAGGTACACTCCTCATTGGTAAGATCAGACCATAAATTAATCTCACTAGACATCCATATTCCGTCCCCACCCCCAGCCAAGGAAACCACAGTGAAGAACTTCTTAAAAGCAAACTTCACACTTTTCAAAACCGAGGTGGCATCATTCAAAGCCCCCTGGTCAGTGGAAAATACGGCCCAAAATGCAGAATCCTTTACAAAAGCATTCTATGGATACCTACAGGAATGCATGGAGCATGCTATCCCAAATAAAACCAAGACTCACTCCTCCAAAGGCAGGATACCTGTCTGGTGGACCCCGGGCCATAAATAAGCTATACAACAGAAGGAGGAAGCTACTACATGACAGAGCAAAATCTCAAAAAGGGAAGGCATCTCTGATCAGTACTAGCAAGAAACTACATTCACTCATAAAATCATCTAAAGCCAGCTTCGAAAGAAAAATTGCGCAAGACACTAAAGATAATCACAAGGCCTTCTTTAGTTATGTCAGGAACCTGGAAGGCAACTCCCAGATATGCTCTGAGTTAGTGCAAAATGACAAAAAATACACTGAACCCACAGACATTGCCAACATCCTGGCAGAAAGATTCAGTGCAAACTCCCCCCCCCCCTTCCCCCCCAAAAGAGCAAATGTCTATCCCAACAGAGTGTAGCCTCCCTGAGATCACAGATGCACAGGTGAGAGCTGCCCTCTCCAAAGCAAAAAACACAGCATCAAAGGGACCAGACGGTGTCCCGGGCTGCGTCTTACATGAGCTCCAAGAAGAAAGTACAGTTTTGTACCTACCATAAATGTAGATGTTCGAGTGCTAATACAGCTGCAGTCATAACAGATGGGTTATCCTGCCGTCAGGCGGGTCCTCGGTCGGCCGAATTCTAAAGTCTAGGTCCGGCATCGGTTGTCGTCGCTTCTTCCCTGACGTCAGTGCGGCAGGGGTATAAAAGAACCAGCCGACGCCATTTTCTTCAGTTTTTCTTGCCCCAGATGTCAGGTGCCCCCAGAAGGAAGGCAAAACATAAATTTATGTAATAATGCAATCTAACAATCAAAAAACAGTAGTTGCAAGCAAATACACCATAAAAGAATACCCCAATCAAGTTGTATGAGGAGGTGTTTGTCATTAGGCCTGTCCCAAGAGGGGAAGGAGGAGGGAAACCTGGACTGCAGCTGTATTAGCACTCGAACATCTACATTTATGGTAGGTACAAAACTGTACTATGTTCATCGTGCATACAGCTGCAGTCATAACAGATGGGTAGAATCCCAAAGCTAAAAAGGGGTGGCAGGCACTAAGTGGAACTAGGAGGAGCAAGGATGCCCTGCAAGACTGCTGTGGCAAAGCCCACTCTAGATTTAGAGTACAGTGGTAGGTGATAGTGTTTGGAGAAAGTATGTACAGAACTCCAAGTGGCTGCTTCCAAAATATCCTTGGTAGGAACCCCCCTGAGGAAAGCTGCAGAGGTAGCTGTGGCCCTTGTGGAGTGAGATCTGATGCTTGTAGGTGCAGTCTTTCCATGAAAAGAATAACAAAAGCGTATACAGTGGGCTATCCATTTTGAGACTGTCTGTTTGGAAATAGCCTTTCCTTGAGCACCTGTAGCATAGGACACAAAGAGTTGCTCTGATTTTCTGAATGGCTTTGTCCTGTCCAAATAATAACGAAGCTGTCTGTGAATGTCCAAGGAATGTAGTAGTCTCTCCCCTTTGTTTTGTGGATTAGGATAAAAAGTAGGTAAGTGGATAGCCTGATTCAAGGCTACACTGGATACTACCTTTGGCATAAAGGAAGGGTTGGTTCGTAAGGAAACTCTGTCCTGATGGAAAATGATGAAAGGTTGCACAGCTATGAGGGCTTGTAGTTCCGAAACCCTGCGTGCTGAGGTGATAGCCAGAAGGAAGGCTGTTTTCCATGACAAATATTGCAGTTCTGATGAAGCAGCTGGCTCAAATGGAGGCAGGGTCAGTTTTTCTAAAATGAAATTGAGATCCCAAGCAGGTACTGGTTGCTTCCTTGGGGGATTTTATATTCTTAGCCCCTCTGAGGAACTGTCTTAAGAGCGGATGAGAGAATAAAGGAGGATCAGTGTTGTATTGTGCAGAAATGGCTGAAGCATGGATTTTGATGGAGGAGAATGAAAGTCCACTGTTTAGCATCTCAGCTAGGTACTGTAATATTTGAGGTAAATTCAGTATCCCAGGATTCTGTCCCTTTTTCTGATTCCAAGCACAAAACCGTTTCCATTTGGCGGAGTAGGCTTTTCTAGCAGAAGGCCTTCTGGCCTCCAAAATGACATCCTGCACCTCCTTGGAGAGGAGGGTCTGTTGGGAAATCAAGGAATCTTCCATGCGACTAGGTTGAGTGTCTTCAACTGACTGTGAAGAATTTTGAAGTTGTGCTGGGTCAACAGAAGAGGCATTAGAGGCAGGATCCATGGTGGGGAATGTGTCAGGCTCCTCAGGAGTGGGTAACAGCAGTGTTGTCTTGGCCAGTCTGGAGCAATGAGAATCATCTTTGGTCTGTCTGCTCTGGCTTTTAATAGAACTTTGGGCAGCAGAGGAAGAGGTGGAAAGGCATAAACTGTCAATGTTGTCCAACTGAAAGACAGTGCGTCCACTTTCCAGGCCTGTGGATGATAGGTCCTTGAGCAGAATTTTTTCAATTGGTAATTTCTGTGGGTAGCAAAGAGATCTATGTCTGGCCTTCCCCATGCTTGAAAACTTGAGGATGCAACTTCCATTTGTGTGGATCTGTCATATTTCTGCTTAGGTTGTCTGCCAGAGTGTTTTCCTTGCCTGGCAGGAATTGTGCTTGAAGATGGATTTGTAATTCCAAAGCCATGTTCCAAAGAGACATGGCTAGCATGCACAGGGGATATGAATGGGTTCCTCCCTGTTTGTTTATGTACCACATCACTGTGGTGTTGTCTGTTCTTATCAATAGCTGGCCTGGATGCAGTAGGTCTTTGAAGGCCATAATAGCATTTTTTACTGCTAGCATTTCCTTTTGATTGATGTGTAGGTGTTTTTCTTTTTGAGACCATTTGCCCTGAATGCACTGATCTGTCATGTGCACCCCCCAGGCGTAGTCCGAGGCGTCTGTTGTAATGATTTGATTTGCTTGAGGCATGCAGAATGGGAGACCTATGTTTCTTTGGCATGCTTGAGCTCACCACAGAAATTCCTTTTGGAGACATGGAAAGAGTGGTATAATTGTTTCCAAACTGTGGCTGTGTTGAGACCATAAGTTTTTTTAGGTACCATTGAAGTTTCCTCATATGCAGCTTTGCACATGGGATTAGCAGGATGCAAGATGCCATGAATCCCAGAGCCTGCAGGATTTTCCTTGCAGTCAGCCTGGTGAAGGTTGCCATTTTCTGAAGTATTGAGATAGTTGCCCTTGTTTCTCTGGCGTGAGGTAGGCCATCTGGGTGTTTGTATTCAAGCTGGCACCCAGAAAAATTATTGCTTGCGAGGGTATTAGTTTTGATTTCTTTTTGTTGACTGTGTATCCCAGAAAGTTCAACAACTTTATTACAAACGCCAGGTGTTTCAGAAGTATGTGCTTGCTGTCTGCTTGGATCAGGCAGTCGTCCAAATATGGGTATATTTATATCCCTTGAAGTCTGCAGAAGGCAATTACTGATGCCATGCCAGGCATTTCGTGAACACTCTGGGTGCAGCAGACAAGCCAAAGGGCTATGCAGAGAATTGATAATGGGTTGAACCTGCAAGAAATCTGAGGTATCTTCTGCAATCTTGTCTGATAGGGACGTGCAGGTATGCCTCCTTGAGGTCCAATGTTACTAGCCAAGACTCCTTGCCCAGCATGGGAAGAAGCTGCTGTAATGTGAGCATCTTGAATTTTGGTACGAGTAAATATGTGTTTAGGATGGATAGGTCCAAAATAGGTCTCCAATCTTTGTCCTTCCTTGGTACCAGGAATAGTCTGGAATAAAAACCTTGACCCTGTTCTTGTGCAGGTACCTCTTGAATAGCTTTCATGTCCATGAGAGCTGAAATTTGTTTTTGTGCCTCTGCCCTTTGATTTTGTGGCAGGTTTGGCATGCCTCGCATTTTTGGAAGGGTGTGAAAGTGGAATCTGTAGCCTCTGTCTATAATGTCCAGGATCCATTTGTCTTTTGTGACAATATGCCAATTTTTCGAAAATAATGCCAGTTTTCCACCTAAAGGTGCTGCCATTAGAGCTTTGCTTGGCATGCAAAGGGGAAAGTCATTGTGTCTGCTTTCTGAATGGCTGTGATCTATCCTCTCCACCTCTTGGTGTAGATGCTTGCCATTGTCTGGCTCTAAATGATCCTTGAGATTGCCCTCTACCCCTCGGGCACCTGTATCTACCTCTTTGAGGTCTGTCCGAGGCTGGAAAGGACCAATTTTTTGAAGGCCAGTTTCTACTGAAACGTGGAGGTTGTACCTGTAGGAAATCTTTCACTGTTTGCATTGATTTTGCCTTTTCCTTCATTTTCTTTAATACCTCCTCAGCTTTAACACCAAACAGTAAATCTTTTTGAAGAGGTGCATCTAGTAATTTAGCTTTGACATGATCTGGTAAGGTTTGCTCTTTGAGCCAAGCATGTCTACGTATGACAGACCCTGTAACAGCAGCTCTACATGAGGCCACTAAAGCATCAAAACCACATTGCAAGGTATGTTTACCCACTTGCTCTGTACTATGCAACAAATCCTGCAACTCCTTCAAGTATGGTTGTTCAGGTTGTGACATTTTGCTTTTCAACTGAGATAACAAAAACTGTTGATACTTTAACATATGGAACTGACAGTTTAATGCCCTCATGGTTAAAGTGGCCGAGGTGTATACCTTTTTCCCCCACCTTTCTAAAGCTCTGGAATCTCTCTCTGAAGGTAATGGATTTTTGGCAGTAGAGGCCTTAATTCCCTTGGGACCCTGTGAAATAGTTTCTGGGTCAGCAGCATGGCTTTTGTAAAGGAATTGGTGTGAATCAGGAACCCGGTAATACCGGTCAGGCTTAACTGGAGCTGATGGTAAAAAATCTGGGTTAAGGCTGGCCTCTGAATACACATCATCTAGTATGTCTAAGACAGGAGGGATAGCCAGAGGCCTGTGCTGAGGGAGCAAGAGAAAATCCCTGAGCCTTTTCTTAGAATCTGAGTAATCTTGGCCTTCCCAGTGGAAGTGTTCCCTCAAGGTAGGCAGGGTTTCCCCAAAAGAATAGTCCTTAGGGGGGGGGGGGCGACAGAGGGAATGGACTCATCCGCATCAGAATCTTCAAAAGGGGGGTATGAATATTCCTGGTCTTCAGAATGTTCTGAGGTAATGGAGGCCTGGTCTGAGGAAGGGTAGTCTTCCTCCAATCTGGGCCTTTTGTCCGAGGGGGGGTTGAGAACCCCTGATAAGAGTAATCAAATCCTCAGCCATTTTGAGCATCTGTTTTTTAGGCATGGGGCCTTGAGAGGGGCTCTGTGGAGCTTGTCTTTTAGTTTTCATGGCTGTTTTAGATTTGTGAAAGCCTTAATGGAAAAGAAGAAGAAGGCCGGAAGACACCTTGAGAGGTGGCAGGCCTGTCTAAACTCTGAGTTTCTCTGCCAAGAGTGGTGTCGGTATCTGTAGTCGGGGTGGGGGCCGAGGAGCCTGCGACCTCGGGCACAGAAGACACCACTAAAGAAGTGTCATCGGTACTCAGGGGCTGCGTAGGCGCCTCGCTGAGAACCGCAGCACCTGTAGCCGGCTTTAGCGTGGTGTCGGTAGAAGTCGCGGACCTCGTATGTCGGTCCTTATCTTTGAGTCTTTTACTTAAAACTGGAGTCGGAGTATCAGACGACATAATGTAATAAAATTTTTTACCAAAATAGTGTTGGGTGAACTCCGCCCGACGCTTAATAGTGCGTTTGTTGAATCTAGCACAAAAACGACAGGCCGAGACGTCGTGGTCTGGGCCTAAGCAAGGAATGCAGAAGGAATGGAAATCCTTATGCGGTATTTGCTTCCCACATGAAATGCAATTATTAACTTTGTCTGACATCAGTCTGAGGCAAGAAAAGTTTCCCCAACGGGGTACTTAGCTTTCAAGAAGACTTCGGTTGAAAAATATTCGTAATCTCAGGAGCTGGCCGACCGGCACTTGCGAACTGCTTCTGCTTCGGGCACCGCGCGGCAAGAAAGACTGAAGAAAATGGCATCGGCTGGTTCTTTTATACCCCTGCCGCACTGATGTCAGGGAAGAAGCGACGACAACCGACGCCGGACCTAGACTTTGGAATTCGGCCGACCGAGGACCCGCCTGACGGCAGGATAACCCATCTGTTATGACTGCAGCTGTATGCACGATGAACATCTAAACCCTCACATAAAGTCACTGTTCAATCTCAGCCTTACTACAGGATACGTACCCAAGGAATGGCATACAGCAACAGTGGTCCCACTCCACAAAGGTGGTGCCACAACGGACCCCGGAAACTATCGCCCTATAAGCCTGGTCTGCAAGGCTATGGAGCGTATCATCATGGAAATCATAAACAAAGACATTGGGAACCTCCAGACACTGGATCCTACCCAATTCGGCTTTGTTAAGGGCAGATCTTGCCTCTTGAACCTGGTCGACTTCTTTTTAACATTTACCAAAGCCATAGATGAAGGGAAGGTAGTCCACACAGCCTACCTGGACCTCGCAAAATCCTTCAACACAATACTCCACTCGGGCATCATAAATAAGCTCACCAGCTTAAATATCAACCCCTATATCACAAGATGGGTTGCAAACTGGCTCAGGGATAGAACCCACATGGTCAGAATTGCAGGTGCCATGTCAGACTCTAAACCAGTTACAAGTGGCATCCCACAAGGCTCAGTCCTGGGACTTCTCTTGTTCGGTATATATTTCTCCGATGTACAGGCTAAAACGGGTGGACTATGGCTGACCAAGTTCGCAGATGACTGCAAACTGGGTGCCATAATCGACTCTCCGACTGACACAAACATCCTCCAAAAGGGACTCACAGAGACGGATAACTGGTGCCAGAGCCATGGCCTAAAGCTAAATGCCAAAAAGTGCATAGTCATCCCTTTTGGGAAAAACAAAGTGCCCACAAATTACCACATAGGTGGTAATCCATTAAGTACAGAAGAAGTAATTAGGGACTTGGGGACCCAAGTAGATAGTAATCTCTCCTTTGACAATCACGTTGTCAAAGTGGTTAGAAAAACCTTCCATATAGCCCACCTTATCACGAAAGGATTCACATCTAGATCAAGAGAGGTCATTGTGCCCCTCTACTCATCACTTATCAGGCCCATAATTGAACACAATGCCCCATTTGGAATGTACCTTACCCGACACCTGCAGCAACTGGAAAGACTCCAAAAGTACCTCATCAAGAGGATCAAGGGACTCAAACAGATGCCCTATGCAGTTCGGCTAAAGAAACTCCAGCTCTACTCAGTTGCGTACCACCTACTCAGAGGCAATCTGTGTCTGACGTATAAAGTCATGTCCAACCCAGAATTAATGGACATGCTCCACCTCAGGAAATCCAAATCCCTTAGAGCTACACGCTCCAGGGACTTGAACCTCAACACAGAAATAAATATGACATGCTGGAGGGACAGATTCATATCCCAGAGGCTCCCCTCACTCTGGAACAGAATCCCAATCCATATTAGGCAGAGCCCCTCACTGACCCTCAAGAGAAATCTTGACGAGTGTAAGGGAGATCGTAAGTTTACCCCTGGGATCTCTTCTGTGTCCCTGTTAGACAGAGTTACAGTAAACTAACCTTAATAGGGCTACCTTCTGTGACCTACTATATAGAGGCACAGTCAACTAATCTAAAAGGGTGGCGAAAGCCAAACACACTCTGGCTAGGCTTATAAATGCCGTAGGGCAGATAGCCTAGTATCAACCTATGAGCAGTGACAACCCATATGTCAGGAATACTGCAACCATGATTTTGATCAGGATATCTACTGTCATGGTACGATCTTACACAACTGTACTATGTCCTTCCTTATCACTGTTGCAGCATTCTTTATATTTGTAAAAGTACAAAAGCTACTGGAAGTTTATGGGAGCAGGAATGAACAGAAAAGCCCTTCACAGACCCATGAAGGATGGCTCTGGCAAAATCCATCTTGGCTCTGGAAATGATATGCAACTTGCAATTTTTGGTAAAGTATGGACTGACGAAGTAGCAACGTTCGAGATGGATCTACTATCCAGACCCTTGAAAAAAGCACCAGAAGAATCCACTGCCTGGTACAAAGAGCACAAACTGAAGAGAAAAACTGCTTGCCATGACAAGAATAGCAAAATGGAATGGCCTAAGAAATCCAGGAAGAGATGGTTTGCTCAGATATCACCACACCTTACTTCCTGACATGAAAGGAAACAAAAAGTTGCTCAAATTTCCTGATATGTTTTTTTCTTGTCTAAGGAATATCTAAACTGTCTATGTAAATCCAAGGTGTGAAGAAGCCTTTCACTAGTACTCCATGGAGAAGAGAAGAAATTAAGATGACTGGACTGATTCAAGGACAAATCATTAATCACCTTGAACATAAAGGACCACTGGTATGAAGAAACACCCTGTCCCTGAGGGGGAAAAAAAAACAAAAAGGGAGGAACCACCATGACTGCTTGAAATTCAGAGACCTTCTTGGCAAAAGTAAGAGTCATCGACAATGCAGTCTTCCAAGGACAATGTTGTAGGAAAGAAGAAACTGCAGGCTCAAAAGGGGGCCAAATTAATTTCTTAAGAACAAACAAGGTGCCAAGGAGGAGGAATAGGCTTCTTTTAAAACTTATTTTGTTGACTGGGTAGTGTCCGACCAGTGGAGACCCAGGGAGAAAAACTCCAAGATCGACAGAACAAGAATTAAGTACAAAGAATAAGTACAGTAACATATTACAGGTAAAAACAGGAGTAGTTATGTAGCTAACTATTCATAGGTATACAGCATGTACAGAGATATACCTTTTGAAGCTTTACACTTTAACTTGTTATAATGACATGACATCTGAGGCATACATTTTGAGCTTGATAGAATAATAGTGACAGATTAGATTTCAGCAAACAGTTACTGCAGGTTAAGCTACAGTGTAAAGGTAACATTTATATCAACTGTTCACCTTTTTTATTTCATGTCAGTGGATGCTCTAGTGGAGCAAATGTTCTATGGAAGCTCACAGTTAATTGAGCAGGTGAAATAGAGTGGGTACCAGGGGCTGAAGATAGGACAGAGTAATGTGGGAGCGGGGAAAGGTAAGGGGAGGTAGGGTGTTATTAGCCTGGATTATGGCAGGAGCACAGCCAATGATTTAAGTATTCTTTAAGGAGTTTTTTGAACTCATGGCTGTTTTGGTTTTTAGTGATGGGCTATGGAAGTGTGTTCCATAGCTTGGCTATCTTGTGTGAGTATAGGGAGTCACCACGAAAGTTGCGAGAGCGGGTAACTTGTAGCATGAGTTTTTCTGATGATCTGAGGAACCTGGCATTGTGACTTGGTTGTACTAGGCAAGCAAGAGCAGGGAGCTTTGTCAGGTTGGCAGACTACTTTATGGACTATGGTGAGTTGATTACAGGAAAGGAGGTTTGACAGTTCGAGCCAGGTTAGCTGAGAGACAGCTGTGCAATGGTGTGTTCTGTTTGGATGACTGGTTGGGAATTTGGTTATTCTGTTGTAGCATGCGTCTAGATTATTAAGGTCAAACTTACGTAAATTACTGAAAATGTGAGAGCTGTAAAGTAGAGGTGAGAGCAGGTGAGACTGGGCAGTGGCCTGCTTAGCGCTGAGGGTTAGGAATGGCTTTGCTCTGTACAGGGTGTCTAGTTTGGTATGCACTTTTTTGACTGAGAGATAAATATGTTTGTCAAATCTTAGATGTTCAATTGTCACACCTAGCAGCTTTCAACTAGAAACTAGAAACCAAAGGTGGAATTAGAGGCAGACAAGCTGAAGTGGCTGATAAATGAACCTTAACAGATGAATATGCTAAACTAGAGTTGATCAACTCTCACAAACAAGAAAGGCCAGTAGGAATCCCCAAAGAAAAAGGGCCCAGGTCTTGCTTAAGACACCAAATAGAAAACCTCTTCCATTTAGTCACACATGATTTTCTGGTAGTGGGTTTTCTGTCCTCCTGCACAACCCAAACCATGTCCTCAGAAAATTGGTACCCGAAAGATATCGAAACTCTATCATCCAAAACGTCACGCGAAGGATGGACAAGTGAGGGTGAATGAGAGATCCCTTGTCTCATGTGAGAAGATCCATCCTGTAAGGTAACTTGAAATGACTGTCTCTGGTTAGATGAACTATAAGAGGGAGCCAGTGCTAGGTGGGCCAAATGGGAAGTATCAGAAAGATTTTAGATGCGTCCCTCACATGATGCTGTGCAGGACATGATGTCTGCTTTCCAAGACACAGAACGTGGCACACAGGAAAAGAACTGGGGAAGTTGTCTGTTCAGAGGGGAGGCAAACAGATCTATCTGAGGAGCACCCCACTTAAGTACAATAGCCAGAAACACCTTCCTATGAAGCATCCATTAATGAGGATTTGTACTGGACCTGCTCAAAGAGTCTGCCACCAGACTGTGCTCTGAAGGAATGCAGAATGACTTAAGTATCAAGTGGTACCAAGTGATGTCAGGCTGCAAAATCTCAAGTTTGAAGAGCCAGTCTGTAAAGAACGTAAGATTTCATGTCCCCTTTCTTGCTGATGTACAGCATGACTGTGGTATTATCTGTAAAAACCTTTAGAGGACCTATAACCAAAAGGGAGTAAAAAGTCTGGAGAGCGAGAAGTAGAGCTCTCATCACCTTGATGTCGATATGGTCTGTCAGTTGCTGAAGGGACCAAAAGACCCTGGATTTTTAGATTGCTGGAGGAGGCTTCTCAACTGTGATCGGAAGCATCCATGTACAGCTCCTGAATAGGGAGGAGAACCTGAAAAGGCAGACCTAGATTCAGGGAAATCTGGTGAATCAACCAGCAGAGCTCAAGCTTGAAACAAGGTAAGGCAAGAGAGGAATCAGATATTCCAGAGGGTGACAGTGCTGGAGCCAAACAGTCTTGAGATACCACTGAAATTTCCTCATGTGGAGTTTGGCAAAGGGAACAATGAGAATGGTGGATGCCATGCACCCCCCAGAGCTTGGAGAAATTCCTTTGAAGGAAGGATTTTTAAGAGGAAGAGATTGGAAATAAGCAGTCAAACAGAGGACCTTGGAGGTGAGAGAGAAGCCAATATTGTAATGGTATGAATCCTGCAACCTAGAAACACCTGTTCCTGAAAGGAAGTCAAGAGACTTTTTGAGATTGACGGTGAATGCTACACTGTGCAGAAAAAGCACAGTGAAGTGTAGATTCAGAGGCAGATGCTGCTGAGACAGGGCTTAAATTAACAAATCATTCAAATAAAGGAATATTTGAATTCCCTGAAGTCTGCAGAAGGCTACCATGGGGGCCAAATATTTGCTAAAGACCCTTGAAGCTGCAGAAAGGCCAAATGGCAAATCAAAGAACTGATAAGAGGAAGAAATGTAAAAACTTCCCGAAGAGAGGGTGAATAGGAATATGGAGGTAAGCATCCTTCAAATCCAGAGATGCCAGAATGTCTTGAGGAAACAACAGAGGGAAAAGTGTAGGAAAAGAAAATGTCCTGAAAGAAAAGACTTTGAGAAAGGTGTTGAGAAAAGACAGGCTAGAATGGTCTTACCCAACCCCTCGTTTCTGGGAAACGGAGACATTCTGGAATAAAAACCTATTCCCTGCTGTTACAAAGGGGCAAGCTAAATAGCTCCCTATTCCTCCAGATCCTGCAGAACCACAAGAAAATGGGAGATGCCAATAAAGAGCTCGATGAATGCCAGAAAATTGAGGAAGGGACTTCCAAGCCACAAAAGAACCATTTTGGATAATGGAGAGCGTCAACAAATAACCACATACGCCTGGGTAAACAGGAAAAGAAAGAGTCAGCCTAAGGGATAGAGGAATTTGGCTGAGGGGGTGGGGAGGATGGATGGATGGATGTCAGACACAGGCAGATTTGTCAGGAAAAGAAGGTTTTTGGTCCCTTTAACTCCAGGAGGGCTTATCTGGGAAACTCCGCTTAGGAACCCTCTTGCTCCTAGCAGGCTGTCTAGGCTGCCTATGGAAAAAAGAAGGTTTAGATAATTTCTCTGGAACTTGGGAACAGAGGAAACAAATACTTGCTTCAGGTTCTGCATAACCTTACCCTTATCCTAAAGAGTTTTAAACAATTCTGAAGTTGTAAAACCAAAGAGATTCCGGTTGTCTAAGGGGAAGCTAAAAGTTTAGCCTTAATGTTTTCAGGTAAGGTTTGAAGGTTCAACCAAGAGTGTCATCTCATGACAGATCCAGATGCGGGAGCCCCAGAAGAGGCATAATCAGTGCCATAACTGCAGTTAATGAAATGGTGGGCCACCTCAGCAGCAGAACTCAAAACAGAAAGGCAGAAGCCTTACTTTTTGAATCATGCAAATCAGTCAAAATATCCCTAAGTTGAAAGAGCCAGGACATACAGTGGATATAAAAAGTTTCCATACCTCTGTTAAAATGCCAGGTTTTTGTGATATAAAAAAAATGAGACCACAATAAATCATTCCAAAATTTTTCCCACCTTTAATGTGACCTATAACCTGCACAATTTGATTGAAAAACAAACAAATCTGCTAGGGGAAAAATATAAAAAATAAAAAAAAAACATAAAATAAGCTGGTTGCACAAGTGTGCACACCCTTAAACTAATACTTTGTTGGAGCACCTTCTGATTTAATTACAGTGTTCAGTCTTCTTGGGTAGAAGTCTATCAGCATGGCACATCTTGACTTGGCAATATTTGCCCAATATTCCTTGCAAAAGTGCTCCAAATCTGTCAGATTGTGAGGGCATCTCTTGTGCACAGCCCTCTTCAGGTGACCCCACAGATTTCCTATTGGATTTAGGTCTGAGCTCTGACTGGGCCATTCCACAAGTTTGTTGATTTGGATGTATGCTTGGGGTCATTGTCATGTTGAAAGGTGAAATTCCTCTACATCTTCAGCTTTCTAGCAGACACCTGAAAGTTTTGGGTCAAAAGTGACTGGTATTTGGAACTGTTCTTAATTCCCTTCACGTTGACTAAAGCCCCAGTTCCAGCTGAAGAAAACAACCCCAAAGAATGATACTGCCACCACCATGCTTCACTGCAGGGATGGTGTTTTACTGGTGATGCAAAGTGTGGTTTTTGCGTCAATCATACCTTTTGGAATTGTGGCCAAAAAGTTCAACCTTGGTCTCATCAGACCATAACACATTTTCCCACATGCTTTTGGGAGACTATGTATTGTTTTGCAAATTTTAGCCAGGCCTGGATATTTTTCTGTGTAAGAAAAGGCTTCCGTCTTGCAACCCTATCCCATAGCCCAGATATATGGAGAATACGCAAGATTGTTGTCACATGTAGTACACAACCAGTACTTGCCAGAAATTCCTGCAGCTCCTTCAGTGTTGCTGTAGGTCTCTTGACAGCCTCTCTGACTAGTTTTCATCTCGTCTTTTCATCAACTTTGGAAGGATGTCCAGTTCTTTGCAATGTCACTGTTGTCCTATATGTTCTCCACTTTTTGATGACTGTCTTCACTCTGTTCAGTGGTATATCCATTGATGTAGAGTTTTTTTGCACCCTTCTCCTGACTGATACCTTTCAACAATGAGATCCATTTGATGCTTTGTAAGCTCTCTGCGAACCATGGCTTTTGCTGTAGCAGGCAACTGAGTAAAAGTCAGGAAAATCCTACTAGGACATCTGAACTTTACTTGGGGTTAATCAGAGTCTCTTTAACTGATGGCAGGTGTGTACCCAAGAAGACTGAATGCTGTAATTAAATCACAAGGTGCTTCAATAAAGTATTAGTTTAAGGGTGTGCACACTTATGCGACCAGCTTATTGCATGTTTTTTTATTTTTTATATTTTTTCCCCTAACAGATTTGTTTGTTTTTCAACTAAATTGTACAGGTTATAGGTCACATTACAGGTGGGAAAGTTTTGAAATGATTTATTGTGGCCTAATTGTTTAGCATCACAAAAACCTGGTATGTTAACAGGGGTGTGTAAACTTTTATATCCACTGTACCTATTCATGTGGGTCTGATAATTAATAGCACTAAAGCCAATGTAGTAGTAGTAGTAGCATACACTTTTTTCCCCATACTTCTCCATAACACAGCTGCCCTTGTCATTAGGTAAAAACTTGAAAGAGGAAAGCAGCTTGGACGGCTTATCTGTGGACATGGAAACAGTAGGATCAGATCAAGAACTTTTGTACAAAAAAGTTGTGATCCTCAGGGACTTTATAAAATCTGTCTGGTTTCTTAGGGGCCAGAGGTTAAGAGTCAGAGGCCAGAGATTCTGCAAAAATGTATTCAAAAGGGCAGCTAAAACAGGAGGGACTGCAGAAGGTTTGTACAAGTCCATTTGTAAGAGTTCATATCATCTCTCTTTAAAATAAGAAACTGGGAACAGTCCCATCTACTGTGTTCCATCATGTGGACCACTGTATTCCAAAAAGATAACTCTTCAAAAGGAGAATCAGGGGACAGTGAATCTTCATCAGACCCCAAAGTCAAGAGGATGGTGGACCTGAGAAGAGTAAGCCAAAAACTCTTTACCAGAATCCATCTCATTGTCACAAGAATCAGAAAGAATCCCTAGGCCTTTTAGAAGGGGTGGAAGACCAGACAGGAGAAGCAGGGACAGATAACCCTTTGGGGTCTTCAGTGTCATAAGGACATTGAACAGCCCTTGAGTAAAGTTCTGCCACTCTTTGTGGGGATCTTTAGCTACAGAAGCCATGTTTTTTTTTAAAAGTAACATCTGCTTTAACAAATCTAGGAGGTGCAGATACCTGCTAGATTGGATAAGGGTACCAGGCTCTTCCTTAAGTAATATTTGGGGAATTCTCTTGGGTCCCTCGGATATAAACAGCCACAGTTCCCCCTCTACACCTGCAGCAGATGTATAGGTAAACAGCTTCCTAACAGGCTACAACTGGGTTAAGGGAGAAGAAACTGACAATACTAGATGGTCCTCAGTGTCTTTCTCCAACCCGATAGAGACATCCGGTGGAGGCTGGACAGCAGCAGGATCAGTTTGTGGTTTTTTGAATTTTTTTCTTAAATGGTGGCTTAACTTTGGGATGGACAAATGCAGCCAAAGTACCTTGAGCCAAAAGCTTCAGATGTTGATTTTCTAAATAGAGAAGGATGATAGATGACTGCAGAGTGCCTCAGTGACAAACACCTGACAAATTTCACACTGTGTATGGTCGTGTGTAGCACCCAACCAAAAAAGACACTTCTCTTGTCTATCTTTATGGGGAATCTACCACACACACTGACATATTCTCTTCCTGGATGACATGGTAAACTACAAAGAGAAAGAAGGAAAGGATGAAAACTCAACAGGGCACTATCTTTAGAAGGCTAAAAAGTTCTGAGGATTAGGCATCTATATGTAAAGAATACTGCAACAGTGATAAAGGAGGACATCCACTGTTGCGAGTCACCACAATGACCTTGAGAATTTTTCTGAATCTTCAGAAGCACACTAGTGATCAGTGGAAAGGGCAGAAAAATATACTGGAACATTCTTGTCCAAGGAAAAGAAAACACATCTGTATTCTAGGTCTTCTTGCTTTGAGTACTGGAGCAGAATCATGAGAGTTGATTGTTCACAGAGGAGGCAAACTGGTTTACTTGAGGAACTCCCTACAGATGGAACAAATCTTGGAAGACCCCCTGACTTAGTTTCTAATCGTGAGGGTCTTTCCTTGACCTACTCAGCTTGTCTGCTGTGCAATTTTTCTCTGACAGAATGTATGATACCTGCAGAGTGAGAATGTGCTGTGAAGTTGTATCCCAAGCTAAAGAATTGTATAAAATCTTACCATAACTATAGATGTCCTTCTCTTCCATGTTGCAGTATTCCAACTCTTGGGTTTTCCTCTCTTGCAACCTGAATGTCCGGCCAGTATACAAAAGCTTCTAGTCACTGCTGGGTATGTGGGATGCCTGACGTTGGCTCAGGGAACGTTGGCCATAAAAATGACGTTTGCACATACCAGACCTCAGAACTGAGCTCTCCAGGCGGACTCCAGTCCCAGGTTAACTGTACAAGTCCAGTGTCACCCAGGAAGGAACAGTTAAATGGGAGAAAGAGGGAAGGAGGGAGAGAACGAATACTGCAACATGGAACAGAAGGATATCTATGGTTATGGTAAGATTTTACACACCTATTCTATGTCCTTCTATTCTCATGTTGCAGTATTCCAACCCTTGGGTGATTGCCAAAGCTCACAGGGAAGAAGAGGGTGGAGGCTTAGAGCTACTTTTTAGGAATCCAAGAAGGATTGCCCTGGCAAATCCAGCCCTGGATTTGGAAATGTGATCTAATCTATAATGTTTGGTAAAGGTGTGGACGGAGGTCCATGCAGCTGCCTTTAAAACTGAGGCAGTGTCCAGCCCTTTAAAGAAAACCTCAGAAGAAGCCATAGCCATAGTGGAGTGCACTTTAACCTTAGACCCTAAGGCTTATCATGGTATGTATAACAAAACGAAACAGTCCTGGAAATCCAGACAGAAATGGTCTGTTTTGTAACTGCTTTCCCCAGAACCTTGGGATGAAAGGAGACAAACAATTGGTCTGATTTTCTGATAGCTTAGGTTTTACCTTGACAAGACCAAGCCTATATGTGCACATCAAGGGAGTGTAACACTCTCTCACTGTCATTCTGAGGGGGAGGAAAAAAGGTGGGAAGGTGAATAGCTTGGTTTAGGGATAACTCAATGACCTTGGGCATGAAGGAAGGGTTGGTCCTAAGAGTTACTCTGTCTTTGTGGAAAGTAAGGAAGAGGGAAAATAGCCATGAGGGCCTGTTGCTCTGACACTCTTCTGGCTGATGTCAAGACTACCAGGAGAACTGTTTTCCAAGTGCAATGCTTTAGAGAGGCCTTAGCAGCTGGTTAGAAAGGTGCTAGTGTGAGCTCCTCTAAAACATAATTCAGGTTCCATTGGGGGGGGGGGGCAGGATTCCTGGGGGATCCGATATGTATCACTCCTTTTAGGAATAACGAGATGCCAAAGGGAGTCAAGAGGCAGACAAGCTGAAATAGCAACAAGGTGTGCTTTTACAAAGGAGTACGCCAACATGATATCAGTCCTTATCCTGCATCCCAGGAAAGTTTCATACTGAGAAGGGTTCAGGTTCGACTTGGGTAGTTTATCTTGAAACCCAGTGCTTGCAGGAGATCTACCACTGTGTGTAGATGGCTTAGCAAAGATTTTGAACAGTCTGCCTGGATCAAGAGGTTGTCCAGATAAGGGAATATCTGAATCCCTTGAGTCCTGCAGAAGGCAATCACTGGTGTCAAAAACTTCGTGAAGACCCTTGGAGCTATACAGAGTCCAAAGGCAAAACAGAGAACTGAAAATGTGAGGAGCTCACAGAGAAGCAAAGGTATTTCCTATAACTGGGCCTTATGGGGATGTGCAGGTAGGCATCCTTGATGTCAGAGATGGCCAGGAATCCTGGGTCTATATCACACTATCGAATGGACTAAATAGTGAATGCTATTTAGTCGATTCAATACTGTCGAAATGGCAAAATAGCGAAGTCACGGAACATCGAATTTTTTCCCAGGGAAAAAACTCGGTGGGCCGTCTTCGGGACTTTGCCATTTCCTCCACTATGGTGCGATCTCAGAACTGGTATATTTAAGTAGGGGGTGTGGGTGTGGGGGGGCACAGCGTGTTTAAGTTTTTTTTTTTTTTTTTTTTTTTTTTTTTTTTTTTTTACGGAGTAGCGAATTTTTTCCCTGGGAAAAAATTTGTTGTTCTGTTTGTTCGATATTTTGTTTCGATATTATCGGTACGATGAAATAGTGTTCACTATTTACATCGTACAATAATATGATATAGACATGGAACCCTTGAGGTAAAATCAAGGTAAAGAGAGTCTGCAGAGTAAGCATCCATAAAGGTGGGTTACCTGCAGGAAAAGGTTGAGGTGCGAGAGATCTAGGATTGGTCTCAAAGGCCCATCTTTGCTTGGGACTAGGAACAGCCTGGAATAGACACCCTTTCCCTTTTCTGTCATAGGGACAGAGTGAATTGTTCCTGGGGCAATAAGGCTGTGTATAACCTGCTGCAAAAGTTGGAGCTGCTCTTTGGGTGACTGTGGAATGTCCATTAAGGCAGGTGATGTGATCTAGGTCATGAAATAACCCTTTTCTATAATGGATAGGACCCACCTGTCTGATATAATGTTTTTCCAAATGGGAAGACAGTGAGAAAGTCTTAGGGAAAGGGGGTGGAATCGGAAAGTTTGTTTGTTAATGGCAGGTACCTGAAACGGAGACTGCTGGGGCTGATGCTGAGCAGGTCTAGAGGGAGTCTGTTGCTTCCCGGTGGTCTTCCTACCCCTGGGGGGGGCAAAAGTTTCCTTATAAACTGAGTTTTAGAGGGGTAATTCCTATGAAATTTGGAGATAGGAGAAACAAACAGGTGTTTCAGGTCTTGTAACACCTTCCCCTTCTTTTGTAGAGTTTTGAACAACTCAGCCACCTTTTTTCCAAAGAGGGCTGAGTTATCCAGAGGCGCATCCAATGGTTTTGCCCTAATATAATCAGGTAAGGGCTGTCACCTAAGCCAAAATATCTTCTCAGGACATAGGCAGATGCACCAGATCTAGCAGAGGCTTCAGCTGCATCGTAGCTGCACCTAACGGAATGCCTAGTGACCTGAAAAGGCATGATTAAAAGGCTGGATATCTGTCTTTTGGCAGGAGAGTCTGGGACTCAGCCAGAAGCTTTGTGGCTTATTGTAACAGAGCTAGGGCATAATTAGACATACGAGTTTAATAGTTTACTATCCTGAATGTCAAAGTAGCGGAGGTAGAAACCTTTTTCGCCAAGACACTCCATGGCCTTGTTGTCTTTATCTGTAGGAAAAACTGAGGTGAATGGAAGCAGTTTTGAGGGTTTATAGCTTAGACTGGTACAGTGCCAGGGTCTGCTACTGCATTTAATAAGAAAGTTGGCCTCCTCAGGGACCTTGAAGAACCTGTCAGGCCTTCGGAGAGCAGGGGTCTGTGAATCAGGATTCACAGAGGCTGCATTAAACACATCCAGAAATGCTGGCAAGACTGGAAGTACAGCTGAAGGCACAGGAGAGTCCATTTGTAGAAGTTCATAGTATCTTTTCTGAGCTTCGGTCATCTGGGTGGAATCCCACTGAAAGAACTCCCTCATTTTGGAAATGATCTCCCCAAAGGTGAGATCCTCACCTGGTGAGTGTGTGTCAGAAGAATCTTCTTCTGGGGAGGCATAACCAAGGGGAGATGGTAACCATTATACACAGGACAAAGAATCCTCTGAGAAGGAATCCGAGAAGTCCTCAGCTTCATGTTGAGAGGTATCTAGAGCCTGAGGCCTAGGGCTAATTACAAGGATGGAGGATGAGGGCATAGCAGGCCTGAGAACCATAAAAGCATTAAAGAGGCTCTGAGAAAAAGCCTGCCAGCCTGGCTGACTCTGTGGAGGAGAAAAAAGGTGCTTGATTTTGTTTCATTTTCAGGGAAGGCCTACAGGGTGTAGGGGTCAAAGTAGGCCTAGGTTTGAAAACATCTGTAGTAGTGGCAGGGTCCGTCCGGGCAGCCGGTACAAGTCCAGGTTCCTCCTCACCATCGGGTAGCCAATGTCTGTGATACCTCCAAGGACATGCCTTCCACTCTGGGTTCTGCGGCTTCCTCAACGGTACCCGCTGTACCCATATTGGCAGCAACAGAGCATTCCTCCACGCTAACGTTGGACGGCGGAGGTGCAGCAATGGATGCAACAATGAATTTGGGGCTAGCAACTTTGGCCTTTTTCTTAGGTGGCATGACTAGCTGACCGGATGGCCATTCCATAGCTAAAAGCACTTAAGGCATTGATTTTCCAAATAAATGTTCAGGGTGTGCAGACGGCTGTGCAAGGTTTTAGGTACAAAGGCCTGACAGATGAAGCAGGACTTATGGTCGTGCATAGGCCCTAAACAGAAAAGACAAAGCTCGTGGGCATCCTTATAGGGGATCTGATTACCGCAGCTACACTTTCTCTTCCTGGATGACATGAACCTAAACAGGCATGCAGTGAACTAAAAGAACAAAACATCCTCAACAGGGTTCTTTTCTTAGAAGACGATCCGATGGCCAGTACAACAGGAACAGTTAACGTTTGACTGTCGGCAGAAAAGTTCTGAGGTCTAGTACATGCAGACATCACTTTTATGGCCCACGTTCTCTGAGCCAACGTCAGACATCCTATATACCCAGCAGTGACTATAAACTTTTGCACACTGGCCAGACATTTGAGTTGCAAGACAGGAAAACCCAAAGGTTGGAATACTGCAACACGAGAATAATAGGACATCGTGGCTAGTCAGCAAAGGGGGTATGACCTGGATCCCCCACGCTTGCTGATGTTTCACACAACCGTGGAACTGTCTGTAACAACATGAAGAAGTCTGGTGGCCAAAGATGATTTGGAGGGTTGAGTGCCTTCAGCAGGGCAAGCATCTCTTTTATATTTATGTGCTTGTGTCTGTCCTTGGTGTCCCATACACATCTTGCACTTTTATCCCTCCAGAAACTGTTCTGCAGACAAACTCTGAGGCATCTGTGGTTACTGTTATGCAACAGGGAAGGAGAAAGGGAGACCTGGATAAGGATATTTGCAGGCTCCACAAAATGATTTCCTTTCTAACAAATTCCAGCAGTGGGATTTGAAAAGACAAAGGGTGTTGGTGCTCAGATCAGAGCAACTTCAGATACCACTGTATCCTTCTAATGTGGGGTCTTTCCAGGGTTATCTAGACAATCAGAGATTTCACGAGACCCAAAATTCTGAGGAATTCTCAAACAGTGACCAAAGTCATGAATGGAAAACTTTAGAAATAGAGCTTGCACGGGAAAAAAATCTATACCTAGACCTATGAACTGAGGTGTCTAGCTGACAAACCCAGGAACACAATCCTGTTTGAAGGAGTTAATAAAAAAACTTTTGAGTGTTCTCTTGGAATCCCAGCTTGTGTTAGAGATCTCTCACTCAAGTAAGAGATTCCTGACATTTAAAAAAAAGACATTGCAAAGATAAGCAAGACCTCTAAATATGGAAAAATGTGGATACCCTGTAGCCTGAAATGAGCTATAACTGGAGCTAGACACTTTGTGAACACTCTGGGTGCAGTGAACAGAACAAAGAGTCAAGTCAGAGACCTGAAAATGTGATACAGAAACTTAAGAAATGCCGGAAGTCTGGATGAATTGGAATGTAATAAGTATCTTTTACATCTAGAGTTACTAAGGAACTTGAGTAAAGAACAGGTAACAGGTTGTGAAGTGACATCATTTTGAAATAGGGGCATTATCGCAATCGGGTTTAGAAAAGACAGACAGGCATATCAAGGACTAATACCCAAAGCATTTTCTTTGGCACTAAAACACCCTTGAGTAAAAACCTTTCCCACATGGAAAGGAGGAAGTGGTTTTATCACTCCCTGGGACAGTGTGTAATGAAGGACAGGTAGAAATAAGAGCCTGCTCCTGTGGATGAGGGATCACCACCTGGAAAAGGGAAATTTCCCCCCACTGCCATCTGTAACCTTTAGGAATGATCTTCAGAACCCACTAGTCTGAAACAATCTGTTGCCCAAGGGAAAAGTGTAGATTCTGACTTTTGGGAAGGGAAAAGGGGCTGCCAGGGTGGGGGTGGGGGGACAAGGTTGGTCAAATAATCATTCTGACTTGTTGGACTGTCCCTGGTTTTGGGGGGGGGGTCCTGAATTCTGTTTGTAAACCCTTGCCACTTCTTAAACATCTGTCTACCTGCATTTCGTTGACACTGTTTTTGGCCTAAACTGGATGAGGGGGCTAGAGAATCCCTTAGAAAATCTGGAAAAGGACGGCTGAAAAATCTTAGGGATTCCCTGTATCAACTTACTCCTGTCATCACACTTGTTGATCACTTCTGGAGCAAAGAAGCCAAAAATTTAATCTCTACCCAAAGGAGAATTTAAAATCTCATTTTTATCATCATCCAGGAGGGCGCAGCCAGACAATCCTCTTCAAAGCAGCACCAGTAGCCAAAGCCCTTGAAGACGTACCAACGGAATCACGCACACACACACACACACACACCATAATCAATGAATTGCGACTTGCAGAATTGAAGAAACTAGATTTAAAGCAGATTTTTTTCCTCAAGAAGAAACTGCAGATAAAACATTCCTCATACTTTCACAATTAGATGAAGATGATTCAAAATTCTGAAAATCAAAGTTGCAGAACTATAAACTTTTTCACATTTATCAACGATTTTTCCATCCTTATCAAAAAGAGTATGATTGGAATTAAGTGTTAAGCAGCAGTGGGATAAACTAAAGCTATACCTGATGGGTTAAGTTTGGGAATAATGTATAAAAGTGTAAAAGACTGAGGAACTTTATACATCCTATCTGCGTTTACAGGCAGCTGAGCAACTATCATGAAAACTGTGGGCACTAACACACACATTCTCTACAGCAAACAGAACAGGAGGAATTGGTGTAGGATCTGGAAAATCCTTCTCTAACAAGAAAGAAAAAAGTAGTACTTTCTGAGCATACCTCTCAACCTCAGGGGACAAAGCCCCAAATTAGTGACAAAACTAAAAAATTGCTCCTATAAAACTTAGAAAGTTGCTAAAATAACAAGTTTTGTAAAATTACACATTTTCTGAAGGCTATAAAGTCTGAAACTCAAATGTTTGCCATTTAGTATTATTTAGGGACTTCAATCTTAACTGAATTGTCAGAAAACTACACATTTTATGAGAAACAGACCAAAAATATGAGACAAAAATATGGACATTTCGCAAAAATCTGTACAGTTGAGATGTATGTTTCTAAGCGACTGAGAAACATCTGTATTGTTCCACTGAAAACACTAGCATAATCTAGCAACAGATTCAGAGAAAGAGAATGCCCCACAGGGAGAAACAGAAAGGGCTCTCCTCCGAGTCTGAATCAGAAATCTGAGGCGAAAACCCTGCATCTGTCTCCTCGTCATTTTCTTCACATTAGGAATCTTGAATATCTTCAAGAAAGAGGTATTTCTTTCTTTTACCAAAAACTACTTTACAAGAAGGCTCAATAGCCTGAATTAAACACTCAGCCAGCCCCAGTAAACTACTTTGTAATATTTGTCACCTCAGGGATCTCCTGCCAAGGACAGCTCAGCATCCAGCCAGTATACTAAAGTCTTTAGATCTTGTATGCACCACATAGAAATTTGAGAAGTAGAAACATGCTTAGTTTTATATTACTTTTTGACAGGAAAAATGGGTCCAACTGTGTTATTAATGGCAGCAACAACTTGGGCACAACAGTCATACACTACAGGGAAGCCTTCCCTGTTCTCTCTCCCAGGCCTCACAAGAGTGGCTCTCTCCCTTGTCCACTGAGGAGACACCAACAACCACAGAGGACGTGACTAGCATCCTGTCTATAATTGCTGCAGAGGCTACACCACAAGGATTTGGGGTAAAAGATGAGTGGTCTGATGTACAGCAAATGGCCACCGCACCCATCTGCAGCTGAAGCAAATTGCTAGCCTGCTGTGGTGGTAAAGGTAGTTTGCTTAACTTTTTCTTTTTGCAGCTGGAAGTAGGACTGACCATGGGACCAGTAGTTTGTTCCATGGTCAAGTTGAAAACGGTGCCTCTTTCCCAGAGAAGGGAAGCAGCAAATGCCAGTAAAAATATATGTCTTTAAAAGTCACTTTCACAGAAAAATACAGTAAAAAGCACTTTAAAACCTTTTGCCAGCCCCACCCCCCGAAAGTAAAATAAACACAATTTCTACACAGAAAAAACACATTTTCATTTACTTTTCACAACTTTTAAACTGACAGGAAAAAAGAGCACTCCCGTTTCAAAGTAAGATACAGTCTAATGAAAGTCTGCTACAACACAACTCCTAGCTTTAAAATAACTTTCCTGAAGAGGAAAGTGATACAAAATCAACATAAATAAGAAAATGGCAGCCCCCCCTCCCAAAAGGTGAAGTACAGTTTTGTAAAATCTTACCTAGATGTCCTTCTCTTTATTTTTACAGTATTCTTCACCTTCTTGCCATGGATAGCTCAGCATCCAGCCAGTATACTAGAGCCTTTAAATCTTGTATGTACTATACGTCACACATATGCCCCCTGCACAGGATGTAGGGCATACAGGTTATGTACAGATGCAGATACCCCAAAAATGAATTGCCTAAGTAAAGAATAGTCTTCATAATACAAAAAGGAAGCCATGCACATCCAAAGGGAGAAAATGCAGATGGAAAAGGGAGCCCCCTGGCCAGGTGGGTAACCAAATCAAAACCCAAAAGAAAAAAGGAGGGATGGAGGAAGGGACAGGTTATTGCAACACAGAAAAGGAGGACATCTACTGTTATTG
This sequence comes from Protopterus annectens, assembly GCF_019279795.1. Classification (NCBI taxonomy): domain Eukaryota; kingdom Metazoa; phylum Chordata; order Ceratodontiformes; family Protopteridae; genus Protopterus; species Protopterus annectens. The sequence continues at coordinate 521,138,052 of NC_056732.1, forward strand.
TAATTTTTACACAACTGCACTATATCCTTCTAGATCACTGCTGCAGTACTCTCCACATTAAGGAGATCACTAAAGTTCAATAAAAGGGGGGGGGGTAGAAAGTTGGGAAGAGCCCTCAACAAACCCATGCAGGATGGCTCTAGCAAAACCTGCTCTGGCCTTAGAAATCATATGCCATTTATAATGTTTAGTAAAGGTATGCACCAAGGACCAAGCAGCAGTTTCAGTCATCAAATTTGTGTCCAAACCATTGAAGAAAGTATAAGAAGAGGTAAAATGGCCTCATGGAATGAGCTACAACTGAAGCAGACAGACACTTAAATGAAAATGGCTTTAGACATCCCGGAGGAGACAGTTTCCTTACAGACAGCTAAACCCAAAGTCCTGGGATGAAAAGAAACACAAAGCTGGTCAGATTTATGGATCATCTTAGTTTTACACAGATAATACCGGAGCTGTTTATGCAAATCCAGGGTATGCAGGATCTTCTCACTAGCAGACTGTGGAGAAGGAAAAAAAGGAAGTTGTACTGCCTAATTTAAGGACAACTAACAAACTTGGGCATAAAAGTATTAATACAGACACAATGTCTCTGTGAAAAAAAAGAGGAGGAATGGCCATAAGAACATGAAGTCAGAAACCCTCCAAGCAGAAGTAACAGCAAGAAACAAGACGTTCTTCCAGGCACTGGGTTACAGAGAAGCTGAAACTGCAGGCTCAAAAGGGGTCCTGAGACAATATTTCCAAAACAAAACTAAAGGTCTGAATGAGGAGAAATAGGCTTCCTTGGGGTCCTAAGATGCAGGACGCCTTTAAGAAACTGACATCAAAATGAAAAGCCAAAGGAGGATTCAAGGGCAGACAGGCAGAAACAGACGACAAATGGGCCTTTACAGAAGAATCAGCCAAGCTAGACTACAGCAACTCCTGTAAACAGGAAAGAACCAAAGGGACCCCCCATAGAAAAAGGGTCCTGGCTATGAGCATGGCACCAGACAGAAAATCTTTTCTATATGGGTATAACAGACTTTCTGGTTGTGGGTTTTTTTTTTGCCTCCTGTAAACCCCTAAGTATATCCTCAGAAAAGAGATGTCTAAAAGGGGATCAAAACCCTATCACCCACAGTGTCAGTTGAAGAGTGGACAAATGGGGATGGCTGAGTGACCCTTTGTCCTGTATGAGGAGGTCTAACTGGTGAGTTCACTTGTGGTGAGAGGTAAGAAATGAGACAATCATCCTTTATTTCAGAGTCACTTTTACTGAGGTTGTTAGCTTCACCTGAAACTGCAGCTGCTGCTCTCAGACGTATTTCATCAGCATTTATACCCCATGGAGATAATCAAATACCAGAAAACCCAGAGCAAGCGAGACTCATAGATTTTCAAGGACACTATACCAAAATGCTTGGTGGTTGAGCAGGGCACTTGTGTGTTTTTTTTTTTATTTATTATTTTCCCATTTACTGATAAAAAACATGCTTTGATTTACATTGTTTTTTGAACTGTTACAGTAACTAACAGGTATCCCTACTAGCCCGTATACCACCAAGGGGATTTGACTTATTATGTCCCCTCTTTTGTTCCAGCAGCTATCATCCAGTCATACTTCTGTAGCCTGCCCCTTTCTCTGCTTCTTCACTCTGTTATAATCCAGCCATCTACACAGATTGTAATTTTAGGAGTTTTAGTACTGTCCCACCCATGCTACTTCAGCTGGGGAATGCACTTTATACATTGTGATGTTTCTTTTTTCACCTACTTCTAAAGTATTTTGAGATCATTCACTTGCTGAACACTGCACCTGAACTACAGCTAACTGCCCCTATGGAAAGGGAGGAGGGAATGATAGCACAACCCCCCCCCAAAAAAAAAACTACTACTCTTCTCAACCTCCAATTATCAGGTTTCTCCTATATTATTTTTTCACTCCTTCCACATGTCCAACTTTTCTCTTCCCTGTAAGTAATATCTAGCACCAATCCCTATTACGAAAACAAACACTACAATATCAACAACTTTTTTGCAACCTTGTTTCTACTTCAGGTATCAGACACACAGGACTCCCCTCCTCTTCCTACAGTCTATCCTAGGACTTCACCTCCTAGCTCATATGTTATCACAGAGACTTAAAAATCATGTACATAGGATTAAGTCCAAACTTTGTTTTTAAGCAATACATGTTCATGGAGGCAAACACTATTGTGTTAAAAATGTGTCTTTAATGTATTTTCCTTAAAATCTTACTGTAAAAATATCACTGTAATAAAGTGGAAGCCTAATGCATCCACCTCCGGATGTCCTGCATTAGTATTAATATATGCCAGAAAGAAGCAAGCACACCACTGTTGGTGCAAGCTCTAGTTAGGTTTAATTAGAACATATAAATAATGGTAAAGCACTTATATATTGCCAAACTGTTGACTTAGCACTTTGGTAAGGAAACCGTTGATTGACTGACCAGGTATAACAGTCATTCTATTTACAAATCCTCCAAACAGGAATGTCTATAGCTTCAGTCTGAATTTTTCAAGAAGTCCTTCGTGTTTTCACAGTTAGAAGAGAAAATTCAGCAAGGCACAGCACAAATAAGGGAATCGTCATGTGACCTAGTACAGCAATCTCCAGGAAGTATACTTTTCAATGCCATGTACATTTACAAATTTAAGAAATAAGCAAGGCTTAGCTAAACTGCATTACATTACTGTAGTAATATGACAGGTATGTACTTACCAGAAAGTGCAATTGCGCAAGTTCTACTTACCTTTAACAGTAGATGTTTGAATTCCTCACTGCCTCAGTGGCATTTGGGGGTTATTAGACAAGGTAACTCAGTACTTGCGAGCTCTCAAAAGCTCAGTCTCTCCTCCATCTCTCTTCCTGTGATTGCTGATTGACTGAGCATATCCTGGGAGCATATCCTGAAAGGGAAGCCTTCGGCTGTGACAGGAAATGACTGTTCCAGCTTTTTTGTTTCCACAAAGAAAGAGAAAAGTATTTCAAGCCAGAATCATCTAGCAAGACTAAATCAATTGACAATTACAATACCATACAAAAAACAAAACTCCAGTAACAAATCAGAGAGGTTGAAATCCACCTCAACTATGCACAGTCTGGGTGACTGTCATTAGTTGCTGCCACTGAGGCAGTAAGGAATCCCTACTGCTTCAGTGACATTTTGGGTAGATACCAAACCTTACTCTAACATAAAAGTGGAAGGATAAGGATCCAGGAGCCCCTGCAGAATAGCCCTAGCAAAGCCTGCCCTGGACAATTGCCCTTTGCCAATTCCATTAAAATGGAGACCCAACCTTGCATGGGCCAAAATGGGGTTACCTCAAAGACTTTGGTAATCCTTTCTGAATCTTTAAAAGTACCTTGGGAACCACTGGAAAGGGTGGAAATGCATACGGGAACATTTCTGACCATGGCAATGATAGACCACCTGTCAAGCATGGCTGCAAAGACATCTTGAACAGATTTTTTTACCTGTCTGTTTTAAAAGGAGGCAAAAAGATCTTATTGAGGTGTTTCTCTCATCTGGATATAGTCCTGGATGACCTCTATATGGAACTTCCATTTGTGAGGGTCTATCTAGAATTTGCTAAGTCTGTCTGCCACTGTGTCTTGCTCTGATGGAATGTACTAGGCCTGAGGAGACACAGAATGCTACAGAGCCAACTCTCAGACCATCATTGCCAATCGACAAAGATGGTATGATCTTATACCCCCTTGCTTGTTCAGGTACCAATCAAGGTAACGTTGTCTGTGACCACTAGAAAAGGACCAAGAGTCTGTATCTGGGGAAAAACTTTAAGGCAGGCACAAATTACTGTCAACACCTCTTTTACATTTACATGCTTTGGTGTGTTCTGAGGACGCCACAAGTCTTGCACTTGAACTCCCATGGACAGGACACTGCTCCCCACGCAAAATTTATAGAGTCCCTCTAGAAAGATTGGACTGGGGTATGAAAAGATAAAGGATTCACATACAGTTGATCCCTCCGCCACTCCAGTTCCTATTTTACAAACCCCAGTATCATTATCTGGAAATCCAAAGGATGAAGGTGCTGGGTCTAACAATTCTTCAAATACCATTGAATTTTTATCATGTGTAGTCTGGCTACTGGTATCATGAGGATCACTGATGCAGGAGTCCTAGAATTTTGAGGAAATCTCTTGCTGTGGCCACTTCTAGAAAACAGATGCCCCAAGTTAGTACTTTGCCTTCTGGCAGGAAGCCCATCCTTTTTACTGTGTCTACCCAACACCCCAGGAAAACAATTCATTGAGAGGGTGTGAGGAATGACTTCTGAAGGTTCAATTTGAAGCCCACATGGGAAGGGAGGGAGGCAACCTTGTTCAAGGACTCCAAGCACATGGACACAGAATCTGCACAAATAAGCAAGTCATCTAAATAAGGAAAATGTTAATGCCTAGGATTCTACAAAAGGCAATCACTGGGGCCAGTTATTTTGTAAACACTCAAGGTGCAGTGGATAGCCCAAAGGTTAATGCAGAAAACTAATAATGTAAAGCAAATGCAGGAAATCTCAAATTTTCTAAAAATGGGAGCAAAAGGAATATGCTAAGAATCCTTTAGATCTACAGTCACCATGAAACAATGGTCTGGTAGCAATGCTAGGACTGACTGAAAGGTGAGCATTTTGAATTTCAGTACTTTTATAAAGGTGTTCAGAAAAGAAAAATCTAGGAGAGGTCTCAAGGGCTGCTCCTTTTCTGGTCCAAAAAGATTACGGAGTAAAATCCTTATCCTTTGTGTATCACAAGCACTGGTTTAATGACCCTTGTTTCTACCATGTGATGATGCAATGGAAGAAAAAGCTCTGTCTCATCTGGTAGGAGTGGGAGAATTCTCCTGAAAGGGGAAGGAGTTTCTATCCACTGCCAAGGGTATCTTCTCTGAATTATTCCAAGAACTCATTTGTCTGAGACTATTTGCGGCCAGGCTGCAGGGTTGAGAGAGCAAGCATGGAAGAAGAGAAGGAAGGACGGAGGGAGTGTTCTGTGACTTGGCATAGTCATTCATTTTGCACGGGGTTGATCCTTTTTTGGAAAGGAAATCCTCTTGTCTGGTTTTGAAGAATTCTCCTGCTATTTCTTTTTGGATCTCCGACTTTTGTTTGACTAGAATTTTTGTTTGTTCTGCTCCTTAAAGGAAGGCATCTTATTTGGGGAGAACTTGGGTACATGAAACATCCTAGATACCTGTGCATTAATTTGCCTCTTTCGTTTCACTGTTTGGGAATCTAAGTAAGAGAGAGCCTAAAAACCAATTCAAAATTTAAAGGTGCATTCACAATTTCAGTTTTCTAATCTTCAAAGTTGTTCTTATTATGTAATCAAGCACACTTCTCAAAGCATGTTTCAAAATCTGATTCAAATTAGAAAAAAAATAATTCATATAAGGCTTTTGCTCTGCATTTAAGAATGCAGCAAATCACCCAAACTGTAAGCACACTGTAAAACAATTTAACACTGTAAAGGCTGATTACTAGAGAGACATCCTTTTGCCTGAAGATCTAACCATTTCCTTTCTTTATTAGTGGGTTGTGGGATTACGTGAAGCCAAGGACTTATCACAGCAGGAAGCTGGGTTAGCAGTCAAATGAGAAAAGAGACCTGTCATTTCCAGAAGACCCTATATTTTCTCTAGGCCTTTTTATGAACTGCCGGAATAGATACTGGTATCCTACAGTCAGCTTTATAAACATCTTCCAAGGCTGGTAAGAGATAGCTACAGAAATGGGTATCTCAACATCTATAAGGTTATACACCCTGCCTAGCCCTGGGGTAGTTCCTGACGTGGGTAGCTCCTGACTGCTCCCAAACAAAAACATCATTACATCTAGCCATCATCTGAGAAAAAGTGAACACTTGTTTGGACTTAAGCGCAGGTTCAACTTCCGAGAAATTGGAGTGACTGGACTCCGTATCAACTAGGAAATCACCATTCTCCATAAATAGATTCTTCATAATTTTCTGAAGCAATTGAAAGGTCTCTAGACAAACTAGCACTACAATCATGTATGGGAACACAACCACCAGAATTACCTGTCTGCAGAACATTCAATGAAGGAAAACACATCAGTCATAAAACAGCTCTACTTTGATTATCTGCTAAATGATGAAGTTTCATTTTTTTTTGTGAACTTCACTACTAGATAAAATATCAGGGTACAGCACGTTATGTCTGACAAGGGGTCTCTTAAGCCATACTACTCCTGCACCTTAACAGTTTGGTTCTCCCATACCTGCCTCAGTGACTGGAACAGCCACAGAGGATGTGTCTAAACTCTGTTCAACAGTGGCCAGTAAAACTACACTAGAGAAAAATGAGGCAAAAGGAAGCGGGCTGTGGACTGATAAGTGGCCTTGACAGAATCACTAACTATAGGCTGAGGGATATATATATATATATATATATATATATATATATATATATATATATATATATATATATACATATATATCCCCTTTTTAGGTGCAATCAGATTTGATGGGGGGCTAAGTTATGATACATCAAGTCAGGACAGAGAATGCCAATCAGAATAATAAACTGACAGTTCTAGATAATTTACCACAATAAGCTCTGAATCTAGTAAGAAGTATGTCCCCAGACATACTTAACTATGCCAAACTGTGCTATTATCACAAAGTCTGAAACGTGTTCAGAACTATTTTAGAACTGACAGAAATTAAAAAGTTTCCAGTACACAAACTCCAAACACCAACACAATCAATGTGCCAAACCAGTGTTAAAAATTAACTCCACACACTTTAACCATATCGAACATCTGCCATAAAATAAAGGGCCAGATTCCAAAAGAGTTGCTCTCAGTGTAAGTCAGCCCTGATTTTGAAAAGTTTGCTCTCAGTGTGAGTGACTTACTTCAGTTTAAGGCCCATCTATAAAAAAGGCTTACTATGGAGACCAGATTCCAAAACACCTGCTCTCAGAGGTCACTCACACCGAGTGCGAGTCTTTTGGAATCAGGATCAATGTTTAATAGTAATTTAAACTATATTTTCTTGTTAAGGAAAGTAAAATCCCCACAGTACATCAAAATAACTTCATTTGTAGTAAAATTACAATTTGATGTTAAAAACATGCAGAGCAGAGTCATACATACAGTAAAGCTATACAAGCTGAAGAATCCAAGTTCTGCAAGATCAAAAAAATAAATAAAAATAAAGCAAAGTAACAACAGTAAAAATAGACCTTTTGTGTCTAGCAGCGCAAACACAGATTGAACTCAGAAAAATATCAAAAGTTTCATCTGAAACCATAAAAACAAGCATTTGTCAAATACAGAACTCAAACACTGCAACAAGCTGAAATTCCCATAGGAATTACTGTAATACTGACCGAATAGTAAAAATAAATATTTTTTATTTATTTTACATTTGTTTACCGGGAAAGTCCAACTGGACAAGTAGTCCTTTTTCAATGGAGGCCCAGGGAGAAATGCTCCACAATAATATCAATAGCAACAATACATTACATACGTTACACATGAAAAGCAAACAATTCAGCAGAGCTGTACAATGCATAACAGAAGAAATGAATACAAATTTAACAATAGTTTATCTTGGGTCAGGTAATTCAAACATGGTGGTAAATACAGATTAATGAGTAAATGAGTATAAAATTAGAGATTATTTACAAGAAGATATACTACCCTGGAGTGGAGCAGGAGCAAAGCCAACTGTTAGCCAGGTGATGTTTTAAGGATGCTTTGAAATCTGCTATTAAGGATTTACTAGTGATGTTGGAGGGCAAGGAATTCCATCTTCTGGCCATATAGGTAAAGTAAAGGGATTCACCTGCAGAGTTACTGGCCTTAGAGAATTCTAACACCCATTTGTTACTTGACTGTAATACTCTAGTTGCAGTGTATAGCTGGAGTACATTTCTAAGGGCAGGAGTTTTATCTGGGTGATTTAGGATCTTATGGGATAGTGTGAGTAGATGGGAGAGTTCTAGCCATTGCACTTGTTTCAGAGCTGTACAGTGGTGGGTCAGAAGGAGAATTGCTGGCAAATCTAGCAATTTTATTGTAGCATGTTTCTAGTTTTGAGATATCTGCTTTTCTTAGGTTAGTGAGAACTGGGAGGCGTAAATTAGTGTAGAGAGAGTAGGTGTGTGCAGGCTACAGTTTCCTTGGTTGTTTTTGTCAGGAAAGGCTTGTTCCTATATAGAATCCCTAGTTTTTTGGGGACTTTTGTTATGGTATGGGCAATGTGAATGTCAAATCTCAAGTTACAGTCAGTCTCAACACCTAGCAGCTTAGTGTGGGTTACAGGTGAGATAATGGTGTCATTTTGGATACTATGTTGAATGGTGGAGAAGGTGGTGTGAATCTAGTAGAGGTGAAAAGTAGGAGTTTTGTTTTATTGGAGTTCAGAATTAGCTGATTGACAGATAACCTGAATTCAACAGATAGAAAGGATGCTTGAGTGTGTGTGTGAAGTTCTTGGATGGAGGGGGCTGTACAGATCAGTGTGGAATCATCTGCATATTGTATGACTATAGCATGAGGTGCAGAGGTGTGAAAATTACTGATAAAAAATAGAGAAAAGTAGCGGCCACAGGATGGAGCCTTGGGGAATACCTAATGTTACTGGGAGTAGTGGTGAAATGTCACAGTGCCACTGTACTGCCTGTTGTCTCCCTATTAGACAACTTTGAAACCAAGTAATAGTGGATGCAGAGAGACTGAGTGTAGAAAGGACATCGATGAGCTTATCATGTGCTACCATATTCAAATGCCTTGGAGAGATCTAGAAGGAGAGCTGACACAAAATTGTTATTGTTTCTACATTTGTTTACAGTTTCTGTGAATGCCAAGAGCGCAGTAGTGGTGCTATGAGAGGGACAAAACCCGTGCTGAGAGTTTTGTCTATGGATGCACCTTTCTAAAATTTTGGATAGAGGAAAGAGGATTGCAACGGGGCAGTAATTTGATATTTCTTTTGATATACCCCCTTTGTGGAGAGGGATTATGTAAGGTATTTTCCAAATATCAGGCCCTAGATGTTCAGCTATTGACCGGTTTATAAGAATTTTTATTGGATAGGCTATAGCTTCTGCAGCTATTTTCAGAAATGTAGCTGGTAGCTTATCTGCTGCCATATTAGTAGGTCTTAACTTTTTTAGTAGTGTTTTAATTAATGCCACATGTACAGGTTGAATAGAGATGCAATTGTTATTTGCCTTACGTGTTGTAGAAAGGGTTGAAGAAGGTTGGGTTTTGGTTAATGCAAGAATTGATTCTATGAAATACTTATTAAACTGAGTAGCTATGTTTTCATTACTATTTGTTGTGTTTGGGGGAGGTGTACTAGTTTTACCAGGTGAAAGTACATTGTTGACGTCAGACCAAAACGTTTGAGGGTTGTTTAGGTGTTTTTTTTTCTGTATGTTATGATAGTAGTTTATTTTATTTAGTTTGACCTGCTTTTTGGCTTTGTTTCCGATTTCTAGGTATGACGTTTTGACAGCAGGAGAGCCTGTTTTATGCCAATTAGTCCCAAGTTTTATCTCGTAGCTTCATTAAGGACCTGGTTTCTTTGGTGAGCCAGGGTGCATATTTAGATTTGACCCATACTGTTCTGTTAGGGGGGTAAGAGTTAAGGATATTTAAGAATACTGAGTTGAAATATTGGACAGCAATCACTAAGATGGAGGGTTTTAAGTGGCTCCCATATACAAGTTCTTAAAGCAGAAATAAAATAGTTAGAATTAAGGTTTGTTTTACTTCTTATCAGGTGGTAGATAGATGGTTTGGGTTGACAGGTACGGCATTTTAGTAAATAGGTGGGATGATGGTCACTCAGGATGTCTGGAAGACAACCAGACTGGTATGAGGGGGATGGTTTACTTATGAGAATCCTATCTAGTATAGATTTTCGCTTGTAGGGTTTATCAATTCTTGTTGGACAGTGGATAACTTGAGTAAATCCATGCAGGCTTATGTGGTTAGTGGGATTATTTGAGGAACATGTTATCCAGTCAATGTTAAAGTCTCCCATGATGAGTGTTTCATGCGAGAGAGAAAATGTTGCCCAATTAAGTTCTTTAGAACAGGTATATTGTTACCTGGTGGGATGCAGCAACCTATAACATTGATACATTTTCTGGCATTTATTTTTACTCTGGTGGGTATTATTTCAGCTTTGTCAAGAGAAGGGGTAGGTTAACTCAAGGGTTTCAATGTTAAGCTCATTTTTAAACAATAAGGTAACACCACCACCTTTTCTACTTTCCTATCATTATGTAAAATGTTGTACCCTGGTGTAAGGATTTCATTTTTGATTTCGGGCTTTACCCAGGTTTCGATTAAGAGAATGATGTCAGGGGTATAGTGGGAGAAAGTGGCATGAAGATCATGGACTTTATTTCTAATACTTCTTATATTAATGTTTAGGAATAGTAGATCAGTGAGATGTCTTGTGACTAATGGGGTATGTTGGTAGTGGGTGGTAGAAGCAGAAGTAGAAGATGAGGGACCAGGGTTGGGATGAATATCTCGCTGAGGGATAATTTAGTTAATATGTGGGTAATGAGTTGTTTTAAAGTGATCATGTACTTTTTGTATGTCATGGAAGGTTTAGAATAGTAATGTTTTGGTATGGTGTAGGTGGGAATGAAATGAGGTATGGATGGGCTGAAGATAGCTGGGTAAGATAGAGAATTGAAAGATGGGAGTTTAGGGGTAATAGAGGAAGATGTGACATGGGTTCATAGGTAGGTACTAGGCTATCGGCCCAAGGGCCTACCTAACTCTAGCCAGCAAGGTTCCATGGCTTACGCCACCCAAGAAAGTTATTTTCCTGTGCCACTGTCGAGTAGAGACACAGAAGTGATCCCCGGGGTGTATTTCCTATTTCTCATCCACTCATCAAGATTTTTCGTGAAGAGTGCTAATGAAGAACTTTGCTTGACATAAACTGGTAGCTTGTTCCACAGTATAGGAAGTCTCTGGGACAGGACACTATCCCTCCAGCATGTCCTGTTTATTGTGGTGACAAGGTTTAGGTCCCTAGAGCATGTAGCTCGGAGGGATTGGGATTTCTTTAGGTGTAGTATGTCCAACAGCTCTGGGTTTGACAGTTTTATATATTAGGCAGAGATCACCTCGGAGAAGGCAATATGCTACGGAATAAAGCTGGAGTTTTTTGAGGCAGTCAGTGGTAGGGCATTTGTTTGAGGCCAGTAATCCTCTTTGTGAGGTACTTCTGTGGCCTTTCCAGCTGCTGCAGATGTTTTGTGACGTACATTCCAAAAGGAGCGTTGTACTCTATAATGGGTCTAATGAGCGACGAGTAGAGGGGAACAGTGACCTCTTTTTTCCTGGGTGAGAACCCTTTTATGATTAGGTGTGCCACGTAGAAGGACTTCCTAACTACTGTGGCGATGTGACTATCAAAGGAGAGACTACTGTCCACCTGGGTCCCAAGGTCTCTTATCACGTATTCGGTGTTAAGTAGCTTGCTACCTATGTGGTAGTTTATGGGTACAGAGTTTTTACCAAAGGGGAAGACACTGCACTTTTTGGCATTGAGCTTGAGGCCATGGCTCTGACACCAGGCATCTGTCTCAGTGAGGCCCTTATGTAGGATGTCCACATCATTTGGGGACTTGACTATGGCTCCTAGTTTGCAGTCATCTGCGAACTTAGTTAGCCAGAGACCTTCTGTGTTAGCCTGTACTTCAGAGAAGTAGATACCAAACAGGAGAGGTCCCAGGACGGAACCCTGTGGTACTCCACTTGTCACTGTTTTGAGGTCAGATTTGGAGTCTGCAACTTTTACAGTGTGGGTTCTGTCAGTGAGACAGTTGGCAACCCATCTTGTGACATAGGGATTTATACCTAGTTTAGTGAGTTTAGCTATAATTCCAGAATGGGGGATAGTGTCGAAAGCCTTGGCGAGGTCAAGATAGGCTGTGTGAACCACCTTACCCACATCCACGGCTTTACTGACTGCCTCAAAGAAGTTGATCAGGTTCAGGAGGCATGATCTGCCTTTCACAAACCCTAACTGGGTGGGATCCAGAGTTTGGAGGTTACCAATGTCTTTGTTTATGAGTTCCATGATGATATGTTCTATGGCCTTGCAGACCAGACTTGTCAGGCTAATAGGTCGATAGTTCCCGGGATCAGTGGTGGCTCCCCCTTTGTGGAGTGGGATAACTGTTGCTGTATGTATGATATGAGGGCAGTGTGTGCAAGAAATTAGAGAATTAAAAGGACAGTAGTGCCTTGTAGTGTTATAGTGTGTAAGTCATAGTGTATAAGTTACAGCTATAGTGGAAGGGTAAGGAGAGTTATGTAGCTGGGAATTTGTTACTTACTGGTGGAGTTGGAAGGATGTGTGGTATATAGGGGCAGGAGTTGTAAAATGGTGCCAAGGGGAGTGGCGAGAAGTGAAGTGGTGTGTGTTAGGGTAACTGCTGGGAAGTGAAGTTGTATTTGTGTGAGTGGTATGGAAGAGTGGGGGGATATTAGAGGAAATACAGGAGGAGAGGGTGGGAGATGTTTAACTAGGAGAGGTGGGGGTGGAGGGGTGGTGATAGCTGAGAGATAAAGTTAATGAAATGATGTGGTGTTTTGTGATTTGCTGTTGAGAAGGAATGGGTGTGGTCTAGGAGTATAAGTGTAGCTGCTGAGGGTGTGGGTGGGAATGAGGGTAGGGTAGGGGAGCGGAGTGAGCCTGAGCATAGCAAGGGCAAATGGAGCAGGTTGCAACCATGAGCCCAAAGAGTCAGCACCTACAAAGAAAATCAGTCCACTGAGAACCCAGGCCCAGGTCAGTACTGCAGGGAGAAAAATATCAGGGTAAAGTTCTGAGTATAAATAATCTAATAATGGTCTAATAATAATAGAGGAAAGGGGTCCCCAAATGGGGCTTATCTGAGCAGTAAACCAAAAGAATCAGCACTAAATCATGTGAAGAGTCCCAGAACTTTCTTCTTTGGATGATAGAAATAGAATGAACACGCACTTCCTGTCACAGCTGAAGGATTCCCTCTCAGGATATACTCAGACAATCGACTGTCACAGGAAGATATGGATGGAGAGTCTGCTTTTGAAAGCTGGCCAGTACCAGGTTACCTTGGCAGATAACCCAAAATGCCACTGAGGCAGTGTAAATGATGAACATCAACTGATCTTCATGATCTATCTCTGGTCCACTTCAGCAAATAGGGCTGGTCATTACAGATTGTACCAATTCATTCCCATAATGCTTCCTCTTACTCCCTAAGGCTCAATTCTTTCCCGAACATATTTACCCACTAAATTAGGGGATGATAAGACTACCAAAGGAATGGTACGTTGGTCTTCTGAAGCAAGGCCTCTGAATGGTTGACTAGGCTGAGACTGGCAAGCAAGATCTGGTTGTGAAGGTATGATGAAGTGGACAGACATAGATTGAGAAAAACTATTATGTCACATATATTTTGTATCTTATATGATAGTCTGTCAACTTCAACAAGTAGGACAGAGTCCCCAGTTATACTTTCTGGGTGAAATTATGACAGGATAAGAATGCCTTTGATTACTGTGGCTCCAAAGGAAGGCAAATATCCCAAGATCACATCCAGAGTACAGTGTCTTGCAAAAGTGTGCAGTTAAGCCCATGCTGCAGCAAAACAAATCATTTATTAACAAATTTCTGAAAAAGACAAGCCACAAAGCCCTAGATCTTGCTGAATGAGCTTTTGATTTACCAGGATCTGTCTTATTATTATATATACTGCAATAAGCAATACAGCTGACCAGCCATCTGAACAATGGCATGTTCTAATCTGTTGAGTGCAAACGAAATGAAAAAAGTTATGTACTTGCCATAACATTCCATCCGAGTAGTTCTACTAAATTTTTCTAACTAAAAGAAAATGTTGTTTCTTTCTTTCTGAGAACACCCACTCACCACACTCACACACAGAAAACACTGAGGGGGGAGGGGAAGCAAAAAATCCACACAACTATTCTAACTAAGCTAACTACCTTAAAAACTATAAACACGACGCACCAAGCAAGGGAGGAGAAAGGGGAATCTACTCTATCACTATCTAAAGATTTTTAACGAAAAAAGAGATATTTTTAAAGACTTTACCCACTTGAAAACCTGGAGCTCTAGAGATCACGATGCATAAGCTATTTGCAGCAAATGAGATCTGGGGGGTTGGAAGGTAGTGGAGGTGTATTGTGGGTAAGGGGAGGAGCTTGGAGCTCAGAGCGGATGCTAGTAAAGTTGCCGGCTCAGATCCGATACAGATCCGTGTCCCACAGGTTGAAGACCAAATGACAAACTACTTCAGATAACTGGTAATCCTTCCTATGGCTATCAGTTATATACAAATAAAATCCTGACTACTTGTAAGTGTCTAAGCAATGCAGCTTATATGTACCTCTGAGGGACTATTTTGGAAAGAACACTGGCAGACTAACTGACTAAGATTCAAATCTTGAGGGTACCTTAGGCATAAAGACTTTTCTAGAAAGCATTATCTAGGCAACTTTTCTAGAAGGAAACTGATATCTTTTGGAGGAACATATTCTTGATGAGGAAGTCTTATCAAAAGGGCACTTCTAAGAGAGGGCTTATAAAGTCTTTATATTACTAGGGAAGCACAGTTAAAACCACTGGTCATGGATGCTAGATGTATGCTTGTGGAACAAAAACTACAACTCTTGCCAAACATTTCCACCAGAAACTGAATTATGAAGGGAATGAGAAGTGTGAATGAATCTATATACCTTGTTGAGAAGCCTATATGAAATAGTCTATCCATTTGCCTTTGGCTAGCTTCCTGGTAGAGGATCACTGGGTTGCTGCCAGATTTGGACCACTCTGCATAGGCAATCAGGGGTAAGAAGTGTCCATGGCCAAATCTCATTATGAAAGGGGAAGGCTCACAGTAGCCCTAGAGGCCACTGGTGGACTAAGATGTTCCAGGGTGTCTGACCCTGAGGAGGAATGAGGAAGAAGTTGCTGCACTTGTTGTCAGGGAGGTAAAAACAAATCACAGCAAAAGAGTTCCTCAACGAAGGAAAATCATTCATGCTGTTGACAGACTTTGGGACAACTTGGAAGGCATCAGGAGACATCTGCTGATCCTGCCCACTAATGAGATGGCTTGACCAGGGATGTGTACTGCAAGACAAAAACATTGGAAGTTAACTATCTATTCTGAAAGGCCTCCTGGCTTCCCAGCAAAGTGGAAAGGACCTGGATCCTTCTTACTTGACATACCACACTATTGACACAGTTAATTTACTCATTTATTTTGTTTGTTTATTGGCTTAACTGGGTAAACAGACTGGTACAAGACTCTTTCCAGACATAACCCTGTCCACAAGACAATCACAATGAATTACCAGTTGATTCAGACACAACTGAGTGCTACAGTTAAAGACAAAATCACTACACAGAGCAAAGTAAGACATGTCAGAGTGTAATGGCAACTGCACCCTGAGGGAGACTGAACTGAAAGGCCTGCAATGCATTGAGGACCACTATCATTTCCAGGACACTGATGTGTAGTAAAGTCTCTTTCATGACCCAAGCCCTTTAGTTAATCTGATCTAAACAATGGCCCTTCACCCCAGGGCAGACACATCAGAGGACCACAGGAAGGACATAAGACAAGAGAAATCCTTTAAGTTGATTTGAACTGATGTAGCCATCAATGTAGAAACCTGTGAAAGGGCATGGACAACCAAAGAAATCTCATGTGCAACCTAACTAAAGAAACCAAATAAACTACTGCTGCTGCTGTAAGTCTCAGCACCATGCAAACTAGAGCTGCTGATGGTGAAAGATGATGCAGAATAAAGATCACAACAGATTAAAGCAACTTAGTCTTTTCTGGTGACGGGGTGGCACATTTTTTTATGTCAAGTTCACAGCCTGTGAATAAAAGTGTTTCTAATGGCTTCAGTCGGGACTTTGCAATGTTCACTGTGATTCCCAAGGACAGATACAGTTGAACTAAGTAATCTCTTGCTCTTAACATTGATTCTTTTGTGGAGAAGATAAGAAGCCATTCATCAAAAAATGGACTATCATGATTCCCAGCAGCCTCAGGTAAATTGTGACTGCTGCCCATAGGGCTGTGGTGAGGCTAAAGTCAGGAATCTGAACTGATAATGTCTGGTCCTACATGGAAGCATAGGGCATGTCAACTTAGCAACCTAAACTGGACATTAAAGTTGCTATTCTCAATGCCAGGAGTCCTAATAACAAACTGTCTGGTCTTGAGGCACTCATGCATGCAGAACAGATCCATGTATGTATCAAGAAAGCACTCACACTGTACCAGGGTCTCATGTCTAACATAGCTTCAGACCTCGTGGAAGATGTGGCAGCAGTTCCATATTTGTTAAGAGCCACATCAACTAACTTTACATAGACACAAAGAGTTGTTGGAGCTTCAGTTTACCATAGACAAGATAAGCTACCAGCTAACAGCAAGCTAAAGAACCTCCTCCATGTTTCCAGATAACATTAACGATAAGTTCTAGAAGAAATTCCTATAAGCAATAACTCCATAATTGTAGGTGACTGTAGTTTCCCAGCTACAGAATGGAGCACCTACATCTCTAACATAGGGTATGCCTAATGATTTTTAGATTTGATAAATAAGAATTGTCAAGGTCAAACAGTCAGCAACCCCCCCCCCCCCGAGAAAATAATCTGGGTCACATTCTCACTAATATTGCCTTGACATATTCTGCTATCCTACTCTCCTTCTCAAGTTACTCATAACATTTACTCTCTGAACCACCATAGCTTCTTTAACCAAAATTTCTATACCTGGTCTGTATATGAAAAGGTCACAAAAAAAAAAATCATCAGGCCAAAACCTACATAGATCCAACAAAGACCTCTCGCAGATCCACAAGGCCACTAAGAACCAACAAATAACAGTGATAAATTGGAAGAAGAACAAAGGCAGGGATAACTGAGATGAATGGAAGAAGCAACGTGGATCTAGTGTTACGGTAAGTACATAACTTTCGTAAGATATGTTGTTGCTCTAATCGCCTCATCCTCTGGGACACTGTCCACAGCCAGAAAAATGAGGTGGTATTAGGACTTTTAGTCTAAAGAATGGCAGAGATAAAGGAAACTCTTGATCTGGACCGACTTTCAAGCATGTAATGAGACACAAAAGAGTGAGTGACCAAGTAGCAGCTGAGCAAATAACATCCAAAGTGCGACTAAAATGGCTGTTGAGCTAAGTATGGCCCTTGCAGAATGAGTCTTTGATTTGGAAGGCAAGGATAAACCAATAACCTTGTACACAGAGGATATTCAATCAGAAAGCAATCTGGATTGGGTGACCTTAGAAACTCCTTTACCTAAACTGACCTTTGGAAAGAACACAGAGTTGGTCTGATTGTCTGACATCATTGGTTCTACTTGAATAAAATCTCAACAGTCAACGAGGGTCCAGGCTGTAAAGAAAGTTGTTGTTGTTGTTTGTCTTTCGGCTTTTCCCAGTTAGGGGTCGCCACAGTGGAACTCCGGTCCGCTAATGATTGGCGGCTGTTTTTTATGGTGTCGAGTTGCCAGCCTGACGCCCAACCTTCAACGAAGGCACGCCCATTCAACGCATGTCTTTCAAATGCCCACTCAACCAGGCTGTAAAAGAAAGTACTCATTTTTATTACTAAAGTTCAGAAAGAATACAGGCAATTGAATAGACTGATTCAGGTTAGATTCTAAGGTCACTATAGACAAAACAAAAAATCAGATAAGGGGGCCTATAAGACAAAGCCTGGAATTCTGACACTTGCCAGTTGGAGGTTACTACTATAAAGAAAAGGATTTTCTATGACAAGAACTTAAGATCCACCATAGCAGCAGGCTTGAAGGGTACCCTGATTAACACCTGTAATAAAAAGGATAGATCTCAAGGTGGTACCAGGTCCTCTCTCAAAGGATGCCGGAGGAGAAAAGGTCCTTTCAAAAAGGCTTTAGATAACCTTAGGGAAGTTATGGGAAGATGGTCTCGACCAATAAATAAATTGGAAATGGCTGCCAACCAAACCTTAATAGTAGAATAGCTAATCCCAGATTGTAAAAAGTCAACTAAAAGGTCCAAACTGCTTATAAAGAAGAAAAAAAGCAGTTACGACCATTTGAAACTGCCCAAATACTAAATCTTTTCTACTTACTACCACAACTTTTCCTGGTGGAGGACTTCTGAGATGAGGAAAAGTTATATACAACTGTATCAGAGAGCTGGAGGATATGCAAAAAGGAGATCTGTGGGACCAAGCATGGACTAGAACGTCCTTTGGTGATACTCCCTTATGAAGGATCAGGGCAAAGACGTTGCTACACTTTGTGCTGTAAGGAGTTGCAAACATACTGTAGCAAGGCTAGTCCCAGCAGCAGAAAATCTGTGCTACCACTGATGGATTGAGAGACCACCTGTAAGGCATCATCATCCTGCTTAATTTGTCTGCTACAATACTGGATTTTCTGGGGATGTGCACTGTTACCAAAGAGTTGAGGAGACATCACCAATGCCACACCCTCATGGCCTCTTGACACACAAGACAGGATTGAGTTTCCCCTTGCTTGTTGATATACCAGATCACTGCTATACTGTTGGTCTGGAATGAAATCACACCTTTAGGGATGCAACTTGCAATGCCAGGAGAAAAGCTCTCATGTGCAGACTGCCCTCTAGCTGGGACCAGGAACCTTGTAAGTCTTCTCTTTGAAATGTTTGCCACCCCCACCCCACACCCCAGGATGGAAGTGCCCATGGTCACCATTGTTACAGGCTACAGAAGAACAAAAGGGCAGCCTGAGGAGACATGCTCAGATGCCAATCACCATGAAATGTGACAACGACGCAAGTTGCATAGGGTAATGCATAGGGTGAGTTGTCAGAAACCAGTCGAATGAAAGTGTCCACTGAAGAACCCTCATGTAAAATCTGGCCAAGGGAACTACTGATATGGCAATGGCCATCAAACAGAGAAGACTGACAACCAGTGATGCTGGTGACCTCTGGAGCAGAAGCACCTGACAGACCTGAAGAAGTAGAAATAACCTTGAGAAAGGGAACTTGCCAGTCTGAATTGTGTACAGATAGCAACCTATTAACTCCAGATCAAGGAGAGGTTGTAAATTGCATTTCTCAAAGTTCTCCGTAATCTCCAAGGAGAGGCACAGATGGAGAAAGGAGACTCTTGCCTGAACTAGAGATGCCCTTGAAGTCACTGTAAGGAGACAGTTATCCTGGTGTGGGGAAACCCAGAATGTCTGCAGCCTAAGCTGAGCTACTACCATTGCCATGCAGTGGGTGAACACTTGTGGAGCTAAGGTGAGGCCAAAGGCCAGCACTTGAAACTGATAGCGATTGGTCCCCACCTGGAAGCACTGGAACCACCTGGAATTCCTTGTTATCTTTATATAACAACAAGCATCTTTGAGGTTCACTTAGCACACACAGTCATCCTTCCTCAACAGAGGCAGAATGGACTGCACTATTAACATCTGGAATTTAGTCTTTTTGATGAATACATTTTGTCTGCTTATGTCCAAAATAAGCCCAAGGTCCTTGTTTTTCTTGAGCAACAAAAAGAATCTTGAATAGACTACAAATAATCTCTGGTCTGGTGGGACTTCCTGGGTGACTATTTTAGGAGCAGTTTTTGAATTTCTGCTACCACCTCCCTTTGCTGATGGGGGTGAAATATCTGAAAGGAATTTGTGTTGACATCAGCCAAAACTGAGCAGATATAGTGTAGCTTCAAAAAATGGCTGTTGGAATCCAGGAATCTGACGTGTTGGCCTCTAAAGCTTGAGGGTGGTGAGCCAAGTGCCCCCCAGTTGTCTAAGGAATGCAGCAACTGGGTAAACCTTCAACAGCACTGAAAAAACTTGCTGGAAAAAGGCCCTCTGAAGCCTTGATTCTGCGGACCATGCCTGCCCCTATGGCAGCATCTGTTGAAGTTTCTCTCTCTGCCCCAGGGGACACTATTACCTACAACATCCTAAACAAATTGTTATGGCTTTTGGAAGAATATAATCTTCCACTCCTTTGGCTGCATAAAAAGGTCTGGAAGGAAAATAAATGAACTCCCGTGGCAAACATGACCTTGTTTATCCTGCTTACTTCTGTACAAAGTGCCTTTAACTTTAGGGCCAAATACAGTGGACCCATCAAAACCGGCAGTCAAGGAGGACACCTTGAAGTTCTCCACAAAGTTACAGAGACTCACCCAGGCATGGTGGTGAACTGTTATGCTGATGCTTGTCACCTTGGCCATATCAACAGCTGTGTTGCATAAGAGATGCATAGATACATTTGAAAAAGGGTAATATGATCACCAACTAAGCCTCCATGAACTTATGAGTCTCAAATGTCGGCTGGGATGGTAGTAACTTGGAAACTTCATTATTCAAGTCTCTATGAAACTTGATCAAGTGTGACATATAGTTTAGTGTGCAAAGATCAGAAGTAGCAGAAGTATAAGTTCTCTTCTCAAATCTGTCCAATAGTCTTGACTCTCTCGCTGGAGGATGAACCAACACACTATCCTCTGAGAGCTCTTTTTTTGGAGGCTGCAGCAACAATGACGGCATCAAACACTGTGTAAGTAAACTTGCCATAACAGTAGGTGTTCGAATGATCACTACTGCAGTAGCCTTAGCTATTATGGGTTATATTCTGACAGCAGTATCACGGTCGGCAAGTTTCCAAAGCTTCTATGTGCCCAAACTGTCAGGCAGCTCAAACTGAGATGATTACAAGACAAGTTTGGGTGCAAAGCCCTTCAGAGATTTCCTACCAATAGTAAGAGGGAAGCTTAACCCTGAAAGCACAAAGCTAGGAACAACAAGAAATAAATGTCCGCACCCCATCATAAAAAGTACAGCAAAGAACAAGGGAGGGTGGAGAGAGTGAGTGGATACTGCAGCAATGATCATTTGAACATCTGCTGTTATGGTATGTTTAATTGTGCAACTATACTATCTTCATCGTACTGTTCACTGCTTCGCCACATGGGTAGATTACCTGAGCTTACTATATTTGGGAGGAGGAAGAAGAGCCTAGGAGCCCCTGAAGAATGGTCCTACCAAACCTTAATCTGGACCTAAAGAAGGAATCAAACATACAGTGCTTTGTAAAAGTATGTACAGAGGACCAAGTAGCAATTTCTAGAATACTTCTAGAATCCAACCCTGTCCAAAAAGCCATAACTGAAGCCAAGGTAGAAGGGCCATGACCCTGCCTGAAATAATTATGTTATGGTGAGTATAGCCAACAATAATAGCTTTAGGCAATGGTTTTGAAAAATTCTGTTTTGACAGAGGTTGTCCTTTCTTACCTTCACAAGAATTGACCAATTAATCTAAAGATATGAAAGATTTAGTTCTGTCAAGATAGCACCCGAGTTGACTGTGGGCATTCAAGGTATGGAGTATGCATAGGGAGATGAATAATGATTAAAGTCAACTTGGGTACCATGTTGGGCATAAAAAAAAGATTAGTTATTAAAGAAACTCTAACCCTATGGAAAATGAGATACAATTAACTCACCATAAGAGCTTGAAACTTGGACACCCTTTTTGTAAAGGTCAGACCAATCAGTAAAACTGTCTTCTATGTTAAGAACCTCAAGTCAGCAAGGTTGGCTTCTTCAAATTCAGAAAGTGTTAGCTTCTTTACCACAAAATTAAGATCCCAAGGAAGGGCCACCTGTTTTTTTTACTGGCTTCTTATGCAAAATCCCTTTCAAGAACACTTTGACATGACACTGCATTGAAAGAGGAAGATCCACTTGCAGAAATGCTGAAATGGCCAAGAAATGAACCTTGATAGAGGAATAAGAAAGGCCATAGTATAGTAACTTATACAAACATTGGAAAATCAGAGAGCAACTAGCCCTGAATGGGTGCTGGTTAGGTTGTTGGCACCCACAAGAGCATCTTTTCCATTTTCTAATATATGATTTTTTAGTAGCAGGCTTTCTTGCCTCTATTAGCACCTGCTGCATTGTCTTCAGTAAACAGGTGCCTAAAAGGAATTAAGAACCTATCATCCAGGCAGTCAACTGAAGCTGACTGATGTCATGGTATATCAGAGACCCCTATTCTTGTGTGAGTAGATCCAGTCTGTGATGAAGCTTGTGGTAATTGCCCATGGACATTTCCAAAAAGAAAGGAGAACCACAGTTAGCTGGACCAGTAGGGAGCCAAAATGATCTTGGGGGGATTCCATCTGAATCTTCAGAAGTACCCTGGATATTCGTGGAGAGGGTGGAAAAGCATACAGGAACAATTCTGTCCAAAGAAAAGCAGAGGCATCTGTTTTTCAGGCCTTCTGGGATGGAGTCCTGGAAATGTGTCTTGCCAATTAATTGTTCAGACAGTACACGCAAAGAGGTCAACTTGAGGAACTCCCCACAGATGGATCAAATGGTAGAAGACACACTGATCCAGTTTCCATTTGTGAGGGTCTGTCCTTGTCTCACTCAGCTTGTCTGCCACACAGTTTTGCTCTGTCAGAATGTAGGATGCTTGTAGATAGAGAGTGTGCTGTGAAGCTATATCTCAAGCTAACATGGCTAGTCTGTAAAGAGGGTATTGACCTGGTTCTCCCTTGCTTGTGGATGTACAACATTACTGTGGTATTCTTTGTAGCCACTTGAAGAGGTCCTGGGGATCAAAGATGATTCAGAGAGTGGAGCGCCTCGATCACGGCAAGTATCTCCTTGATATTTACATGCTTGTGTCTGTCCTTGGTGCTCCAAATATCCTGCACTTTTAGTCCTTCTGAGACTGTTCCCCAAGCAAACTCTGCAGCGTTTGTGGTGACTGCTTTAGAACAGAGAGGGAGAAGGGGTGACTTGGATTAAAGGATATCAGTTGTCTCCATCAAATTATTTCTCTTCAGATAAACTCCAGCAATGGGATTTGAAAAGATAATGGGGGTTGGTGCTGTGACCAAACAGATTTCGCATACCACTGTATCTTTCGCATGTGAAGTCTTGCTAGGGCTATCATAAGAATCATACATACCATGAGACCCAAAATCCTGAGGTATTCTTTTGCTGTGCCCAAAGTCTGTGTGGAATACCTTAAAAATAGATCTAGATAAGAATGTATTTTTTCCTGTGGAAGAAAAGCTCTTTGAACTGAGGTGTCTAGTTGACATCCCAGGAACACAACCTGAGTAAGAGTCAGGAAAGACTTCTGAAAGTTCTCTGGAATCCCAGCTTATGTAAGAGCTCTTACACACAAGATATTCTTGCCATTTTGAAAACAGATTCTGCAAAGATGAGCAAACCATCTAAATATGAAAGAATGTGGATATCCTGTACCCTGTGATACACTATAACTGGAGTTACATTTTGTGAACACTCTTAGTGCAGTGGATAGTCCAAAGGGTAAGGCAGATAACTGATTATATGATCCAGACACACAAAACCTTAAGAAATGTCTGAAGTCTGGATGAATAGGGATGTGATGGTAGGCATCTTTTAAAGAGGAAGAAGAGGTTACAGGTTGTGAAGTGACATCATTTTGGATATGGGTACTACGACAAACAGGTTTAGGAAAAAAAGATCCAGAACTGGTCTCTAAGCATTTTTTTTCTTTGGCACTAGAAAGGATCCTTGAATAAAAACCTTTCCCCACCTGAGGAGGAAGAACTGGTTCTATCAATCTTTGGAACATCATGTCATACAGAACTGAAGGAAATGAATATCTTATCTGGAGGATGAGGAGTGACACCCCTGGAAAGGGAAACTTTCCTCCAACTTCCATCTGCAGCCACAATGAATACATGGAGACAAATGTCATCTGTTGCCAAAGAGAAAAATGGAGATTCAGACTTTCTGGAAGAAAAACGGGCCACTACGGGAGGGGGTCATAACGTCTCCTGAACAGTCATTCAGACTTGTTAGATTGTCCTTGGTTTTGGGAGATTTGACTCCTCTGGAATCCCCTTGCTATTTCTTCTTAAATGTCCATTTACATGTACTTTAAGACTGTTTATTCTGCTTTTTTGCCAAAACTGGAAAATGAGATAAACTCCCTTGGAAAATTTGGAAAAGGAGGGCTGAAAATCTTAAAGAGATTCCCTGGATCAGCTTGCTCCTTTTATCACACTTTTTGATCACTTCTGAAACAGAGGGGCCGAACACAATCTCTGTGCAAGGGTGAATTTAAAATCTGATTTTTATCATCTGGGAGGTTCTGAGAATGCAGTCATATAAACCTCCTCAAAAGAGATAACAGTGGCCATAGCCCTGGAAGAAATATCAACAGAGTCACACACACACTGTAAATAATAATCAGTTCCCTGTGCAACAGAATAAACTAACTTATTTAAAGCAGATTTTTTTTTACAAGAAGAAACTGCAGTTAAAACACTCCTGATACTTTCACAATTAGTTAGAGCAAACTTTAACATGCGAATTTGACAATTAAAATTCTGAAAAATCAAAGTTGCCGAAATACACATTTTTCCTTTATCTATCTATGATTTTCCATTCCTTATCAGAAAGCGTAGGACTGGAATTGATTACTGGCTTAGCAGCAGTAGGATTAACTAACTGAAGTTACAGCTGCTGGACATACCTCTCAACCTCTTAGAACAAAAAAATCTGGACAAAGCCTAAAATGATGGGGGGACAAATTTTAAATATTGCTCTTTACAAACTTAGAAAGTTGATAGAATAATAGGTTTTCCATTAGCATGAATTTTCTGAAGGATGTGGAATCAAACTCAAAAATGTTTGTCATTATTTAATGACTTCAATACTCAGCTATTTGCCAGAAAAGTACAGATTTTAGGAGGAACACAATAAAAATATGAGGCGAAAATCTGTACAGTTGTGAGGTATGCTGCTGGATCATGTTTGGGAATACAGTATAACAATTTAAGACTGAAGAATTTTATACATTCTATCTGTCTTTTTAGGGACAGTTGGCTGACTATCAGGAAAGTTGCAGGCAGTAATACGCGCGTCCTCTAAAGCAGACAAAACAGAAGGAATAGGTGTAGGATATTGAAAATCATTCCCTAACAACTTATAGTATTTTCTGAGGGACTTTAAAAACCCAGTGCTTTCCCACTGATAACACTGGAACATTCTAGCAACAGTCTTGAAGAAAGAGAAACCCTCCACAGGGAGAATCAGTATCTGAGCTTTCTTCTGAGGCTGAATCAGAAATCTGAGGAAAAACCCTGTACATGTGTCCCTGCATCTTCCTGTTCAGATTCGGAATTTTTAATCTCTTCAGAAAAAGCAGTATCCCTTTTTCTTTTACCATAAACTACTTTACAAGGATAATCAAAAGTCTGAATTAAAGTCTGAGCCAGACTCAGTAAACTACTCCTATCCAACAAAGTATTAGGAGGAGTAGATATATGCTTGGTTTTTGGTTTCTTCTTTGGCAGGAAATATGACGCCAACTGTGTTACTCATGACAGCAACAGCAGTTTCCCCAAGGATGAATACAGCATTCTGATAGAACAGGGAAACCTTCCCTGTTCTCTTTCCCAGGGTGGACAAGAGTGGCTCTTCCTTGCCTACTGAGAAAAACCCAACAACTGCAGATAATGCGGCTAAATCCTGGTCTGAGGTGGCTGTGGGGGCTCTACTACAGCGATCTGTGATAAAAGATGAGTGACGTGAAGTATAAGAAATGGCCACAGCAGAGTCACCCACCTGTGGGGTTTGTTGTCCCATCAGCCACACTATGAATTAATCTTTGGGAGAATAAGCTGACACTTTGCACTGCTGGAACCTATGATTTTCTCTCTCTCTCTCTCTCTCACACACAAAACTGATCTCTAGGAAAAAACTTCTTCAGTGTCCCAAGGGATTTTTCTACTAGGTCACACTGAAAGCGAGACATACACACCAGGTAGTTCAGTACTTGGGATAAAAGCACCCTGTGAGATCCACTGCCAGAAAATCCTTTTCTACTAGGAGGATCTCTGGACTCATCTCAGAGGGTTCCCTTTTGGTGGCAGCAATTACCACAATAGAATCTGCTAAACAAGCCTTATTCTAATAAGGTCTGTCCTTGGGATGCTAAAGGACCTTATTAGGTTTCTTTAAAACAGGCTTTGCTACATCATACCTCCACAACCAAACTGATTATGCAATCCTGCAAGAAAACTACCAAAGATTAGCTGAGGCCAAAAGGCCTCCTGCAGAATTTCTCCTCGGGGGAGGTGGGTCTACAGGTCAAGATGCTACCTCTCATCACTTCTAGGATTCCTTGAATTTGAGGTCTTCCAGAGAAGATTGTGTGACTTCATAAGACCTGTGTTCAAGGTGGGAGAGTGATAAAGATGGCTCCCTCTTACCCTTCATCTTTCTTACTAAACTCAAAGGGCTCATCTGGGTTCTCAGAAGTGGACTCTTCAGTGGATGTCAATAGCCCTGAAAAGACCTTTCAGTACTGGCCCTTCTTTAGAAATGGATAAGAAGGCTAAGGGTCCAAAAAAGAGGTGCTGCAGGGTGGAACAGAAGTAGAACACTTCTCAGGGATCTACTAACCTTGGAGGTTGTGCTGGAACAATTACCAGTGACAAAGAAGGTGAAGCCTCTGCAATCCATGCCGAGACCACTAGCACAATGACCAACACCAAAATCCACACCATACTCCTACAACTGATCATGCTCAGCAGTGATGCGACTAACTTTGCAACCAAGGAGGTTGGCACGGTGATGCCGATGACACAGAATGGCTCCGTGAGGACTGGTGCCACCAATGCTAATAACCTCCTGTCTAGGTGCCTTCAACATTAATAGGATCAGAGCTAAGGGCACTGGATAGTGCAGATGGAACTAACTATCAGCACCGATATAGAAGGTACCAGGTCTACAACTGGCTCAGACATGTCCAGTACCTTAAGAGGGTTAGAGGTAGAAGCATATGAGGTGGAAGGAACATGCGCTTCTCTAGACATGTTAAAAACCAAGGGGGGAGGGATGATGATGTCAAGGTCTGCTTGGGTCACCACTATGGCTTTCATCATCCATTTCCGTTCATCATCATCCCTTTTTTCTCCATTTTTCTACATGGGGTTGGGGTATCATGTTAACTGTAGCCAACACTCTCAATTCAGTGCTACATTCTTGCCTTCTTCAACACTCATGCTTGACTGTTGCAGATCTTCTTTCACATAATCCATCTACCTCTTTGCTGGACGTCCTTGCTTCCTCTTACCTTCTTCCTGTCTGTCCCAAATCTTCCTCAGCAGACTGCCTTCTGCTTTTCTGCACGTGTCTAAACCACCATAATCTGTTCTCTTTGATCTTTTCTGCAACTGGAGCTACTTTGGCTTCTGCTCTTATGTCCTCATTTCATCTGTTCCACATTGTGCATCCTACCACCATTCTCAGGCACTTCATTTCCATCACCTCTAGCTTCTTCAACTGTTCGGCCTTTACTGCACAGGTTTCTGTACCATACAGTAGTACTAGGCGAACCACTGTCTTATACACCTTACTTTTCAGCTTCTTCGGCATTCTTCTGTCATAGCCTACACCTGAGACACTATACTATTTGGCTGCAGTCCCTCTGATTCTAGCTTTGACCTCTTCATTCAGACTTCCCATCTTCTCATCCACCCCTCCCAGATACTTGAAGCTGTTTACCTGTTCCACTATCTTCCCTTCTATCTCCATTCTCAGCTTCTTCTGATTTCCACAATTTGCTGCCATTACCACCATCTTATCTGTGCTTAGTTTCATCCCACATGCCTTGAGTTTTGCATTCCACTCTCCTATACTTTGCTGAAATTCTTGCTCAGTCTGCCTGTAATGCCACAGTCTGCATACAGCAACTTTGTTGATCTGTCACCAACGACCCTCAGTGCCTTCTGAAGCCTCTCTCTCACCACAATTCCTACACAATTTCCCCATCCTGAGTAGTACAGTTTGGATCCCAAGCCAAGTGGCTTTGCTGCACTGCCCTTCCCTTCCATGTTGTCTCTTGGATACACAGGATGTCCAGCCTCCTCCGTATCATCATGTCATCAACTTCCAAGCTGCATCCTGTGAGTGAACGTACATTAAGTGCAGCAATCTTCAGTTCATGTTTGGCAGATTGGTTGGTTTTATGTCCAGCTTTCACTCGACAGAGCTATCCCAGGTAACCCGAGCTGTGCAACTAGACACAGGCTGGCCAGTAGCTTATTGAACCAGGGCTGCTGGGATTTATGGTAGGCACACACTGAGCAATGGGGCACATATACCCCTCCCCCCACTAGCATGGGTCCCTGGCACAGGTCAGAGTAGGCCAGGTCCTCAACCCACTTATCACCGGTAACTACCCATGCCCATTTTGGCTACATTAGTCAACATGACTGAATCACGTACAGCCATATTTTACACCACTGAGTGACTAGCCCTGCTACAGCGTGCAGTCTGTGATCTCCTATCCTGAGGATACTGTGCACCACAGTAGATGCCCAAAGGGGTTGGTCTGTAGAACTCGTCCCTCTATAAGGTATCATGTAGAGTCTGTGCTGCTGCCCACAGCTCTATTCATTAGTGAGTTTGAGATGGAAAACTCAGCAAAAGACACAGGGAGAACATACAAACTTCAAACAGGCATTGGTCAGAGGTTTCTTTTCCAAGTCCTTATATAAAGTGGGCTCTAAATCAACTTAGTTGACCTAGGTGACATGGCCAAATGTCTACACCCCTGGAACACTCCCCCTTTGAAGAGAAATTACCAGGTCTTCTCTTCAGGGTGGGTCCACTATTGACTGAAATAAAGGCATGAGAAATGTCTTAGTGTCTTTTGGAAAATCCTTCACTTCTTGAGGGTCTTTAACAGTTAGTTCCCCTAATCAGATTTCTCCCTCCATTCTGCTTTCAGTCCTTTAACAGAAAGACTACCTTTCAAAATTAACTTATTTTTCTTTCTTGAAGAATACAGTGATGCCAAAGTTTCTTATTTACCTCACACCCAACCTTGAACTGATTTCTGTGTATCCTCAGGGGGCATCTTGTACCAGCCCTTCAAGTAATTGTGGAAGCCCAAGGCCTTGATTATCCTGAAGCAAAGAAACATTCCCAAAAAGTACAGAACATAGACAAAGTGTACACACCCCTGTTAAAATGCCCGGTTTGTGTCATATAAAAAATGAGACCACAATAAATCATTTCAAAACTTTTCCCACCTTTAATGTGACCTACAACATGTACAATTCAATTGAAAAACAAATCTATTAGGGGAAAAATATAAAAAATAAAAAATGCACAACAAGTTGGTTGCATAAGTGTGCGCAACCTTAAACTAATACTTTGTTGAAGAACCTTTTCATTAATTACGACATTGTCTTTTTGGGTACATACCTGCCATCAATAAGAGAGAGACTCTGATTAA
Source organism: Protopterus annectens (assembly GCF_019279795.1). Classification (NCBI taxonomy): domain Eukaryota; kingdom Metazoa; phylum Chordata; order Ceratodontiformes; family Protopteridae; genus Protopterus; species Protopterus annectens. Next base: position 521,167,472 of record NC_056732.1, read on the forward strand.
CCCCAAATAAAGTTCAGCTGTCCTAGTAGGATTTTCCTGACATTTATTTAGTTGCCTGCTACAGCAAAAGCCATGGTTCGCAGAGAGCTTAAAGCATGAAAGGGATCTCATTGTTGAAAGGTATCAGTCAGGAGAAGGGTACAAAAAAATTCCACAGCATTGGATATACCATGGAACACAGTGAAGACAGTCAGCAAAAAGTGGAGAAAATAGGGGCAACAGTGACGTTGCAAAGAACTGGACATCCCTCCAAAACTGATGAAAAGACAAGATGAAAACTGCTCAGGGAGGCTGCCAAAAGACCTACAGCAACACTGAAGGAGCTGCAGGAATTTCTGGCAAATACTGGTTGTGTACTACATGTGACAAGAATCTCCCGTATTCTCCATATGTCTGGGCTATGGGGTATGGTTGCAAGACGGAAGCCTTTTTTTACACAGAAAAACATCCAGGCCTGGCTAAAATTTGCAAAAAATAACATCAAGTCTTCCAAAAGCATGTGGAAAAATTTGTTATGGTCTGATGAGACCAAGGTTGAACTTTTTGGCCACAATTCCAAAAGGTACATTTGGCACAAAAACACTTTGCATCACAAAAAGAACACCATCCCCGCTGTGAAGCATGGTGGTGGCAGTACCATGCTTTGGGCTTGCTTTTCTTCAGCTGGAACTGGGGCTTTAGTCAAGGTGGAGGGAATTATGAACAGTTCCAAATACCAGTCACTTTTGGCCCAAAACCTTCAGGCGTCTGCTAGAAAGCTGAAGATGAAGAGGAATTTAACCTTTCAACACAACAATGACCCCAAGCATACATCCAAATCAACAATAAAATGGCTTCACCAGAAGAAAATTAAAGATTTGGAATGCCCCAGCCACAGCCCAGACCTAAATTCAATAGAAAAGCTGTGGAGTGACTTGAAGAGGGCTGTGCACAAGAGATGTCCTCGCAATCCGACAGATTTGGAGCACTTTGCAAGGAAGAGTGGGCAAATACTGTCAAGTTAAGATGTGCCATGCTGATAGACTCCTACCCAAGAAGAGTGAATGATGTAATAAAATCAAAAGGTGCTTCAACAAAGTATTAATTTAAGGGTGTACACACTTATGCAACCAGCTTATTGTACGTGTCTTATTTTTTTAATATTTTTTTTCTCTAACAGATTTCTTTGTTTTTAAATTGAACTGTACAGGTTATAGGTCACATTAAAGTTTTGAAGTGATTTATTGTGGTCTCATTTTTTTATATCACAAAAACCTGGCATTTTAACAGGGGTGTGTACACATTTTAGATCCACTGTAGAACAATTGATCCTTTTCATCCAAGTATGTCTGATGTGACTTGGATCTCATTCAGCCATTCATAGTGCTACAGTGCCTTTAACTCTGACAAAATTTCCCATCATCCCTTGCATACCTTCCCTTTAGATTGAGTTTGCTGCTTACTATATGTATGGATGTATGTACACACAGGAAACAGCAATAGCAAATAGCAAACTGTGGATGACAGGTTCATGACAATTTGATAGAGGGAAGGATAGTGGGATGTATTAGATGGACTTGGATGAAAAGGATCCATCATCATGATTACTATATAACTTCTGTATCTTATTTCATCAGTCCATCCGATCCGACTGTTGGGACAAAGTCCTAAGTCACCTTGGCCCTGGGTGGATCATGGCAAGAAATCTCTTAGAACCAAAATACAAAAGGTGTTCAGGTTTTGAAATGATGCCCAGCTTGTAACATCTGGGAAAGGTATGAAGTGTGGATTAGGTGGATGCCACACAAATGTCATCAATGAAGGTATTTCTGTAAAAGGTCACAGAAGTGACTACAGATCAGGTAGAGTGGGTCCTTGGTTTTGAAAGCAATGGTTTACTACTGGAAGACTAAACAAATGAAATGCAATATGACAGCAGCATGGACAGCGTTGTCTTGGTACTTTTTGATTCTCACTGGTTTAGGGAATAAGATATGAACAACTGGCTATCTTTCCAATTGTCTGAGCTCTGTGTACATAAAATCTGAGTTGCCTGTGAACATATATTATACGTAAAAGCTACTCCTCCCCATTACAATACTTTGAGAATAGTATGGGCAAGGTTCATAAACTGATTAATAATGTCTCTGGAAGCTATCTTAAAAAAGGGATTAGTTCTTAAAGTGACTGTTTTTACAGAAAGTAAGGTAATATGTAGAAACTAATAAGCCACATAATTTCCAATATAATGTAATTAAATATTGTAATTCCTAGATGATGTAACTGCCACTAAACGTAGTCTTCCAAGGTAAGTACTTCAAGACTGTAGAGAAAGCCGGTTCAAATGGGATCTTGTTCAGAGCTTCAAGGACTAAATTCAGATCTCATGGAAGATGGGGTCCTTGACAGTAGAACTGAGAAGGAAAAATTAAAGTTATGTGCTTACCATAACGATAGATCCAAATTGTCGGTTTCCTTCTGGTTCAGCCTGTAGGTTATCGGGTCCAATTTTTATCAGAGACCAAACATTTCCAAAGACTTCAGCTCCCAAGCTCTGCCTCCATTACCCACAGTACCATGCCCTTTCTACAGCTACTTCATATCAAGTTTGTCCCTCCAACAACCCCAACTGTACACTGCAAGACCACAGACCAGACACCCCAAAAGGAAGACGAAGAAGAGATGCCTGAACAATACAGTTGTCTAATGCTCAGGGGATACGTAATCCAAGAGGAAGAAAAGAGGGAGGGATGTTTGAACCAGATGGAAACAGACAATACGGATCTATCATTATGGTAAGTACATCACTTTCGTATCCAATGTTGGCTTTTCCCTCTGGCTTCACCCTGTAGGACAGAGTCACAGCCATGTTTCATCCTGGGAAGGACCTATGAGAGAACATTCTGCAATATGGTGGAACCAAGGGAGGCCCAAGATGTCAACTGGATATCTAACAAGATACAAAAGTGTGTTTACCCACTCAAGTAGCAGCAGCACAAATCTCATCAATAGAAACTCTCAAGAAAAAGACTGGAAATAGCCATAGCTCTGTTATTGACTCTTAGGCTTACAAGGCAAAAAGATTTTCCTCTCAATCTATACCGCAATTAAATGCAATCAGAAAGCCATTTAGATGAGGTGGATTTAGACACTGCCTTGCCCAACTGGGCTTTTGAAAAGGAGACTAACAACTCTTTAGACTTTCTGATGGGCTGAGTATTATCTAATTAAAATCTCACATGCCTGTGAACATCAATACAATGCAGTAAATATTCTCCCTTGTTTGAAAAGTTGGAAAAATACTGGCAAATGAATGGCCTGATTCAAGGTGGTTTTTGATGCTACCTTAAGCAAAAAGGCAGGATCCAATCATAGAGAATTCTTATCTTTATGAAAGGCCAGATGTGGCGGCACCGAGGATAAGGCCTGTAGTTCTGATACATGCCCGGCAGAAGTAACAGCTGCCAAAAAAAGTCTTCCAAGACAACAATTTCAAACAAACTATTACGGAAGACTCAAAAAAGGGCCAGTAAGAATGTGAAGCATAAAAGGCAAATCTCAAGGAGAAACAGGATCCTGAATAAGACGTTGCAACAAGAACACTCCTCTGAGAAACACCTTGGAAAGTTTTAATGCTGCTACAGGAGTATTACCTCTATCAATGTGAAAGTTGGAAACAGCAGCTAACTGAATTTTAATAGTAGAACAATTACACTCAGATTGAAACAGATCAAAAAGGAAATGAAGATTGGCATCAAAAGGTGCTGAAAAATGGCCCCAATCTTTAGAAGATGCTCATAAGGTAAAACACTTCCACTTACTAGCATACACTTTGCGAGTAGATGGTTTTTGGGAAAGGAAAAATATGAATAACTATCAGAGAGCTTGGGATCCCTGGTCATCAAGGAAATTGGAGAAACTATGCCTTTAGTTTGAGAGTCTAGATGTTGATTGGGTCCAAGCCCACTGGATGAGAGATCAGATCTAGAATGAGATCCAGCACACAGGGAAGAGGCCACAAAAAAAGGGAATCACATCTGTCAGGGCCAAAAAGAAGCAATGAAAGTCACAGTCGCTCTGCAACAGGCTGCTTTCTGGAGGAAAATTATCACCAGAGGAGTGGGAGAATAAGCATACAGGAGATCAGAGAACCAAGCATATTGGTAACAGTCCCTGGTTGAATGCCCCTATGGAGGAACTAAGGCATAATAAACTGTTACGCTTGGTGTTGGATGGGGAAGCAAAAAGATCTCAACAAGGACTGCCCCAACATCGAAGATGCAAGCAGCTATCCTTGGATTTAGGGACCACTCAACAGGAAAGATTGATGTTTCATCTCAGTCTGTCTGCCAAAATGTTGGATTTTCTTGGGATGTGCATTGCTACCAGAAACCATTGAGATGAAACCACCCATTACCAAACTCTCCTGGCCTGCTGACAAAGAGGGTAGGACCAGTTACCAAACCACAAATATATTGTCTGTTTGCGAAGAAATCACACCCTAGGGGAGGAAGTCCTAAAAAATCCTGCAATTCAAGGACTGCGCTCAACTCTAGGACATTGATTGAAGACTGACCTTGAACATAGACCAAATGCCCTGGACTGTCTATCCTTCAGAATGTTCCCCCACCAGAGTAGGGAGGAGTCCATCATGACTGTGCCCTGTGGGGGAGGAAGAACAAACGTTCTCCCAGCAGACACTAAGAAAACTCCAACCACCACCTGATTTGACTGACAGAATCCTGACAAAATGATGGGAAAATCCTTGGAATGGATTAATTAAGACCATTATGTCACTAATGTCCACTGCAGTATCCTCATATGGTACTTCACCAGGGGGATTAAGTAAAAATCCAGAAACCTCAGAACCAGGGAAGCAGGTTTTCTGTAAGACAGAATGAGACTGAGTTGAGTATAAAGGATAGTCGCTCTGTGCAGTGGTAGTCTTGCAGTCTGAGACACAGTGTCCAACTGAGCCTATGAATTCCAATGTCTGAATTAGCTGAAGGTTGGACTTTTGATAGTTCATAGAGATTTCTAAGGAGAAAGCTGGAGTAAGGACTCTGTGGTCCTGAATAAAGATGACCTTTTGGAGGAGGACTCTGTGGTCCTGAATAAAGATGACCTTTTGGAGGCAATAAAAAGCCAATGGTCCATGTAAGGAAAAACCTGAAAACCTTGCAGTCTGAGCCAAGCTACCATGATTGCCATGCACTTGGCAAACATCCGGGGGGGGGGTGCGGTGGTGAGACCAAAGTGCAGCACCCTTATTTGGTAAAGAGTGGCTCCCAGCTGGAAGTGCAGATATCCACTGGACCACCTCACTACTTTTATATGATGGCAGGCATTCTTCAGATCAATTGAGCACATCCAGTCATCTTCCATAAAACGGGATGAATGGACTGCACCATAACAATCTGGAACTTGGAATGTTTTAAAAAGCAATTTAACTTGCTTAAATCCAAAACTGGTCTGAGGTCCTTGGTTCTTCTTTTGAACAAAAGAACCTGAATAGATCTTGGATCCTCATTGGTCTGGTGGGATCTCTTGGACGATTTGATTTCTTAACAGCTTTTGAATCTCTACAGCTGCATCCCTTCTCTGATGGGGAAATCACATCCAGAAGATGTTTAGCATTTTCTTTTGGTGGAAATAAAAATAGAATCATGTTACCTCTGGATACAACTCTCAAATGCATATGAGGTGATGGTGTCCTAAGCTTCCGGGTGCAAAGCCAAACAAACCCTGACTGCCTCCAGAGCAGGATAGATGGTCAACCTTTCAGTTACACTGAAAGGGCCTGCTGGAAAATGCTACATGGAAGCCTAGGTTCTGTGAACGGCACCTGCCGAGCATGGCATCCATTCTGTTTATCCGATCCCTGTCGCGAGGGGAACTCTCCACATGAGCATCCAGAAAATACTTCAGCACTTTTTTAAAGAAGAGATGCTTGCCTCCCTTCTGGTTCATAGAGAAGGTCCATTGGAGTGTTGCAAAATGCACTCCGATGGCAGGCAGTGTCCTCCAGTGTTATTCTCTCCTGGTGAAGGTGTCAATCTTTGGCCCAAAAAATGAGAAGCCATCAAAAGAGGTGCTAATGAAGGACGCCTTAAAGCACTCCACAAAGTTGCACAACCTCATCCAAGCATGGCAATGCTGGTGCCTGCAACTTGGGATGTGCCATAGGCCACGTTGGAAACACTAAGGATGATAACTAAATCTCCAACATCTTTTGAGATTCTGAAACTTGCTCTGCCTTAACCAATCTTGACACTTCACCCATGATATCCCGTTAATGCCTTGTCAAGTGAACAAGGTGATTTAATGTCCTTAAGGCAGCTGATGTGTAGGAGTATTTCCCCTAACTGGTCCAACACCCTGTATTACATAATAGGTACATGGACTGATGAACTCTCTTCTAAGATGTCCTTTTTGGCATTTGCCATCACCATGATGACATCAACAGTGGGATCCTTACTCTAATCTAGTTGATCCTTGCGAGGAGCAAAGATCCTAATGGGTTTTTTAGGTACAGGCTCCACAGTACTGGGTTCTCTACAGAAGATTAAGTTAATAAGCGTGTACGGAGGGGGAGCCACCCAGGACATGGATGGCCCATCCTGAATGCTCTGAAAATACTACAACTTTGGAGAAGGGGCTTCCTCTGTCCAGCCCTCTTGCTGGCAAAGCAGGTCCATGACATCACTAAAGGAGGTATCTTTGCAGGGGAATTTTGGGGACCCCTAATATTCCTTGAGGTCAGTATCCTTGGTGAGGATTCCTCCATGGAATCCAGGTGCTTTCTCTTGCACCATCTCTAGCCATTACCTACCCACACATTGGAGTCTGGTGGAGACATAAAACAGGCAGGGTCCCTGAGTGCAGGGGGGTCTGAAAGCCTCTCAAAGTGGGCTGTCCCACAGCAAATTTGTGCAAGTCCACAGACAAAATGGAGGAGAAATAATGTTTGGTGCTGACCACTCCATCTCCGGTCCAGACAGCATCCTATTACGTCAAAGGTGGAGACTGAAGCTGAATGGCTGGAGTCACACCCCTGGGATCCAAAGACTCCAAGGAACTGCCAGACACTGGCACTGCTCCTGCTTGACCCAACACTGAGATCGGAGATGAACTATCGACCACCGAGTGGGAGAGATGACTTTGAGACTCGAAGGCTGACTCAGAGATCTGCTCGGCTCCAAGACTTAAGTCGAGAAGGTCAAAATTGGGGTAGAAGAAAGAATTGGTCATGTTGGAACCATGACAGCAGTAAGGTAACCATCTTCAGTATCCCCAAAAGCCACAAATCCCCAGGTAGAAAACAAGCCAGTCAGAGCTGAAGCCTTAGATCGAGCACCAGAGGTTGACGGGATTAGTCCTAGTTGCATTTGAGCCTGCATGAAGGATTGCATTAACTGCTTCAAATCGATGGGTCTAATACTTCCGGAAGATTAAACCAACTGAGCTAAAGAGGTTACCAAGGAGGGCTTGGAGGCTCGCCTACCAGTATATGGCTCTGAAGACTATGCCAGAACTGGAGAAGGTCAGATCCATTCTCCTACACTTTGCTGACGTTTTTGCTCAGAGTCTGCAAGTAATGCCACATAGTCTGCATACAGCAACTTTGTTGATCTGTCCCCAATGACCAATGTGCTAATGTAGTCCGCCACCAGTATGAACAGCAGTGGACTCGGAGATGAACCCCAGTGTACCCCCTACTCCCAATGGGAACCCCTCTGTGAGGCCGAACACTGTTCGTACTGGAGTCACTGGATCCTTGTACAGAGCCTGTACTTGAGTCACTGGGTCCTTGTACATAGCCTGCACTAATTCTACCAATGTTTCTGGGACTTCAAACCATGGCAGTACTGCCCAGATTAGCTTTCTTGGCACCTTGTCCTATACTTTCTCCAAGTCTAGGAATGCCCAGTTGGAATCTTTCCTCATCTTTAACTGCTTCTCAAGTATCGGTCTCACTGCAAACATCGGGTCAGTTATAACACATCCTGATCTGAATATGAACTGCTCATCTCCCATCTTACATTCCATACTACTCTGCGCATCCATTTATTGAACTGTTCACCTCCCATCTTACATTCTACTACTCTGCGTATCCATTTATCAATCACCCTCTCCAGAACTTTCATGCAATGTGGCAGGAGTTTGATGCCTCTGTACTGCCCACAGTTGTGGCTGTCCCCTTTGTTCTTTTACACAGACATGAGAATGCTTATTCTCCAGTCATTTGAAATATGCCTCTCTCCACACTGCTATGAATACCCTCAGGAGCCATTTCTCCCCTATCTCACCCAGCATCTTTATCATATCTGCTGTAATCTTACTTGAGCCTGCCGATTTTCCTAACTTAATTTTCCTTACTGCTGTTCTTACTTATTCTAGGGTGGGCTTCTCTTCTTTACTCATTACAGGCTGTTTCTGTGGCAGTTCAACTTCTGTGGGGTTTTCTTCATTCAGAAGCTGCTGGAAATACTCCTTCCATCTGCCTTTGATATCCTGTGGACTGGTGAGCAGGTTGTTGCTGGCATCCCTCATGAAGGGTGTCTGACTATCTTCTTTATCTTTCTGTTTTTGCCTTGCAACCTGATATAGTTTCTTTGTGCCACTTACTGAGTCACTTTCCAGAAGATGATAGAGTGCCTCCGATGCCAATTCTTTGCTACTGCAACTTCTTTCTTAGCTTCTTTGTTAGCCAGCCAGTAGTCCTTCCTTGCTTGGTCAATCTTTTTTATCTCCCACTTCTTCCTGCACTCCTCCTTTTTTATGATGACTTCCCGGACTTCTGCATGCCACCACCAGCTTTCCTCATGTACTTCATTTCAATACCTGTCTCGGCAACACATCTTTTCTGTAGTCCTAACACATGAAGACAGTCATCAAAAAGTGGAGAATATGGGACAACAGTGACATTGCAAAGAACTGGACATCCCTCCAAAACTGATGAAAAGACAAGATGAAAACTATTTAGGGAGGTTGCCAAGAGACCTACAGCAACACTGAAGGAACTGCAGCAGTTTCTGGCAAATACTGGTTGTGTACTACATGTGACAAGAATCTCCCATATTCTCCTTGCATCTGGACCATGGTGTTACAAATGCATTCTACAGGCACCTATAAGAATGCATGGATCGTGCCATCCGAAGCAAAACCAAGACTCACTCCTCCAAGAAAAGGATACCAGTCTGGTGGATTCCTGCCATAAACAAGCTAAACAAAAGGAGGAGGAAACTAGTACAGAAAACAGTAAAATCCCAAGAAGGGAAGACATCCCTGATCAGCATCAGCAAGAAACTATGATCCCTCATAAAATCATCCAAGGCGAGCTTTGAAAGAAAAATTGCCAAGGACTCCAAAGATAACCACAAGGCATTCTTTAGCTATGTCAAGAATCTAAGTGGCATTACTCAGATCTGCTCGGAGTTAGTGCAGAATATCACAAAATACACTGAACCGACTGATTTCGCCAACATCCTGGCAGACAGGTTCAGCACAAACTTCACCCCCAAAAGGGCCCATAACCATACCAGAAGAATGTAGAGTCCCTGAAATCACAGATATGCAGGTGAAAACAGTCCCCTCCAAAGCCAAAAACACAGCATCAATGGGATTGGACGATGTCCCAGGCTGCGTCCTACACGAGCTCAAAGACGAACTAACTCCCTCACCTAAACACACTGTTCAAGCTCAGCCTCTCCACAGGCTACGTACACATAGAGTGGTGCACAGCAACGGTTATTCCGTTCCACAAAGGTGGAGCCACAACAGACCTCGGGAACTATTGCCCTATAAGCCTGACTAGCTTGGTCTGCAAGGCTATTTAGCGCATCATCATGGAACTCATTAACAGAGACATTGGGAACCTCCAAACACTGGACCCTACTCAGTTCGGCTTTGTTAAGGGCAGATCATGCCTCCTAAACCTGGTGGACTTCTTTGAGACAGTTACCAAGGTTATAGACGAGGGAAAGATGGTACACACAGCCTACCTAGACCTCGCTAAGGCCTTCGACAAAATTCCCCATTCCGGTATTATAGACAAGCTCCCCAGCCTGAACATAACCCCCTACGTCACAAGATGGGTTGCCAACTGGCTCACGGACAGAACCCACATGGTGAGAGTTGCGGGAGCTAGGTCCAACTCTAAACCGGTTACAAGTGGCATTCCCCAGGGCTCAGCCCTAGGACCCCTCCTGTTTGTCATATACTTCTCAGAGGTACAGGCAAGCACAGGAGGACTATGGCTGACCAAGTTCACAGATGACTGCAAACTAGGGGCTATAACTGACTCTCCAGCTGACACAGACATCCTCCAAAAGGGTCTCACTGAGACGGATACCTGGTGTCAAAATCATGGCCTCAAGCTAAATGCCAAAAAGTGCATAGTCATCCCCTTTGGAAAAAACAAAGTACCCACAAACTACCACATAGGTGGTAGCCCCCTAAATACGGAAGGTGTAATGAGGGATCTGGGGAACCAAGTACATAGTAATCTCACCTTTAATAATCACGTTGCCAAAGTGGTTAGAAAATCCTTGTACGTGGCCCACCTAATCACACAAGAGTTCACTTTCAGATCAAAAGAGGTCATTGTGCCCCTCTACTCATCAGACCCATCATAGAATACAATATCCCCATTTGGGATGTACCTTACAAGACACCTGCAACAGCTGGAAAGACCATAGAAGTACCTCACCAAGAGGATCACTGGCCTCAAACAGATGCCCTAAGCAGCTCGACTGAAGAAACTCTAGCTGTACTCGGTTGCATACCACCTACTCAGAGGTGATCTCTGCCTGACATACAAGGCCATGTCCAACCCAGAATTGATGGACATACTCTTGATGGACATGCTCCACCTAAAGAAAACCTTATCCCCTCGAGCCACACGCTCTAGGGATCTAAACCTCACCACAACAATAAATAGGACGTGCTGGAGGGATAGATTCCTGTCCCAGAGACTTCCCATGCTTTGGAACAAGATTCCAATCTACATTAGGCAGAGCTCCTCGCTAACACTCTTCAAAAGAAACCTTGCTGAGTGAATGGGAAACAGAAAGTTTACCCCGAGGATCACTTCAGTGGATCTGCTGGACAGAGGCACAGGGAACTAATCTAAGGGGGTGGCGAAAGCCAACACATTCTGGCTAGGCTTATAAATGCCTTCGGGCAGATAGCCTAGTACCTACCTATGAACCTAAGACGGAAGCCTTTTCTTACACAGAAAAACATCCATGCCGAGCTAAAATTTACAAAATAATACATCAAGTCTCCCAAAAGCATGTGGGAAAATTTGTTATGGTCTGATGAGACCAAGGTTGAACTTTTTGGGCACTCTGACGAGACCAAGGTTGAACTTTTTGGCCACAATTCCAAAAGGTATGTTTGGCGCAAAAACACTGTGCATCACAAAAAGGATACCATCCCCACTGTGAAGCATGGAGGTGGCAGTACCATTCTTTGGGGCTGCTTTTCTTCTGCTGGAACTGGGGATTTAGTCGAGGTGGAGGGAATTATGAACAGTTCCAAATACCAGTCACTTTTGGCCCAAAACCTTCAAGTGTCTGCTAGAAAGCTGAAGATGAAGAGGAATTTCACACCTTTCAACACAACAATGACCCCAAGCATACATCCAAATCAACAACAGAATGGCTTCTCCAGAAGAAATAAAGAAGTTATGCACTCACCATAACGTTCCATCTGAGTAGTTGGACTCCATTTGTCATCAATCTGTGGGAATCTGATCTGGATCGGATCCGTGATGGCAGCTTCACCAGCATCTTGATCCGAGCTCCAAGCTCCTACCCTTACCCATAATACCCCTCCATCTCCTTCCTTCACTCAGGTCGAGTTTGCTACACCATACACATAAACCTTATCCGATATACCTTACTAACAATGAAGAACAGGACAGCTGCGTAGGCGGCTCTCTCCTGCCTACCAAAGTAAGAATATAATGAGATGGTCAGGTGGAAGGAAGGAGGGATGGTTGATGACAAATGAAGTCCAACTACTCAGATGGAAAGTTATGGTGAGTACCTAACCATAACGTTCTATTTGAGTAGTTGCACTACTCAGATAGAATGTTATGGTGAGTACCTAACTTCTTTATCTGAAGCAGTTGACTTCATTTGATCAACCTGTGGGACAGAGTCCCCAGCTACCAAACTCTTGGGTGGCCCTCATGAAAGAATATTTCGGAGCACCGTGGAGCCAAAGGATGCTCTCCCCCTAGATATCGTGTCCAATTTATAATGATAAATGAAAGTGTGAGATGAGGACAAAGTAGCCGCCGAACAAATATCATCCAGACACACCCTAGACCAAAAAGCCGCTGACGTAGCCATGGACCTGGTAGAATTGGCATTTCTCCTATCTGGAAGAGAGAGACATGCCTTTGTCTTTGTAAACCTGAAGGATGCAAAGGGAAATCCATCTGGCAATGGTTACCTTAGAAACCGGTTTGCCCAGAAAAGGTGTAGACAAAGACACAAACTGGTCAGACTTCAAAAGGCCTTAGTCCTATGTAAGTAGAAACGTAGCTGTCTATGTACATCTAATAAATGCAATTTATATTTATTTTATTTTCAGTTTGATTACCAGGGAAGTCCACTGGGCCTGAAAGTGCCCATTTTCAGTGGAGGCCCGGGGAGAAAAGCTCCATAAGCAATACAGTAAGGGTTACATAATTATAAAGGTATAATACATATACAATATCCATACAGTAAGGAAATGCAAATGCATAAAAAGTACAGCATACAACACAGTTAACAGACATTAGAGAACACAGTTTACAGGTGTTTGCATTCAGAGCAAGCATGAACAACTGTCTTTATAATAAAAGATCTAAGGTTCTTGCATTATTATACTAGTAGAGGGGAGACAGTTTACATGCAGTTATTCAGATTAAGTAAGGTATATACTTAATGTGCAGTCAATAGAAGTAATTTTCTATTTACATTATATACATACTTGGAATCAAGTGAGAGACTGCTTAATCAGTTACTGAGAGCTTGAGTCTGTTGCAGGAGAATAGAAATAGGAGTTAGAGGGAGGTTAGGAGCAAGGAGTATGAAGAACTCCTATGGGAATTCCCTTGAATTTAGTTAGGGTGTAAGCAGGAACATTTCCATTTGGATGACAGGTATGAGAAAAGCTTCACCCCTATTCTGAAAATTTGGAAAGAAAACAGGTAAATTGATTGTTTCAGAGTCCACTTCAGGAAGAAAGGAAGGATTAGTATGAAGTGAAACCCTGCCTTTATGGAAAATCATATATGGAGGTTTGACAGATAATGCCTGGAGTTCTGACACTCTCTTAGCCGAGGTGATAGCCACTAGAAAGGCTGTCTTCCAAGATAAAAATTTCAGATCCACAGAAGCAGCTGGCTCAAAAGGTGGAGCAACCAGAGCTTGTAAGACAAGGGTAAGATCCCAGGGAGGAGTAGGATCTTTAACCGGGGGTGCTAAAAGAAAGGTACCTTTAATAAAGGTTCTGCTAAGTCTGGAGGAAGCTAATGAAGCCATGTTCTTACGTATATGGAAATTGGAAATGGCAGCCAGTTGAACTTTTACTGTAGATGAGCTACAGCCCTGCTGGAAAATGTACGCCAAGAACTCAAGGACCGCTGGGGAAGGAGCTGGGAAAGGGTCCAAATCACATTGAGAAGCCCTGATAGAGAAATGCTTCCATTTGCTATGGTATCGTTTTCTGGTGGACAATTTATGAGCTGCCACCAAAATCAGTCTTGACCGGAGAGGATAGACCAGGAGTCCTAGCAATTAAAGGGACTGGGGCAGCCAAGCAGTAAGCTTCAGACTTACCAGGTTTGGATGAGGGACCCTTGAGGGGTGCAAGATGAGATCCGGTATCAGATCCATGGAGGAACTATTAGATGAGACCAAAGGAAGGGAATCCAGACTTGGTGAGGTCAGAATGGAGCAATGAGGATTACTTTGTTCCCCAACCTGTGAGCCTTCTGGAGGAATTTTGTCATGAGAGGTAAAGGGGGGGTAAGCATAGAGAAGACCAGGAGGCCAAGCATGGACCAGAGCCGTCCCTGGGGGATTCCCCCTGTGGGGGGAATCAGAGTGAAGAACTCACTGCACTTCACACTGGAAGGAGATGTGAAGAGAGTGCAGCAAAGTCGACGCCACTCGAGGAAGATCTGCTCTGCTACAGAAGGATTCAGAGACCATTCGTAAGGCATCAGGATAGTCCTGCTCAGTTTGTCCGCCAGTATGTTGGATTGACCTGGAATGTGCATTGCTACCAGAAAACAGCTGGTGGAGATCGCCCATTCCCACAATCTAATGGCCTCATGACAAAGGGGGTAAGATCTGGTTCCTCCCAACTTGTTGATGTACCAGACCACTGACATGTTGTCTGTCTAAATTGCAACAGTTTCCAGAGGAAGAAAGGCATGAAGGGCCTGCAATGCTAACAAGACTGCCATCATCTCTAGAACACTGATATGCAGTTTGGTCTCGTTCAGGGACCACATGCCTTGGATTGTCCTGCCCGAGCAATGCCCCCCACCCTAGTTGGGAGGCGTCCGTCGTCACCCTGGCTTGGGGAGTGGCTAGTTCCAAGGAGTGTATCCACCAGAGGAAGGACTTTCTGCAAGCATTGCTTATATGAACTGGATGCGTCAATGGCAGATCTAATAATGACCACTGGACCACTACAGTCCACTGTAGGACTCGCATATGCAAACAAGCACAGGGGAGAAGAGTAGTGGTGGCTGCCGTGGAACCTAGGGCTTGTAATACCACCTTGGCTGAAGGAAGAGGAGACTGAAAGATCACAGACACATGGAGTCTTAGGTTTCGAACTCTCTCCGGAGTTATAAAAACCTTGGTTTGCACTGTATCTATCCTTGCTCCAGTGTAGTCTAAGACCTGAAATGGGTTTACAGAAGACTTGGACATGTTGATTGTAATTCCCAGAAAATCTGACAGTTTCAGGAAATAGTCCCTAGCCTGATAAAGTAGATGCCTGGTGGGAGCAGCAAGGAGTCAATTGTCCAGGTACGGGTAAGACCTGTATCACCTGATGTCTCAGGTGAGCCACTACTACTACTGCCATGACCTTGGTGAACACCCTGGGGGCTGTGGTGAGACCGAAGGGTAGGGCTCGAAACTGATAGTGACTGGCCCCTAGTCGAAAGTGGAGGAACCTCCTGGAACATCTGTGCATCTTTATAGGGTAGTACGCATCCTGGAGATCTATTGAGCACATCCAGTCATTCTCCTGCAAGAAAGGCAGGATGGATTGTAAAGTGACCATCAGGAACTTCTCTTTGGCAACTGATAGGTTTAGGGTGGAAAGTCCGGGAGGTGTTTTGGGGAAATGGGAGGAACCACAAAGGGGATGGTATAACCTCTGGATATGATTTGAAGCACCCTACGGTCTGTTGACACAGACTCCCATGCCATCAGGTGCAACGAAAGGCAACCCCTGACAGCCTCCAGAGTAGAGCAGTCAGACAAGCCCTCAGGGGTGGTGCACGGGCCTGTCCAAGAATGGTTCTTGAGACCTGAAATTTCTCTGACACTCTTGCCTCTGGGCCTGCATTTGTCTTTCTGGTTTCCCTCTGCCTCTGGGGGAAGATGAGTCCTGAGTGTCCTGGGAATACTGAGACTTACGGAACCACATCTTCTTTTGCTCCCACTGATTCCTGGAAAGGGATCTTTTGGGATTAGAGAAGCGAATCCTGACAGCAGACAATGTCTTCCCATCCTTTTCACTCTGGACCAATGTGTCATGAACCGTCTTCCCAAACAAAGAACCACCATCATAAGGGGCAATTATCGAAGGAGCATTAAAGGGTTCTGTGAACTGACACAGCCTGAGCCAGGCGTGTCACCTCAGGGCAATGCCGGACACGGCCGTCCTTGCCGCTCCTTCAGTGGCATGCGAAAAGAGACACATGGATGTATTAGAAACTGCTTTGAGAATGGCCAATCGCATGGAGAATATGCGCTTATCCTCTGGTGACATGGACTCCTGGGGCGACTCAGCTCCTTGACCAGGTCGCGCTGCAGTCGAATGACGTGGGCCAAATAATTCAGTGCCCTCATAAAAAAGGTGGCTGCAGCATATGTCCGCTTTCTCAGACGATCCATCGTCCTGGACTCTTGGTTGGGGGGGGGGGGGATGGACTGTAGAACTTTCCTGGGTTAATTCTTTGTTACTGGTGGCCACTACCACCATGGCATCTACTAGGGGCCCCTTGTTCTAACTAGGTCTGTCTGCACCACGGTATCTGGTTCCTTCCATGCTTGGGTGGTAATAAGATCCACCAAAAGATCTGCGGGGGGGGGGGAGGTGACACCCAGGAGGTAAATGGGCCTGTGCCGAAGGCCTCCAGAAAGACTGACTCATCCAAGGAAGGTTTGAGGGCGGACCAACCCTCCCGGTGCCGCAGGAGTTCTATGACGTCTCTAAAGGAGACATCTATGGGGGGGTGATCTGGGGGAACCTTCTCCTTCCTCCAAATCGGTGTCCTCAGTGAGGGACTCTGGGAGGAGTCCAAGTGCCTCCTTTTGCACATTCATTTGCAGGGAACCTCTTCGGTGGGGCGCTCTGGAAAGGGCTTGCAAACGGGTCTATATTAAATATTCGAACGCTTAAGCATTTGAATCACTGAAGGTCGAACTTTAGTGATTGAACACTTAAATATTCAAATATTTTAAAAAAATTTAAAAAAATTTAAAAAGACAAAGAAAATGTAAAGTGTTTAAGCAAGGGGGCAAGCCCCCTGGCACCCCCCACACCCCCCACTACTTAAATATACCAACTCCGAGATCGCAATTCAGTGTGCTACAGTGCAGAAATGGAACATTTCCCATTTCCTACACTGCAGTGCGATCTTGGAGTTGGTATATTTAAGTAGCGGGGGTGTGGGGGGCTTACCCTCCATGTGTGGGGTTGCAGGGGGCTTGCCCCCCTGCTTACACCCTTTAGTTTTTCTTTTTTTTAATTTTTAAAAATATTCGAACATTTAAGCGTTCGATCACTAAAGTCCGATCTTTAGTGATTCGAACGTTTAAGCGTTCGAATATTTAATATAGACCCTTGCAAACTACCTCTGGTTCCTCGAGGGGAACAGTCTGGGGCACAACGAGCACTGGCTGTCCCTGCATGGGCAAAAAGACGCACCCAGAGGTGAGGGAGTTGGTGCAAAGTCCGAGGAGATGGTCAGGGGCCTCGATCCGCTGGAGAGAACCCTTTCCACCATGTCAAATACCGAGGGAGAGCAAGCCTCCTGGGAAACTAATAAGTAAGCTGCTCTCCCTGGATCTGATGGGGGGGGTCGGAGCTGATCCCGCTGGAGCTGAGATACCGAGGAGAGGGCCCTGACTCCACAAAGTCGGCGCCAGAGGAGAAAAACTCAACCCCTTAGATCTGATGCCCAGGCTTTGGCTCCAAACTAGTTGGGTCTGACACGCTCAAGGTAACGGCCAGTGTCATAGTACTCTGTACCATCGGCACTGATCCCCTGACTCTGGACCTCTCGGATCCAGAAACTCAGACACTGAGGGTCGGGACCCGAGAATGAGAAATCTTGGCAAATAAGGGAAGCAAGCTCCCCCCTCCAGAGGGAGAGGGGGTTGGCAAGACCCCCATCTGAATCTGGGAGCGAATAAACCTTCGCATCATTTTGTCCATGTCTGCCTCACTCAAACGTCTGGTGGAACGCAATGAGGCCACTGATGCCGACCAGGAGTGTCGATGTGCAGAGGCCCTGGAATAAGGTCTAGGCTCTTCCGGCGAAAATCTGAGTGAGCGGAGCCTAGGAGTAACTGGTCTAGTAACTAACTGCTGCTTCGGAGGAGGACCCACCGGATCTGACCGGTCCGGGGATCTCTTCCTCCCTTTGTCTCTCTCTCTTGCTCTTTATCTTTTTGCTTCTCTTTCCTATGCTCCCTATCCACAGACCTATGAACAGGAGGTTGAGGTCCGGCCTGGGAGGGAGAGGAAGAGATTGTGGCTGAGGAAGAAGCAGTCACAGCTGTGACCATAAGTGAAGCGGAGGCAGCCGCCTCCGTAGTAGGAAAAAGTCCCTTAAGGATTAGTTTAGCCCTGCGATCCTTCAGGACCCTGGGGTTAAACCACGCACAAATGGAGCAGTCTGTTGAAAGATGGGAAGCCTCCAAACACCCCACACACAGAGTATGGCCATCAGCCAGAGACAATTTATGGCCATACTCTGTGCATTTCCTGAAAACCAGCTTAGGCTGCTGATCTGCCATTTTTAACAAAGTGAAAGGCAAAAGGCACAAGGCCCTAACCTGCTCGGCCACACACATTCATGTCCTACTGACTAGCAAGGAGGGGTAAGGGATAGGAGGCCTAGTCTAACTAACTACACTGAACTTTTTTCTCTACTTTTTTTTTTTTTTTTGAAAAACACGATGCAAAAACGAAAGGTGTGGCTGAACAAGGGAAAGGGAACCTACCGGTTACTACCAGCAACACAAACACCCAAAACCTATCTGAAAAATCACCTACCATGCCTGGAGCTCTGAGACCATGCTGCTTGGAAAAGCCACAACAAATGAGATCTGAGGAGGGATATTATGGGTAAGGGGAGGACCTTGGAGCTCGGATCAAATGTTGGTGAAACTGCCGTCCCAGATCCGATCCGGATCAGATTCCCACAGGCTGATTATCAAATGAAGTCAACTACTTCAGATTTAAAGTTTTGGAATGGCCCAGCCAGATCCCAGACCTAAATCCAATAAAAAATCTGTGGGGTGACTTGAAGAGGGCTGTGCACAAGAGATGCCCTTGCAATCTGACAGATCTGGAGCACTTTTGCAAGGAAGAGTGGGCAAATACTGCCAAATCAAGATAAGCCATGCTGATAAGACTCCTACCCAAGAAGACTGAATGCTGTAATTAAATCAAAAGGTGCTTCAACAAAGTATTAATTTAAGGGTGTGCACACTTATGCAACCAGCTTATTGTACTTTTTTAGTTTTTATATTTTCCCCTAACATGTTTTTTTTTTTTTTTTGTTTTGTAATTGAATTGTACATGTTATAGGTCACATTAAAGGTGGGAAAAGTTCTGAGGTGATTTATTGTGGTGTCATTTTTTTATATCACAAAAACCTGGCATTTTAACAGGGGTGTGTACACTTTTTATATCCATTGTATTACAATGGATCCTTTTCATCCAAGTATGTCTGATGTGACTGCTGAGTACACAGATGTCCCTTGGATCCCATTTGGCCATTCGCAGTAATATACTGCCTTTAACTCTGACAAAATTTCCCAACATCCCTTGCATACCTTTCCTTTAGATTGAGTTTGATGCTTACTATATGTATATATATAAGTATGTACACACAGAAAACAGCAATAGCAAATAGCAAAATGTGGATGACAGGATCATGACAATTTGGCAGAGGGAAGGACAGTGGGATGTATTAGAAGGACTTAGATGAAAACGATCCCTCTGTATCGTATTTCATCAGTCCTTCCAATCCGATTGTTGGGATAAAGTCCTAAGTCACTTTCACCCTGGGTGGATCATGGCAGGATAGCTCTTAGAACCAAAACACCAAAGGTGCTCATTTTCTTGAAATGATGCCCAGCTTGTAATATCTGGAAAAGGTATGAAGAGTGGATCAGGTGGATGCCACACAAATGTCATCAATGAAGAAATTTCTGTAAAAGGTCACAGAAGTGACTACAGATCAGGTAGAGTGGGTCCTTGGTTTTGAAAACAATGTTTTACTACTGGAAGACTAAACAAATGAAATGCAATTTGACAGCAGCATACACAGAGTTGGCTTAGTAATTTTTGATTCTCACTGGTTTAGGGCATAAGATATGAACAAGTGGCTATCCTTTCCAATTGTCTTAGCTCTGTGTACATAAAATCTGAGTTGCCTGTGAACATCTATTATATGTAAAAGCTACTCCTCCTCAATAGAATACTTTGGGAATAGTACAGGCAGGTTCATAAACTGATTAATATTGTTTCCGGAAGCCACCTTAAAAAAGGTATTACTTCTTAAAGTGATTCTGTTTTTATAGAAAGTAAGGTAATGTGTATAATCTAATAAGGCACATAATTCCAATATAATATAATTAAATAATGTAACTGCCACTAAACAGGCTTCCAAAGTAAGTACTTCAAGACTGTAGAGGAAGCTAGTTCAAATGGGATCTTGTTCAGAGCTTCAAGGACTAAATTTAGATTCCATGGAGGATGGGGTCCTTGACAGAAGAACCGAGAAAGATAAATTAAAGTTATATGCTTACCATAACAATAGATTAAAGTTATCTGTTTCCTTCTGGTTCAACCTGTGTGTTATCGGGTCCAATTTTTATCAGAGACCAAACAATTCCAAAGACTTCAGCTCCCAAACTCTGCCTCCATTACCCACGGTACCGTGTCCTCTCTACAGCTACTTCAGATCAAGTTTGTCCCTCCAACAACCCCAACTGCACACTGCAAGACCAGAGACCCCAAAAGGAAGACAAAGAAGAGATGCCTCAACAACACAGCTGTCTGATGCTCAGGAGAAACGCAACCCAAGAGGGAGGGATGTTTGAACCAGAAGGAAACAGACAATACGGATCAATCATTATGGTAAGTACATCACTTTTGTATCAAATGTTGGCTTTTCCCTCTGGCTTCAACCTGTAGGACAGAGTCCCAGCCATGTTTCATCCCGGGAAGGATCTATGAGAGAACATTCAGCAATATGGTGGAATCAAGGGAGGCCCTAGACGTCAACTGGATATCTAACAAGATACAAAAGTGTGTGTACCCACTCAAGTAGCAGCAGCACAAATCTCATCCATAGAAACTCTCAAGAAAAAGACTCTGGAAATAGCCATGACTCTTAGGCTTACGAGGCAAAAACTTTCACCTCAATCTATACCCTAATGAAATGCAATCAGAAAACCATTTAGATTAGGTGGATTTAGACACTGGCTTGCCCAACTGGGCCTTTGAAAAGGAGACTAGCAGCTGGTTAGACTTTCTAATGGGCTAAGTTCTATCTATATAAAATCTCATATGCCTGTGAACGTCAAGACAATGCAGTAAATATTCTCTCTTGTTTGAAAAGTAGGAAAAACACTGGCAAATGAATGGCCTGATTCAAGGTGATTTTTGATGCTACCTTAAGCAAAAAGGCATGATCCATTCATACAGAATTCTTATCTTTGTGAAAGGCCAGATGTGGCAGCACTGAGGATAAGGCCTGCAGTTCTGACACATGCCTGACAGAAGTAACAGCTGCCAAGAAAAGTCTTCCAGACAATTTCAAAGAGACTATCACGACAGTTTCAAAATGAGGGCCAGTAAGAATGTGCAGCATAAAAGGTACATCTCAAGGAGGAACAGGATCCTGAATAAGAGGCTGCAGTGAGAACACCCCTCTGAGAATTGTCTTGGAAAGTTTTAATGTTGCTACAGGAGTATTACCTCTATCAATGTGAAAGCTGGAAACAGCAGCTAACTGAATTTTAATAGTAGAACAATTACACTCAGATTGAAACAGATCAAAAAAGAAATGAAGAATGGCATCAAAAGGTGCTGAAAAATGGTCCCAATCTTTAGAAGATGCTCATAAGGTAAAACACTTCCACTTACTAGCATACACTTTGCGAGTAGATGGTTTTTGGGAAAGGAAAAATATAAACAACTCTATCAGAGAGCTTGGGATCCCTGGCCATCAAACGAATTGGAGAAGCTATATCGTTAGTTTGAGAGTCTAGATGTTGAGTGGGTCGATGCCCACTGGATGAGAGATCAGATCTGGAATGAGATCCAGCACACAGGGAAGGTACCACAAAAGAGGCCACAGAAAAGGGAATCACATCTGGTGGGGCTAAAAAGAAGCAATGAGAGTCACAGTCGCTCTACAACAGGCTGCTTTCTGGAGGAAAATTATCACCAGAGAAGTAGGGGGATAAGCATACAGGACACCAGAGAGTCAAGCATATTGGTGACCGTCCCTGGTTGACTGCCCTATGGAGGAACTAAGGCATAATAAACTGTTACGCTTGGTGTTGGATGGGGAAGCAAACAGATCTCAACAAGGACTGCCCCAACACCGGAAAATGCAAGCAGCTACCCTTGGATTTAGGGACCATTCAACAGAAAAGAATGAGGTATTATCTCAGTCTGTCTGCTAAAATGTTGGATTTTCTTGGGATGTGCATTGTTACCAGAAACCATTGAGATGAAATCACCCATTGCCAAACTCTCATGGCCTGCTGACAAAGAGGGTAGGACCGGGCTCCCATTGTTTGTTCAGATAACAAACCACTAATATATTGTCTGTCTGCACTGAAATCACACCCTTGGGGAGGAAGTCCTAAAAACCCTGCAATGCAAGGACTGCTCTCATCTCTAGAAGGACACTGATCTGAAGACTGACCTCGAACACAGACCAAATGCCTTGGACTGTCTTTCCTTCAGAATGCCCCCCACCTGAGAAGGGAGGAGTCCATGATGACTGTGCCCTGTGGGGGAGGAAGAACAAACAGTCTCCCAGCAGACAATAAGAAAACTTCAACCACCACCTGATTCGACTTTAACAGAATCCTGACAAAATGATGGGAAAATCCTTGGAATGGATTAAGTAAGACCATTATGTCACTAATGTCCACTGCAGTATCCTCATATGGTACCTCACCAGGGGGATTAAGCAAAAACACAGAAACCTCAGAACCAGGGAAGCAGGTTTTCTGTGAGACAGAAAGAGACTGAGCAAAGTATAAAGGACAGTCACTCTGTGCAGTGGTAGTCTTCTGGTCTGAGATACAGTGTTTAACTGAGTCTATGAATTCCAATGTCTGAACTAGCTGAAGGCTGGACTTTTGATAGTTCATACAGATTCATAAGGAGAAAGACAGTTGGAGTAAGGAATCACTGGTCTTGACTAAAGATGACCTTTTGGAGGCAATGAAAAGCAAATGGTCCAGGTAAGGAAAAACCTGAAAACCTTGCAGTCTGAGCCAAGCTACCATGATTCCCATGCACCTGGCAAACACCTGGG
This sequence comes from Protopterus annectens, assembly GCF_019279795.1. Lineage (NCBI taxonomy): Eukaryota > Metazoa > Chordata > Ceratodontiformes > Protopteridae > Protopterus > Protopterus annectens. Next base: position 521,190,498 of record NC_056732.1, read on the forward strand.
GGGGGGGGGGGGGAGTGAGACCAAAGTGCAGCACCCTGAATTGGTAACTAGTGGCTCCTGGCTGGAATTACAAGTCTATTCACTGGACCGCCTCACTACCTTTATATGATGGCAGGCATCCTTCAGATCAATTGAGCACATCCAGTCATCCTTCTTCAAAACAGGAAGAATGAACTGCACCATAACAATCTGGAACTTGGAATGTTTTAAAAAGCAATTTAACTTGCTTAATTCCCAAATTGGTCTGAGATCCTTGTTCTTTTCTGGAACCAAAAATAGCCTGAAAAGGACCTTGGATCCTCATTGGTCTGGTGGGATCTCTTAGTCGATTTGATTTGTTAACAGCTTTTGAATCTCTACAGCTGCATCCCTTCTCTGATGGGGAAAGCACATCCAGAAGTTGTCTGGCATTTTCTTTTGGTGGAAATAAAAACAGAATCATGTAACCTCTGGATAAAGCTCTCAACACCAATGCATATGAGGTGATGGCCTCCTAAGCTTCCAGGTGTAAAGCCAAGCGAACTCTGACTGCCTCCAGCGCAGGACAGATGGGCAACCTTTCAGTTACACTGAAAGGGCCTGTTGGAAAATGCTACATGGAAGCCTTGGTTCTGTGAACATCTGCCGAACATGGCATCCATTCTGTTTATCCCCCATTCGTGAGGGGAACCCTCTACAGGAGTATCCAGAAAAGAAGTCAGCACTTTTTTTTAAAGAAGAGATGCTTGCCTCCCTTCTGGTTCATAGAGAAGGTCTGTTGGAGTGTGGCAAAATGCACTCCCATGGCAGGCAGTGTCCTCCAGTGTTGCTCGTTCCTAGTGAATGTGTCATTAATCTTTGGCCCAAAAAATGAGGAGCCATCAAAAGAGCTGTTAATGAAGGATGTCTTAAAGCAGTCCACAAAGTTGCACAACCTCATCCAAGTGTGGCAATGCATGGCAATGCTGGTGCCTACAGCTTGGGATGTGCCATAGGCCACATTGGAAACAGACTCCAAGGAGAACAACTAAATCTCCAACATCTTTTGAGACTCTGGAACCTGCTCTGCCTTAACCACTCTTGACACCTCAGATATGATATCCCGTTAATGCCTTGTCACGTGAACAAGGTGATTTAATGCCCTTAGTGCAAAGGCAGCTGATGTATAGGAGCATTTCCCTAACTGGTCGAACACCCTGTATTACATGATAGGTGGATGGACTGATGAACTCTCTTCCAAGATGTCCTTTTTGGCATTTGCCATCACCGTGGTGGCATCAACAGTGGGACCCTTTCTCCAATCTAATTGATTCTTGGGAGGAGCAAAGATCTTAATGGGCTTTTTAGGTACAGGCTCCACCGTACTGGGTTCTCTACAGAACATGAAGTTAATAAGCGTGTTCGGAGGGGGAACCACCCAGGACATGGATGGCCCATCCTGAATGCCTCCAAAAATACCAACTCCTTTGGGGATGGGGCTTCATCTGTCCAGTCCTCTTGCTGGCAAAGCAGGTCCATGAGATCACTAAAGGAGACATCTTCACGGGGGAGTTTTGGGGACCCCTCATCTTCCTTGAGGTCGGTATCCTTGATGAGGATTCCTCCATGGAATCCAGGTGCTTTCTCTTGCACCACCTCTAGCTATTACCTTCCCACACAGTGGAATCTGGTGGAGACATAAAAGAGGCAGAGTCTCTGAGTGAAGGGGGTGTCTGAAAGCCTCTCAGAGTGGGCTGTCCGGGAGCAAATTGCTACAAGTCTACAGGTACAGTTGGTGCCGACCACTCCATCTCCGGTCCAGAGAGCATCCTTTCTATTATGTCAAAGGTGGAGACTGAAGCTGGCTGGCCGGAGTCACACCCCTGGGATCCGATGACTCCAAGAAACTGCCAGACTCCGGCACTGCTCCTGATTGACCCAACACAGAGATTGGAAATGAACTATCGACCACCAAGTGGGAGAGATGACTAAGATTCGAAGGTTGACTCAGACCTGCTCGGCTCCAAGACTAAGTCAAGAAGGTCGAAATGGGGGTAGAAGTCAGAATCGGTTATGTTGCTGGAACCATGACAGTAGTAAGGCAACAGTCTTCAGAATCCCCAAAAGCCACACAGCCCTAGGTAGAAAACAATGTAGAAAAGCCAGTCAGAGCTGAAGCCTTAGATCGAGGACCACAGGTTGATGGGATTAGTTCTAGATGCATTTAAGCCTGCATGAAAGATAGCATTAACTGCTTCAAATTGACAAGTCTAATACTTCTGAAAGATTGAACCAACTGAGCTGCAGAGGTCACCAAGGAAGGTTTGGAGGCTCGCCTACCAGTATAAGGCTCTGAAGACTGTGCCAGAACTGGAGAAGGTTAGATCTAGGGCAGAGAAGGTGTCGACCTTGGGGAGAATTCTCTAGGAGTAGAGGGTGAAAAGGAGGACTGAACCCTGACTGTGGAAGTCCCTTTTGACAGGAAAGTGCTAGGGACAGTAAGCATCAGGAAGAAACCTTCCTAGTAGTTTGCTCTGATTGGGAATAGTGTGAGGAGTCAGATCCGAAACAGGTGAAGATGAAGCTGGAGGAGACCAATATCTTTGGACTTTCGGATCTGGCTGGTTATAAGCAGGGCAGGAGCCACTTGTTTGTGATCCGCTTTAGGCAGTTTGGGGTGATTAGCACCCTGCCTCCGACCGTGATCACTCTTGTCAGACTTACTAGCCAGAGTGAAGGAGGAATAAGCATCTCTGGCAGGTAGAAGATACTTGAGGACTAACTTAGCCCTTTGCTCATTGACAGTCCTGGTGCAGAAGTTGTCACAAATGGAACAATCATTCCCCAAATGACAGGCATCAGTTTTGTGTGTCCTGTGAGGGGAGCTTGTGGCTGCAGGCCATATACTTTTTAAAACCTTTGTTCACTGTAACCAAACAGTAACACAAAAAAGCACCATAAGAAAAGCCTATTACAAACTACTCTACCTTTTTTGTTGTTAAACAAATATGGCCAGAATGTTTTTAAACTCATACAAAAAAAAAATGGAGGGAAAAGCCTAACCTGATCCCTACCTATCCATCCATCAACACTACCTATCTGCAACAATAAAGCTATGGGTAAAGAAAGAGGTGACAGAAAAACACAGCAAAAGGATGCACCAAAGTGGAGCTTGAGAACTAGCTGCTGTGCTGGAAGGTGACAAATGAGATCTAAAGTACAGAAAGCAATGTACTATGAGTAGAGGTGGCAGAGCTTGGAGGCTGTGTCTTTGGAAATAGCACGTCTCAAATCGGAGTCAGATCTAATAACCCACTGGTTGAAGCCAGATGGAAGAGACACTGGATCCCCTTTTAGGAAGGCTTTTGCACAGCTTACGGGAAGCTATTTTATTGTTTTGAAATTGCAGATAAAAGCACTTTAATAGTAGAATAGTAGAATAACTAGAACCAGATCCAAAAATAGAAGACAGAAAATGGAGGCCATCTGCCATGGGCACAGTATATGGGTCGAAGCTTTGGTTAAAGGACTAGATAGAGAATTTCTTCCATTTGCTCTTGTGAATATTTTGTGTGGACTTCTTTTGAGATGCTAGAAGTGTGTGTTTTACTTCTTGGAAAAGGAAGTGTGTCAGGACATTAACTGAACTGGAGGAACCATTAGGTTAACTTGAGGTTGTGAAAGTCTGGGTGAGGCAGACCTGAGGAGTGAGAAAAGATCTGGACATGGACCTAGAAGCCAAGGGTCTTCTTTAAGTGAGGCCTTATCAGTGGGAACCAAACTTGTCTCAGCTAGAAGGGGGTGATGAGAATCACTTGGGAATTGCAGGTAGATGCCTTCTGAAGAAATCTGGTTATGTGGAGCAGAGAAAAAAATACATATAGTTGACTGGGTGAGCTCCCAATAAACTAGTGTGTCTCTGGGCAACTGTTCCTGAGGCAGAAATACAGCAAGGTGGGTCCTGCACTTGGTATTCTAGGATGACGAGAACAAGTCATAGAAAGGTAATGACAACTGACAGAATATCTCTTAAGCTACTGCTTGATTTGGGAACCACTTGTGAGGTAAAAGGATGGACCTACTGAGTCTGTCTGCTAGCCACTTGGATTTTCCTTGAATGTGTATTGCTACCTAAAGACTACCTGAATACAGAACCCACTGCCATACTCTCATTGCTTCCTAGCAAATGGGATAGGACTTTGATTCCACCATTTGCTGATGTACCAAACCACAGACATTGTCTGACTGCATCTGTATCGTGCATGGAGGTAAGATGGCCTGAAATTCCCTCAGCATTGACAGGGCCACTCATCTCCAGGGCACTGATGTGAAAATTGGCTTCTGTCTGATTCCACATCCGATTCCAGTGACCTTGGATCACCCTCTCCTCAAAATGCCCCCTTCATCCCAGAGGGGGAGGAATCCGTGATTACAACTGCTGCTGGGGAGGTTGAAACAAATGGCTTTTCCCGTCTGCAGGAACAGTGACATTAGTCACCAATTCAGTGGAATCCTGCAAATTTGTGTTATCTGAACTGCAGCAGATGGATAGTCCTTCAGTGGAGACCACTGTGTTTAGATTATCAACTGAAGTATTCCTTCAAATGGTATGTGGTATGTGGTGTAATGGATCATCAAAATTGCTGCTGTCATCACGTCTAGGACTTTACGAAACAAGAAAGCTGAGAAGACTCTGCTGGTGATACATGATTTTTACACAGTTTCTCAGAGACACTAGGCATTCTTCAGTGAGAGTTGCTAGGCAAGACGTTGAGTCTATATGGCTTCCTATGATGGAAATTTGTTGGCAAGTTTCAAGGTGTAATTTCTGGTAACTGACAAAAATGCCTAAGGATAGGCAGAGCTACAAAAAGAAATCTGTGCTTTCTATTAAGGATATCTGGTTGCTGCAGGTAGCAGCTAATCATCCAGGTATGGGAAGAGATGGATCTCATTGAGCAGTAAGACGTGGCTACTGTCAAGCATTTGATGAACAGCAAGGGAGCAGTGGTAAGACCACAGGGCAGGGCTCTGAACTGAAAATGATAGGTTCCCACCTGAAAGCAAAGAAATGTCCTGGACTCCTTTGCAATCGTTAAGTGGAGGTAGGTGCCCTGGGTGTCTACTGTGCACATGCAGTTGCTCAATTCGAGACATGGCAAAAATCAGACACTAGGACCATCCTGAACTCTGTCTCCTCTTTTTTTTTTTTTTTTATACAAAGAGAATTAGGCCGCTGAGATCCCGTATTTGTATGAGGTCCTTGTTTTTCTTAGGCACCAAAAAAGAATCTTGAGGAGATTCCTCACCCTCTCTGGTCTGGTGGGACCTTCTGGATGGCTCATTTTGGATTACGGAAGCAACCTCTTATATACCAATGAGTTTTGTTGGAGGTGGAACATTGGGTAACTGCAGCTTCACTGCCCATTGCATCTGGGAAAATGCTATGGCATGACCTATGAATATTATAAATCAGATGCATTTGTCCTGAGTGTAACAGCCATCCACACTGTAAGGTGCCAAGTCAGTCCCCTTACCAATGCCTCCAGAGACAGAAAGTCAGAGCAAGCCTTCAGGGATGTTGCTTTGCCTTTCCTTAAAAGGGGTCACTGTACTCCTGGTTTTGCATATCTCTTCAACCTCATGGTCAGTGTCTATTGAAGGGCCCACCTTTCCCATACTCACCAGTCTGAGGGGACGTCCAAGGGTATATGCTGGGATCTTTTGAACCTCAGGTATTTGGAACCTTTCTGATGCCTGTTAAAAGATACTTGAGGGTTTTTAAATCTGACTTCCATGGCAAACAGCATTTTCCCATTCTGCTTGCACTGCACCTTGTTAGCTTACCCTTAACTCCTGGCCCAAAAAGCGAGGAACCTTTAATAGGGACATGTTAAAGATGCCTTGAAGTTATCCTCAAATTCGCATCAGTGAAGCTAATCAGGACGTCACACTGTCAAGGCCAGTGCCTGCCACCCTTGCTATCTCATTTAAAAATGATTTTCAGGGTGGTCTTAAGCCATTCTGTAGACTTCTGAATCATGGGCTGTTCCAAGTATCCATAGCCTGTTTTGCTGGATCCCTTTGGAACCATTTTGTGTGTGTTAAGTAGATTAACACTCTCAAGACAAAGGTGCCTGAGGCTAATGCATGCTTTCCCATAAAAGTCCACATCTATCATTATGGTAAGATTTTACACAACTATTCTATGTCCTTCTATTCATCTGTTGCAGTATTCTTTACATGAGGGAGAGTACAAAAGCTCATGAGGGGAGGTTGGAGATTGAAGCAGTAGAGCTCTCCAGAAAGCCATGGAGTATGGCCCTAGCAAAACCTGCTCTAGACTTAGAAATGGTATCCAATTTGTAGTGTTTGGTGAAGGTATGCACAGAAGTCCATGTAGCTGTTCGAGAACAGAGCTAGTATCTAGCTCCTTGAAGAAAGCACCAGATGAAGCTACAGCCCTAATGAAATGAGCCTTTACGGAAAAGGTAAGGCTCTTACCATGATTCAAATAACAAAAGGAAATAGCCTTAGAAATCCAATACTCTGCTTGGAAACAGGCAATCTCAGAGCCCTGGGACAATAGGAAACAAAAAAGCTGGTCTGACTTCTTAATTGATTTAGTCTTGTTAAAATAAAATCTAAGTCCAGGGTGTGCAGCACCTTCTTGTTGGAATTCTGGGGAGAAGGGGGTAGGTAAGTGAATGGACTAGCTGAGTGGCAAGACATTGATTACCTTTGGCATTAAGGAAGGGTTAGTCTGCAAGGACATCCTGTCTTTATGAAAAACCAAGAAGAGAGGCGAGGCCATAAGGGCCTGGAGTTCAGACACACGTCTGGCTGAAGTTAAGGCTAGTGATGTTACAGTATTCCAGGAGCAATATAGCACGAAGGCTGATGAAGCTGGCTGAAAAGGGGGGAGGAGTCAGCTTTTCTAGTACAAAATTAAGATTCCAATGAGGAGGTATCCGTTTCCTGGGAGGTATGATGTGAAGGACGCCATTAAGAAATCTAATAGCTAGAGTTGGGAAATAAAGGCAGACAGGCAGAGATACCTGACATGTGGGCCTTGACAGAGTAAGCCAAGCTAGCCTTGAGCAATTCACAAAGATAAAACAGAATAAAGAGAACTTCCACTGATAGTGGATCCTGGTTTCATGAGAGACCAATGTGAAAATCTCCTCCATTTGGATAAGCAAGATTTTCTGGTATTGGGTTTCCTGGCCTCCTGCAGGAAGGACCCCTTAGCAAGTACTCCGAGAACAGGTGTCTAAAAGGAATTAGAGCCCTATCACCCACACACAGTCAACTGAAGGGTCAACAAGTGGAGATGGATGAGAGTTTCTTTGTCTTTGGTAAGATCCAATCTGTGAGGTAACTTGTGGTGAATGCCCTTGACTAAATGCAGGAGAAGAGGGAACCAATGCTGTCTTGGCCAAAAGGGAATCACCAGCAATAATTTTGGGTTGTCCTGCTGAATTCTGAACAGGACCTTTGGAATGAGTGGAAAGGGAGGAAATGCATACAGAAACATCCCCTTCCAAGAGAATAAGACGGCATCCTCCTTCCAAACCAGAGGATATAGGTCACTGGCACAAAATTGTGGAAGCTGTCTTTTCATGAGAAAGGCAGAGAGATCTACTTGAGGTACACCATACTGGTGGACAATGTCTAGAAACACATCCCTTTGAAACATCCACTCATGGGACTGTGTTAGGCACCTCCTGAAGGTGTTTGCCACACAATTTTGGCTGCATGGAATGTACACTGCTTGAAGCATCACCTGATATTGGGTTGCCAGCTCCCAAACATGGAGTACCAGCCTGCATAGGAGGTATGATTGCCCCCCCTCCCTTTTTTGTTCACATACCAGAGGACCTTCACATTGTCTGTGAATAGATTTACAGGTCCTGGCAGGAACAAAAAATGAAAGGTCTGAACGGCTAGCAGCAACTCTCTTATCTCCCTTACATTGATGCGTTCCCTTTGTTGAGATGGGGGCCATACCCCTTTGTGCTTTCAAGTTTCTGAAAGCTGCCCCCAGCCCATATCCAAGACGTCGTGAATAGCTCTTGGACTGGTGGCAGAGGGTGCACAGGGAGCCCTGGGTTGAGTGACACTTGTTGGCTCCACCACTGGAGTACTTTCTTCAGACAGGGAATGAGAGGAACTGGAAACTCCAGGGGATGTGAATGCTGCATCCAAACTAACTTTAGGAACCACTAAGTTTTCCCATGTGAAGTTTGGCCAGAGGTAGCATTGGAATGGTGGATAGCATGAAGCATAAAGCCTTGAGGAAATCTCTGGCTGAAATCTGGTGCAGAGGCAGAAGAGTTTGGAAATACAAGGTGAGATCCTGAGCCTTCTTAAAGGAAGACAGACCCTCATGAGGTCTGTCTGTATCCTGCACCCCAGCAAGATCTGATCCTGACAGGGGGTGACAATGGATTTTTTGTGGTTTATGGTGAATGCCAAAGTTAGTAGAAGAGAGATGGCAAAGAGGATACTTTGCTCCAAGATCTCTGGGGAGGTGATCATCCAGGTAAGGGAAAACGTGGATGCCTTGAAGCCTGTGGTTGGCAATCACAGGAGACAGACATTTTGTGAAAATCCATGGTGCAGCAGAGAGGCCAAAAAAGCAAGGCAGAGAACTGAAAATGCCTGGAAGCCATAGAGAAACATATACTTCCTGAAGCTGGGGTGGATAGGAATGTGCAGGTATACATCCTTGATATCTAGTGAAGCCATGCAGACACAATGCAGGATAAAGACAAACATGGTCTGAAAAACATATAGAAGGTGGGTACCTTCAGTAAGATACTGAGGTGAGAAAGGTCCAGAATGGGTCTCCAAAGACCATCCTCTCTGGACACCAGGAACATTTTGGACTAGAATCTTCTTCTTTTCTGGTCTTGAGGAACCTCCTGAATGGTTCCTTGTCTCATCAGGTCTAGTAGTACCTCTGAAAAGGAAGGAAGCTTCTCCATTGGAGGTTGAGGTATGCCCCTGAAGGAAGTTAAGGAATCCTATACCAGAAAGTACCCTTTTTGAATGACAGAAAGAGCCCAGGAATCTTGAGTTATGCTTTCCCAGGCTGGAAGAGACCGAGAAAGGCGCTGGGAAAGAGGAATGTCGGTGAGGTGGTTTGGGCAGTCAGACGGAACCAGGCTTGTCAAGAAAGGGCTGTTTCTGAGACAGAATTGCAGGGGAAGTCCTAGGTTGCTGAGACGTCCTGCCATCCTGTTTTGTTTAAGGTGGTGGAGGGTCTACATACAAAAACAGGTCTAGCTGGATAATTCCTTTGAAATTTAGGCATTGGGGTAAAACGTATTTCAACTCTCGCAACTTATTACCCTTTTCCTGGAGGGACTTAAACACGTTAGCTGCTGTAGGGTCAAACAATACAGAGTTGTCCAGAGGTGTGTCCATACATTTAGCTTTAATGTCCAATGGTAAAGGTTGGAGTCTTAACCAAAAGAATCTATTTAAGATGCAGCCAGAGGTAGCTGCCCTGGGCAGAGGCCTCTGCAGCATCACAACTGCATTTGATGGAGTTTTGGACTACTTCGGATGAGGCTCCAATCAAGGACGCAGCCAAGGTCTTATTTTCAGTGTCAGGCAAATCAGAAATGACCTGAGCACGGCGAGACAAAAGCTATAGGGCAAATTTAGTCATGTGTGTTTGGTAATTAATGGCTCTAAATGCCAAGGTGGCAGAAGTGTACACTTTCTTGTCCAGCCTTTCCAGGATCCTACTGTCCATATAAAGAAGGAGGAGAGCTACTGAAGGCAGTAACCTGGAAGATTTGTCTGAAGCCACTGACATAACTGAGTGGTCTGCTGAAGGGCATCTGAACAGGAACTTGCAGTCCTCAGGTACCTTGTAAAATCAATCAAACTTCTGAGGGGCAGGGGGCTGGGAATCTAGGGCCTGGGAGGCAAAGGCATCTAGAAATGCAGGTAACATTGGAGGAATAGCTGAAGGGCTAGGGGATTCTACCTACAGAAGATCATAGTATCTCTTCGGTACTTCAGATACTCGAGTGCTACCTCATTTGAAGTGATCCCTCATTTTGACCAGAGTCTCTCCAAAAGAGAGTTCTCCATGGCTGAGACAGTATCACTACAGTCCTTCTCTACAGAAGCGTAATCTAAAGGGGATGAAATCTGAGAGGAATAAGCCAGGAATTCATCTTCTGAGGATGCCTCTTCCCCATCTCTTAAGTGCAGAAGCAGTGCTGGGGGGCCAGGATTGAAATACCTGAAGGAGGTTTAAGGGCCATAAGGGCCCAGAAAAGGCCTTAGGTGAATTGTACCCAATCGCTTGGAGGGTCTTTTGGAGTGGATAAGTGTTAGGACTTCTGCTTCTTTTTAAGATGTAGGTTTGCCCTATGTAAGTCAGGAGGGACAGGCATAGGTCTACATTCAAGAATATCCCAGCAAATTTCCTCCCACACAAGGATCTGAAGTATCCCCTAGGTCCTTCGGTAATCACTAGCCTAGGTTCCTCCTGTACATCCGAGACAGATGCCTGCTCAGCCTCTAAGGATGTGCCTGTGGTTGGATTCAAGGCGGTGTCAGTATGAGGCTTGGCGTGTCACTTGAGACCTGGAACCATACTCATCTCCGGGCTCTAATTCGTAATGGACTCAACCTCGGGGCTTAAGGATACCTCCATTGTGCTTTTAGCTAACAACTTTTAGGCGCTGGTTTTCCAAGTAAATATCTAAGGAGGAAAGTTGACACCTTAAGGACTCTGGCACAAAGGACTGGCAAATGGGACAAGATTTGTTGTTGTGGGGATCCCCTTAGCAGAACAAATACTGGAGATAGCTATCCTTGTGGAATTTGTCTTCCACACTAACATTTGCCTTTTTTTAGATGACATGAACCCTACCACACAACAGTAGTAACAGAAACAAGAATTCCCCAATTGGGGCACTTATCTAAGAAAACACTGGAACGCAGCAAATTTCTTGGGTGAGCAGACCAACGTTCACAGATGGCATTCAGACTGGTGGCAGAGAAGTTCTGGGGATGGTGTGTGTGGATATCACTTTTATGGCCAATGCATGATAGCAGCCTATGTGCGACGTACCACGCACCTTACAGTAGTAAAAGAGTTTTGTATACTGGCTGATGTTAGGTGGCCTATGGCAGAGAAATCCGTCATGTAAAGAATACTGCAACAGATGAAAAGAAGGACTTCAATGTATTACACACTCTTGATAACCATTTCAGTAAGGTAATTTTTAAAACCTTATAACCTTTCCTGTTTGAGGAAAAGAACATAGAGTTGTTCACCTTTTCTGAAGCCATTTGTATAGCCAAGATAGAAATGTAGCTGTGTGTCTACATCCAGACAATAAAGCTGATATTTGCCTTTATTGGAGTAGCTAAGGGAAAAAGAATGGCTAAGGTGCAGACTGGTTTTAAAATTCCAGAGTAACAGAATGTTAGTTCTTCAAATTCTGCATGAACCAGAACTTTTATCACATGTGCAACCTGGCACAAAGAATCACGAGAGGTAAAGAAGCCTTAAATGCTCAAGTCCTGAACAATTCTTGTGCAGAGAACCAAGTCAGGAGAAATTCAGGACAGTTTCCAGAAAAATAATCATTTGACTGCAAAACAGACATGCCTTTTATATGGAAGTATCTATACATTTACTTAAAAACCTCAACCCGAATGACAGGGACAGGGACGTATTTGCACCTTTATGGCGGGAAATCCAGGCAAAAAAGAGAATAACCTTCTAAACAAAAGGCATCTGATATTGGGAAAAAAGTCCCCAAACACAGAAAAACTGAATGCCTATGTATGGGGAAATGAAGATAAACATCTTTTAATGTAAAGATACCAAGCAACTTGCAAGTGGAAATATTAAAAACACACCCAAAAGGGACAGAAATAGAACGTTGACACTTTCCCAACCAAATTAATAAGGAAAAGGACTAACATTTGTCTCAAGATATCAGGAAAACTTTGTAATATAAAATTCCAGGTGTCCCTGGTCCTAGTGAATTTGGAATGTTAAACAGAAAGGAATTAATGAACCTGCTGTACTTGTCTCTCTTATTCAAATGGAGAGGTGTGACTTCTTGCCACACTAGGAAACTCTATATTACTGTCTGCCATATAAGGAGCTGAAATCTAGGAAAATATTACTGCAGGCATACACAAAACTTCATCCAAGGGTGTCAATATGAGGAAAAAAATATATAAAATGGGACCTTGACTCGCACCAAAAAGGAGTAACTACTCTATTTAGAGGGGGGAAAAAAATCAATGCCATTCTCATAAAATGGAATGAAAGAAATACAACTCTTCCAATAGAAATTTTATTTTAGGACCCAGAGTTCTGGTGTACACCTACAAAAGGAGAGGAAACGGTGTCAAAATCAATGTCAGAGACTTCTGACAAATTTTGCTACGGATTTCAAAAATGGTCCATTGACCAGTTAAGGATCCTGTTGCTATAAGGTAAATTATAAAGTAAGGGTTGTTGTTGTTTGTCTTTCGGTTTTTCCCGGTAAAGGGTCGCCACAGAGGAACTCTGGTTTGCTAATGACTGGCAGTAAATTTTTACAAAACGCCGAGGTGCCAGCTCGACGCCCAACCTTCAACGAAGGCACGCCCATTTATGCAAGCATGTCTTTCGAACGCTACCCAACCACGGGGAGGACATGCAGACTCCACACAGAAAGCACTCCCAAGCCAAGCCGAGAATCGAACGGGAGAATCTCTTGCTGTGACTTAACAACGCTACCTCCGTGTTCTTTAAAAACAATAATAATCTGCTTAATTGTCAAAATGTTATCTTTGTTTCTTTTTCCCAGGTCACAAATCCTTGGAACAACACAGACTGGGGGAAGGAAGTTTACCCAGACAAAATATTTCATTCGCCAGTTAAGTAGAATCTTCTGGTGTTACTCCAAGATCCAAAGGACGGTTCTAAAATGCTCTTAAAGTAATAGTGGAAAAGCCAAAGAGGTTGCCTCGGATCTCTGGTTTATAGTGGTCAGCAAAGCTATACCAAGGGAATTTGAGGAAATCACTAAGTGGTCTGAGGAATCAATAACAGCTACTGGACAGTCAACCCACAATTAGCTGAGGCACTGAATGAGAACCCACACTAAAAGGCAAGGGCTCGGACTTTAACTGCTTTTTGTTTTTAAACATGCAGGCAGAATGACTAGCAGAACTGGAGTAAGTAATCCATTGCTGTAGCCGAGGAAGAAGCCTGGTCACCAGTACACAATGATGGAAAGAGTTGGTCGGAAGGTTATTTGTCACACAGTGTACACAAGCAGCACACACATGTACTTTCAATTTCCTAAACAGTCCCCACTGAAAGTAAATGAACAAGCTGTATATAAAATCTCAGTCTGTACTCTAGAAATTAAATTAACAGTTCCCTGACAGAAAATTAACATTCAGATAAGTTGTCATGAGTAAGCAAAATCAGTACATAAGCATGAGCTCTCAAAAAAAAAAAAAAATCTCTCGAGTTTCCACAAGAATTATTAAGGAAAATAAGTTTTCCACTTCAAAAGTTAAAACACATTAACAACTGACAACATGAATGTTTACTCAAGTTCAAAATCCTGGCAGAACATGAATGTTCAGGTAAGCAACACATAAGTGTCACAGTTAAACAGTCCATAACAGCATTTCATTCCATTTGAAACTCTTGAAAAATAAAGTATATATTCAGAAATTGAAAAAGCAATACATTAATCCCTGTCAATACAAACGTTCTCTCCTGTTCAGTGTGCTGACAGCAAAAAAAGAAGTTAAGGTACACAGCACATAAGTCTGACCTTAAAAGACATCCATAATACAATTAATTACCAAGTAAACTCTGAAAATGAAGTTTTCTTTTCCATTTTCCACAGTTGCACAAGCACTACTTAAACTCCCGGGTCAGCAAGAACACTCCTTTTTGCTCACTGTCCTGACAGAAAATGAACGTTCACTCAAATTGTCACAATGTACTCAAGCAGCAAATACCAAGCCCTTGAATAATTTGTTTAAAATATATGTATGTGTGTATATGTATGTGTGTATTTTATATATATATATATATATATATATATATATATATATATATATATATATATATATACACATATATACATACACATACATATATACATACAGTGGAGGTAAGTGTGCACACCCCTGTTAAAATGCCAGGTTTTTGTGATTTAACAAAATGACACCACAATAAATCATTTCAAAATTTTTCCCACCTTTAATGTGACCTATAACCTGTACAATTCAATTGAAAAACAAACATCTGTTAGGGGGAAAAATATAAAAAAATAAAATACATACAATAAGCTGGTTGCATAAGTGTGCACACCCTTAATCTAATACTTTGTTGAAGTACCTTTTGATTTAATTACAACATTCAGTCTTCTTGGGTAGGAGTCTATGGAGTCTATCAGCATGGCACATCTTGACTTGGCAATATTTGCCCACTCTTCCTTGCAAAAGTGCTCCAAATCTGTCAGAATGCTAGGGCATCTCTTGTGCACAGCCCTTGTTAGGTCACCCCCACAGACTTTTTGTTGGATTTAGGTCTGGGCTCTGGCTGGGCCATTCCAAAACTTTAATTTTCTTCTGGTGAAGCCATTCTTTTGTTGATTTGGATGTATGCTTGGGGTCATTGTCATGCTTAAAAGTGAAATTCCTCTTCATCTTCAGCTTTCTAGCAGACGCCTGAAGGTTTTGGGCCAAACGTGACTGGTACTTGGAACTGTTCATAATTCCCTCTAGCTTGACTAAAGCCCCAGTTCCAGCTGAAGAAAAGCAACCCCAAAGCATATTACTGCCACCACCATGCTTCGTCGTAGGGATGGAGTTCTTTTGGTGATGCAAAGTGTTGTTTTTGTGCCAAATGTACCTTTTGGAATTGTAGCCAAAAAATTCAACCTTGGTCCCATTAGACCATAACACATTTTCCCACATGCTTTTAAGGAGACGATGTATTTCACAAATTTTAGCTGGGCCTGGATGTTTTTGTGTGTAAGAAAAGGCTTCCGTCTTTGCAACCCTACCCCTTAGTCCAGACATATGGAAAATACAGGAGATTGTTTTCATATGCAGTACACAACCAATATTTGCCAGAAATTCATGCAACTCCTCCAGTGTTGCTGTAGGTCTCTTGACAGCCTCCCAGACCAGTTTTTGTCTTGTCATTTCATCAGTTTTGGAGGGACATCCAGTTCTTTGCGATATCACTGATGTCCCATATTTTCTCCACTTTTTGATGACTGTCTTCATTGTGTTCCATGATATATCCAACGCTGTGGATATATTTTTGACTGATACCTTTCAACAATGAGATCCTTTTGATGCTTTGTAAGCTCTCTGAGAACTATGGCTTTTGCTGTAGCAGGCAACTAAGTAAATGTCAGGAAAATCCTACTAGGACAGCTAAACTTTATTTGGGGTTAATCAGAGTCTCTTTAATTGATGGCAGGTGTATATACCCAAGAAGACTGAATGCTGTAATTAAATCAAAAGATGCTTCAACCAAGTATTAATGTAAGGGTGTGCACAGTTATGCAACCAGTTTATTGTACATTTTTCATTTTTTTACCCTAACAGATTTGCTTTTTCAACTGAATTGTACAGGTTATAGGTCACATTAAAGGTGGGAAAAGTTTTGAAATGATTTATTGTGATCTCATTTATTTATATCACAAAAACCTGGCATTTTAACAGGGGTGTATACACTTTTTATATCCACTGTACATGCATACATACATAGCTACACACACGCACACATTTATTTTATACATATGCATATACACATTTATATCTATAACTCTGAAAGAAAAGTGCATAAACAGTACACTTTTACAGAGAAAATTTCTCCAATACTTTAAAGTGATGTAAAAACTGTTGTTCCTGACAAGAAACCTTTTGCAGTAAAATACTGGGTTTGTTGAGATAGAATGGCCAAACTTTAGGTAAAAAAAAAATATGTAAATTTACAATGTGTACACACATACACACACACACACACACACACACGTGTATATATATATATATATATATATATATATATATATATACGCACACACATCATATGTTTCTTTTTTAAGGTGGAAATACATACATATATGCAAAATTTAGCAGAAGGGCTCTCCAGATGGGACTTGTCTGTCAGAAGTGAAGTCTAAGAGCAGCTGCTGCTCCTGATAAGCTTTTTGCAGCTCTGTATTGAAATTTTTTCTTCTCTATGTTGCTGATCATCAACCAGAGAGGAGGAATGGAGGGGGGTTAAAGCCTTATGAAACTTGCTGGGTGCGGTTTCCAAGGTAGGAAACAGCCCATATTGCCATGAACTACTGCAGGAGTGGCAATGCTATACATAAAGGATTATTATGGGCTATGGATAGAAGTGCCTGATAAGCCCTTTGTACTACAAACTGCTAATCACTTTTCCCTCTAATCCTTCTTTAGCAATCCACTTTTAGAGCAATTCTCCTTTCTTCCAGTATACAGACTGCATTTTCCCTTAAGGATTAGGTGCTCCTTTGGCCATCTAATGTTTTGTAAACTGTGATCCAAGACCTCTGCCTGCCTTAACTCGATTCAATTCAATTTTCTTCTAATGGAAGTCCAGCATTTGGTGACACCTGTTTTTCTGATTTAGACTTGCTGATATTCAACCATTTCTTCTCCTCAAGTAACACCTGCCAGAGAACTTCCAGTATATTCTGTTAGCTGTGGCTTCACATTAAGTATGTTCTGCTGCCACCAAGCTCTTTTCTGAAGTGACCATATCACCAGCCTCTACTGGAGGTGTGGACACTGGCTGGGCCTCATCCTGCTAACATTCCCATGTCATTGCCTCCCCTCATGACTGTGTATAACCACATCTACTGTGCTATCAAAGTCATTACCTATTAAATCATCAAAAACTGCCAACTGCCTGTCTCCTTAAATCTCTTAACAGTTCAAACTAACCCTGAAAAGATGTCCCTCCCATGGCCCTAATCAGAGGAAACTGCCTAAGTAGGTAATACCTTCCTCTAACAACTGTAGGCTTAACAATAGTTTTATCTGATGCAGTATCCCCCTCTCAGCAATGGAAATGGTGTTTCTCCACTCTACCAAGATACAGCACACACCCTTATGATAACTTGAAGGATTTGCAGTTTCAAGACAACCGACCACTGCTGTGTTACTTTTATCATTAGCTCTCTCATGTGGCTTTTTTCCTCAATTTGTTGCTGTGGAGATTTGGACTGTACAAGTTCCCCATAGATACAACAGAAATGGCTAACTTCAACTCCTTCTTGGGAACTTCAACCAATACTTCCCCCTTTGTCTAGCAAGGTTTACATTGTCACTCACGGGTTCCCCTATACCCATTTGTGGTGCTGAGTATCCCTTTTTCATGCAGTTGTGCTCTTCTGCACAGGTATAAGTCACCATTTCCCCTCCATTTCCTCAGATGTATTACACTCAAATCTGCTAACCTGATTCTCATTTTCTCAGGTTAAGTATGGAGTGCATGCTCCCTTATCAAAAGGTCTCCTAGCATTTCAGTAATAGTGCCTTGTCATTCATTCACCCATCTATAAAAGTGTTTACTTCTACAATACAATCACTGGCATGGTTGGCCTTTCTCCTAGGTTCCCTGAATCTCCTTCTGTGAGATTTATAAGTCAGTTTAAAACATTCAGCTTTAACTTCCTGATAATTCAAACATTCTATAATCACCAATTTTTGGTACAGCATGCATTACACCTTACTCAACACCTCAGTCACTGCCTATGCTCAATTTGGAGTTGGTTACACAACCCTTTCAAATGTCTGAATAAAATCAAAGTCACCCCCTCTCTATATATTGAAAAAACAATTTGGTACTGACCAAGCTTCAGCCTTCTTTTCAGTTATCCTGTGACAATGACAAAGGGCAAGTGTCTACCTCTCTTTCTCTCTATCTTTCATACTGTCATTGTTTCTCTCTTTCCTTGGCTTCTTGCTCCATCTCCCTTTCAAAAGCCTTAGATTCTCTTTGCACCTCAAGCTGTTCTGCTGCCTCTAAACACTACCTCTAGCTCTGGCTTGACTCTTCCTGTTTTTTAGTTCAATTTGCATGTTAAGATCATCTGGGGATGGACTAAATTGCTTTGCCGAATGCTCTGCACTTACAGCTGCTGTCTCCACGTTCAGTGGACACCATTTCAGCTGCACACAAGGCTGCTTACATGTCTTTCTTGGACACCTTCATATAAAATTGATTTGCACAATTCTGCTGTGACAGTGACACTGACATTTTCCCATACTCTAGAGAGCTTGTTTTGCCCGTTTATTAACTACTCCAACTAGAACAAAAACTGCTGTATAAACATGCTTACAAAGGTACACAATCTTTACGGTGGCCAAAACTGCTATGCAAGTCCAATTTACAAGACCCAACAACTGTCTACCAAATATGTGAAGAGTGACAATTCCAGCTGCTGCCTCCAATTACTACATGAAAGACTGGGCTATGGGCTCCAACTCCTGCCCCACTGTCATCAATACTGAAATATGCAAGGTAAACATCAGTATGGGGTTGAACTCTGTCCACAGATACCTGTTAAAACACAAAGGGCAACTGGTCTTAAGAGTACATAGCAAATGTGTACTGCTGCCTAGGGTAGAGGCCATGTCATACAACACCAAGAGGAGCACCATTATGCCTAGCTGCATAACAAACTGGCTCTCTGGGATTTCACCCACTACAGATCAAGACCTGCACCCTTCAATGCAACCTTAATAACATTAACTGAAGCTTCAACAGAATTATTTTGACTTGTATATGTATGTGTACGTACGCTTGCACGGATATGTTTTATATATGCAAGGCTACTATTTACTAGCTTGACGTGTGTTTTGTGTAATGTATGTGAACTGCTGTATGTTTTGAACAAAAGGCCATTTATGCAAATGTTGTTTTGGATGACTTCTGTTTGGTCAACAAAGGTTAAGTGGTGGGGCTGGGAGTTTGTGTGGAAGTGTGTTCTAGGGTTAGGGAAAGGGGATAGATTTAGTGTGCATGTATGTGCGTGCTGAGTATCCAACCTGTCTTTTGCAGTGGTAGTGTTATGAAAATGGCTTTTTAAAGTAACCTGCCTGACAGAGTTAGGGTTAGCACACATTACTAAGGTACAGCTCGGGGGGGGGGGGGTTAAGATTTTCAGCAGCAACGTATAATGTTCTGTCACACATTCCTTATGGACCATAAAATCTACACTGTAGAAGTGTTCCACTAATCTATCATAATCCTATAAGCTTTGCTCAGAGTGGGTACTGATAGGAAGTACAGTATGTGGTACTGGAACACTGTAGCAGTATGCCCACTTTCCTAGCCAATATTAATATTTGGAAGCAAGGACATTATTCTGATGCCACAAAAAGAAGGTTTGCAGTCATTTTACAAGAAAATATGTTATTTTGATGGTACACTTAGGGGAATGTAGTTATCTGAGTTTACTTTTGATGTTAACAGATGTATTACATACAAGTAAAAATGCAAAAGTGCAATATTAAAGTTGCTCTTCTTCACGCATGTGCTGTGATGAGTGTAACAGGCATAATTCTTCATTGACACACTCATTTTCTAATAACCTGCACTATAATTTTATGGGTTTGCATGGATCCTGGAGTCTATCCCAGCATCTAATGGATACAAAATATGCAAACTTGTTCTGGACAGGGTACTGGTTTATTTCAGAATGACTAAAATACATACATACAGACAGAAACATGCACACAGATACACCTACAGGCAATTTGGAAAATACCAATTCAACTACCATAGATCTTTGAGCTACGACAGAAAACTGGATCACCCAGAGAAAACGTAAATGCTCACAGATAGGACATGCAACACATAAGGTATCCAAACTGCAAATCAAACTGAAGAACATAAAAATGATGTACTCACCATAACTGTGCAATTGTGTTGTCTGTTTTTGTCCTTCCTCAACCGCTGGGCCTCGGATCCTAATTCCACGACTTCTAAAGCCTTGGAACCATATCTTGAGTTCCTCCCCTTACCTATAATCCTCCTCTCTAGCAGTATTACTTCAGATTGAGTTTGCCCTCCCTTTAGTCTACAGTGTGTGTAAAAACAGCTGACACTCACAATTTACCTCATTATTATATTATTCTGCCCTTTACTGCCTGACTTTTCTCTCCTTCTCCCTACCTCATGCTAAACTATCCTAAGTGTCACTCACTTATCACCAGATCACATAGCTCTGCCCATTACTGCTTGACTCTACTCTCTTTCCTGCTTTCAAACCTACTGAGAATTTTTTTTTCCAGATAAGGAACTATAAATATGTTTCATTTAAATGTTCCATATTGAATGTGCTACTACAAAGGTACATAATGTGAATGTTTAGTTAAATGTTCTATGTTGAATGCACTATCACAGTGGAATATAATGTACAATTGTTTTTTTTTTTCTTTTTGAATGTACTACCGTGGAGCTTTTCTCCCCTGGCCTCCACTGAAAATGGGTCAATGACCCAGTGGACTTTCCCAGTCAACGAATGTCAATAAATAAATAAAATAAACACATACAGAAACAATATAGAATGATAAAATAATATTCTAGGGGAAATAACTACATAAAGTAGGAAAAACAAAAGAAAAAGGAAATGGAGCTCAACAATCAGTTAAGCAAAGGATTTTTCATCGTGTTGAACTGAATAAGAGACTTGGGAATTAGAAAATTTGGGAAACTGGATGGGGGGTTGAGGAAAAACAAAAACAGGCAACACAGATGTACATTTACTGTGAATACATAACTTTTACATCAGATGTCTTTTCTGTCGGTTCCTCAACCGATGGGGCAGAGTCCCCAGCTAAAAACCCAAGATCGTCCTCAAGGAAGGATATTCCAGAGTGCAAAAGCTGCCCTATTCCTTAATAAGATGTCCAAGTTGTAGTGAGCAATGAAGGTATGTGACTTTGACTAAGTGGCAGCTCCGTAAATATCATCTATAGAAACTTTAGACCATACAGCAGAGAATGTGGCCACAGATCTGGTGGAATGAAACTTAGGAGGTCTAAAGTGTCAGTCCATTTTTTTGTAAGCAAAGGAAATGCAATCAGTGAGACGCTTGGCTAAAGTCAACTTTGACCGAAAGTGTGATAAGAGACTTGGGGACACAAGTGGACAGTGATCTCACTTTCAATAACCACATCGCCACAACAGTCAGGAAGTCCTTCTATGTGGCACACCTCATCACTAAGGGCTTTTCATCCAGAAAAAAGGAGGTCATTGTCCCACTGTGCTCATCCCTCATTAGACCCATTATAGAATACAACGCCCCATTTGGTATGTACCTCTCAAGACATCTGCAACAACTGGAAAGGCCGCAGAAATACCTCACTAAAAGAATCACAGGCCTAAAGCAGATGCCCTATGCCGACCGCCTTAAAAAACTCTAGCTATACTATGTCGCATATCATCTACTCCGAGGCAATCTCTGCTTAACATACAAGGCCATGTCAAACCCAGAGCTGTTGGACATGCTACATTTAAAGAAATCCCAATCCCTCAGAGCCACACGCTCCAGGGATCTAAACCTTGTCATCACAATAAACAAAACATGCTGGAGGGTTAGGTTCCTGACCCAGAGATTCCTCAGACTCTAGAATAGACTGCCCATACATGGCAAGCAGAGCACTTCTTTGGTCCTCTTCAAAAAAAACCTTGATGAATGGATGGGAGAAAGGAACTTCACCCCTCAGTCGCCCTGCTAGACAGGGGTCCAGGGAAGTAAATAGTGTGGGAAGAAATAGCCAGGAAATTGTTATGGCTAGGCTTGTATAGGCCCTTAGGGCCGATAGCCTAGTACCAACCTATGAACCTATGAAACAGAATTTACCCAGTTTAGCTTTGGAGAAGGAAATAAATAGCTGGTCTGATTTTCTGAAATCCTTGTTCTGTGGATACAGAATCCAAGTCAACTATGCACATTTAAAATATGCAACATGTACTCTTCTTTACAGGAAAAATCTGGAGAAAAAACAGGAAGACTGACCGACTGATTGATTCACAGCTCTTTTTGAGGCCACTTTATGTATAAAGGAAGCATTAGTGTGGAGAAACACCCTGTCCTTGTGAAAAAATTAGATACGGTGGCTTAGACAAAAGGGCCTAGAGTTCTGATACTAATCTGGCCGATGTGATTGCAACCAGAAAAATAGTTTTCCAAGCTGATGTGACTGCAACCAGAAAAATAGTTTTCCAAGACAAAAATTTGAAGTATCCCATGCATGGGGGTTGAGTCAGGGCTTGTAGAAGAATATTTAGGTCTCAGGGTGCAGTAGGGTCCTTGATGAGGGGTCAAAGTAAGAAAATACGTTGAAGAAAGGCTTTACACAATCTAGACAAGGACAAAGAAAATTAGTTATGTCCTACATGAAAACTAGAGATAATTGCAAGTTGAAGCTTTAGAGCTGAATAACTAGCACCACTGTTATATATGGAAGCAAGAAAGTCCAGAATAGTGGAAATGGGTGTGGAAAATGGATCTAATTGACTCTGGAAACTCAATGGGAGAATCTTTTCCATTTACTCTTATACATCTTTCTTGTAAAATCTGTCTGAGAAGATATGAGGATGTGTCTGACTGGAGAAGAACATCTGGACTGTCTAGCCATCGTTGGAAGTGGAGAAACCATATGGCCAGTTTGAGGGTCTAAATGTCTGGGTGAGTTATTAATAACCAAGAAAATGTGAGATATCCTCTCAGTCTGAGATCAATCAAATGATAATAATAATGATAAGCAATCAATCCTTCATAAAAAAGCATGTGACTTTAATGATCTAGCTAAGTGCCTTCTTCCAAATAAGTGTAATGGACTTCATCAGAACTGCCACAAAAAACAAATCAACCACTTTTATAGGTTATTAAAAGAGCATGTGACAATCATCAACCAATAAATAAATTCCTTCTCAATACCTAATGAAACAAATAAAAAATAGCAATTACAAATTTGTCAAACGTATACAAAAAATGAACCCTATAAGTATTATAATACCAAACTACCAAAATTCTACTCCAACAGTATAACTTAGCAGTACATAATTTAAGTATACTACTTAAAGAGATAGCATCATTCAATCTACATGGTGTACCAGCATTTAATCTAATTTGCCATAACAGTTTCTTATACTTGAGTCTGAGCTCCCATGGACCACCTCCTGGGTTAAATGGAACCTTTTCCAATATAAAAAAATAAAATTTCTTGTTATCATGACATTTCAATTTTTGTTTATATAACACATTACTACTGGAATTACTGATGTCATAATAATGTTCATAGATTTTCTTGTTCAAGACTCATTTTGTTTTACCCACATAGTAACCAAGGCAACAGTCACAAAAAGTTAAGTACATCACCCCAGAGGAATTACAATCACAGTTATAATTTTAACTTAAAATCATCAAGATGTGTCCTAAGACAAACTCTGCCCCTCAAAAATATATTTACACTGGGGACAAGCGCCACACTTCCTCATACCCTTAACTAATTTATTTGCTTTATAGTCAATAACCATTTTCTTCCTCCATTCCAACTTTTTCTTGATATTGAAGTGCCTCTTATATACAGGTTGCAGTCGATCACCTAAAACCTGACAAAACAAATTATCGTACTCAATACATTTCCAATTACTCGTTGTTTATTTGATCTGATTACTCTCAGCTCCAAACCTAATTACCATAGCTTGTTCATAATTCTTCATGTGATCACTTATTTTGTTCTTGTGTCTTTATTAAATAGGGTACTACCTAAAAGTGGAGCAAGCATATTAATTTCTCTTTTCGTTACAACCTCTGTTTTGATCTCATTTAACAAAGCCTGTGGATAGCCCGTCGTTAAACATGTTCAATAAATAGTCAATTTGTAAAGTAAACTATCTTCCGATGTTTATCTTGAAATGCATACCATTTGCCCTTTAGCCAACCCCCTTTTTTGAAACACTGGGCAACTAATCGAAAAATGTAAAAAAATATGGATAAACGGGCTTTCTTTATAATTTCAAGTGAAACCTCTGACCCACTTGATCTTTCACAATTACCACATCCAAATAATTAATAGCATCAAAATAATTTCTAAAAGTAAACCTTAAAAAAATCAGTACTAGAATTCAAATAACTCATAAAATCATTTAACTGTGCAAGACTGCCTTTTCAAATAAGGAATATATCATCCAAAAATGCAAACAATTACTATGCATTGATGTACTCTGATTTAAAAACAAAATTTTGTTCCCAATAACACAGTACAATGTTATCATAAGGGGGGTACAGACAGCACAAATTGCTAAATTCACTGCTTGCTTAAGTATTCCCCTTCAAAACAAATATAAAATTGTTATTAAGGATGATCTCCATAATATCTCTCAGCGGTCTCTTTACTGGACAATCACTTGCACAGCAAGCATCTCTAAATCAATTGATGCCTGTGGAATGTGGAATGCAAGAGAACAAATCAATCACATCAATAGCAACCAACAAATAATCTTCATTAAACAATTCTTGTTTAATGTTAGCCAAAAAGTCCAAAGAGTCCTTCAAAATATATGGATATCCGCTAAGAAACCGTTTTAATTTGCCATCAACAAAAACAGCCAGTGGATGAGTTTTCAAACCTGTAGTGGTCACAATATGATGAAGTGGGGGATTTCCAACATCCTTGTGTATTTGTGGAATACCAAATATAGTGGGGATCACAGGGTGATCAACTTTTAAAAATGAATCTAGTTTATGGTCTCTAATACCCCGCTCAAATAAGTCCTGTAGCAATAAATCAGTTTTATAGTACAATATGTTTACTTAATTTCTTGAGACTCTGATGTGTTCAGCTTCATTATTTAGTGTGTTGTACATCCTAGTGGAATAGTCAATAATGTTCATAAGGACTACCCCACCCCCTCTATCAGGCTTCATAGTTCTGATTTCTCTATTTTTAGTATGTTCTTTCAAAAGATTAAATTCATCCCTAGACAAGTTGTGGTTCACACCATAGTGCTGTTGATAAACTTTCTTAGATCTCTTTCACAAAACTTCTCAAACAACTGTAAACTTGAATGTAAAGAAGGATTAACTTTACTTTTTTAGGAAATTCCACAACAGAGCCTAATCTCAGGGGGGATTCTTGAAATGCAAGTTTATATAATATAGTTAACATAGCATAACATAAGTTAAATGCCAGTACACACCCAGATTGAATGATGCTCTCCCTTTAAGTAGTGTCCTTATATTACATACTGCTAAGTTATAACACTGGAGTAGAATTTTGATAGTTTGGTATTATAATACTTATGGGGTTCAGTTTTTTAGTATAATTTTGATAACTTTATAATTTTTTTCTTTCATTATTCATTGTGAAGGAACTTATTTATTGGCTGATTATTGTCACATTATTGTTTAATAAAATATATAAGTGGTTTGCTCATCTTTTATGGCAGTTCTGATGAAGTCCATTACACTTATTTGGACTAAAGTGCTTAGCTAGATCATTACAGTCACATGTTTTTATGAAGGATTGGTTGATTGCGGTGTCAGATTGGGCGGATCTTGCATTTTCTTGGTTACTGGTTTCTGCTTGCGAGATTGCTCTCCTTTTACTTGTGGTTCTGAGTGAGTTATTCCTGATGGGTGAGGGAGAAGACCCTGGTTATATCCAACACCCGAGGAGGGTGTATAAAATGAGGCCATAGAAAGGAGAACCATACTTGTTGAGGCTAGAATGGAGCAATGAGGATTATTTTGCACTTCTGGTACGATAATTTCTGTAGGAATTTTGGGATCAGTGGAATAGAAGGAAAAGTATATAGGAGTCCTGGGGGCCATTCATGGACTAGAGAGTTTCTCTGTGACTCTCCTTCGGGGGGGGGGGGGTCAGGTCAAAGTACCTGCTCCACTTGCAGTTGAGAGGGGAAACAAAGAGGATGCAGCATGGTTGGCACCAAAGACAAACAAATGATTTCACCACTACAGAGTTGAAAGATCACTTCTGAGGTAGTACTATGGACCTGCTCAATTCATCTGCTAGAACAATGGCCTTCCCCAGGATATGCTTTGCCAGAAGAAAACATATGGATGAAATCACCCAGTGCTAAACTCTCATCACTTCTCGACATGGGGGGGTGTAGGATTGGCTACCCCCTGCTTGTTGATGTACCAGACAACACACATATTGTCTATCTGAATGGCAATCATCCCTGCAGGAAGAGCTTCTTGAAATGCCTGCAACAGTAATAGGACTGCCCTCATTTCCAGGATACTGACATGAAGATTAGCCTCCAAATAGGGCCAAGTGCCTTGGACTGTCCTTTCCAAGTAATGTCCCCCACCTTAGTTGGGAGGTGTCTGTAGTCACTGTGGCTGTGGGTGGTGGAATGATTAAAGGGCGGCCCTGAGAAATTTCTCTTGTGGTGCTGCACCAGGTGACATGCTCTTTGCAGATTCTTGTAATACTTATTAGATCAGAGAGAGGATGCTGTTTGACAGACAGCTGCACTACCAGCATCCACTGTAGTACTCTCATGCAATACCTTGCTAGTGATATTAGAGTTATAGAAGCTGCCATAGATCCCAAGAGTGACAAAACCAACCTTGCAGCTGGGGAAGGATAAGATAGTGACTGGAACGCTTGAGCCTGTAATGTATTTATCCTTGACTGAAGCAGACTTGTGATTTGGGTAACTGCATTCAGACAAGTACCAATGATCTCCTGGACTTGAGTGGAGGAGAGCTGAGACTTGGCGTAGTTCAGTGTAATGCAAGTTGAAGACATAGTTGGAGCAAGTAGTCCCTGGCTTGAATCAATAGATGCTTGGTGAGAGCCGAGATGATCCAGTTGTCGAAATATGGAAACACCCAGAATCCTAGCAGTCTCAGGTGAGCTACCACCACTGCCATGCACTTGGTAAACACCTTGGGGGCTGCGGTGAAACCAAAGGACAGAGACTGAATGATCACCACCGTCTCCCAGCCGAAAGCGTAGAAATCTCCTGGAGCACCTGCCTATTTGATGTAAAAGTACGCATTCCTGGAGATCTGCACATACAATTGTCCTTGCCCAGAGGTGGCAGAATGGACTGAACAGTGTCCCTTTGGAACTTGGAGCGTTTGACATATTGGCTTAAGTTGCTGATATCCAGGATAGGTCTCAGATCCCTGGTTTTCTCTGGCACTAGAGAGAACATTGAATAAATTCTGAATTCTTGTTGGATTACTTTTTTTCTAGCAGTTTTTGTATTCCTATGGCTGCTGCTTTTCTCTGACAGGGTGGAATGTCTGGAAGTTTTGAAGAATGACTGAAGGGCTGTAGGGAAAATGGTATGTAATAACCTTTGGAAATAATCCTCTGCACCCAAGTGTCTTTGGTGATGGTTGTCCAGGTTTGTGGCTGCAGGGATAAGCGCATCCCCAACTGCCTCCGCAGCATACTAGTCAGGCAACCCTTCAGAAGTGCTGATAGGATTTCTCAGAGAAGGGACCTCTGAACCCTTGATTTTGAAGGCTTCCTCTGTCAAAAGGGCATCATCTATTATTACAGTCCCCCACCCCTGCACAGGGGGATCTGTTCCCACAGGAGTCTTGGGAAGAGCCTTACGACTTCTAGAACAACATTTTTCTGCCATCTCTCTGATCCTGTAAAAAGGATCTTTGAGGTGCAGAAAAATGGATCTCTATAGCAGATAAGGCCTTCTCGTCTTGTTCACTCATAGACCTGAGTTTTTTAAACTTAGGGCCAAATAAAGTATATCCATCAAAGGAAGCATTGATGATTGATGACACGACAGGCTTCACAAATTCAGAGAGACACATCCAGGCATGCAGTCTCACAGTTATTTCTGAACCTGCAGCTCTCGAAGCATCTTTTGGCACGTGGGAAATAAGCTTCATAGAAGCATTCGATATGGACTACAGGGTGGACAGTTGCTTAGAAATGGCCTTCTTGCTTACAAAGACATGGACCCAGACAGGGCATCGGACTATTCTTTGATCAAGTCCCTCTAAAATCTTGTGACATGTGCCAAAGAATTAAGTGACCTGATGGCAAAGGTTGCTGACATATACACGTGCTTCACTAATTCATCCAATGCCCCTGACTCTGTATTGGGGAGATGGACAGTAGAACTTTGTTCTGCAAGTTATTTCTTGGTGGCTGCCGCTAACATCATAGCATCTACTGGGAGACCCCTGCTTCAGTGGGTCCAATCCTTAGTTGCAACCAGGTATATGTCATGTCTTTTGGGGATTGGTTCAGTGACATCTGGATACCTCCATGTCTGGCAGAAGACAAGGTTCACCATCTCATACATCGGGGGGGGGGCAGGACGTAGAAGAGCTAGCTCCAAAAGCTTCAAGAAACACTGACTCTTCTTGGAAAGAGGGGAGGGGGGGCGCATTCAGAAGATCAACCACCTTTCTGTCTCAAAAGCTCAAGTATTTCACCACAGGAGACATCTTCAATGGCTGAAATAGGGGACCCCTCCCGCTTAATCAGTCAGTGTCTTCTTTTAGGGATTCCTGTCAGGAATTAAAGTGCCTCCTCTTGTATTGTATGCTTCTGAGGGGGCACCCCAGTGGGATGTTACGGAGGGGAACTGGAAGTGCGAGCTCAGTCTTGAATGCAAACTTTCACAAGGAGTGTACGGGCCCGGCTGTCCCAATGTGACAGCATGAATGGGGTCAAGAGACCACAACAGAAAGTTCTGAAAAGGGTGGATCCACGGGGGTCAAGCATGTGTTATCCACAGAGGTGGAGGAAGCACTATCACCTCGAAGGCTAAAGACATAGGAGAAGCAAGAGTTGCCATGGCAGGAGCTGAAATCAAGTGTCCATGACCGCTCACAGCATCTCCTTGACTCTGCCTTGAGAAGAGATGGCTCGGAGGGCATCGTAGTCCACCCTAACGCCTAAAACTGATGCTTCAGCTCTGAGATCCCTCCAGCTCTGACAAGTTCGGAGCTGAATAGATCAGTGACATCATCGGAGTCAAACAAGGCCAAGCCTTTGGATCTGATGTAGACAGACCTTGGATTCTTAGGTCCAACTGATCTTAAATCGAAGGCTGACTGGAAATTCAAAAAATCTAAATGTCATAGTTGTCCCATCCCACCGCCTGCTGCATACTACCTACACATACAAACTAAATCAACCACCTACATAAACTAACCAAAACCCTACTTCTAACCCTACACTAAACCTTGCATATACCACCATGTATGCACTTAACTTAAAGCGCACCCTAACCCTAAGGTCCGTAACTATAGCACACTTTACCTTAAAAAGCTATACCCAAACTAAATAATCCACACACATACACTTAATAAAACCCTACTTCTAACCCTACACTAAATCTAACATACATTACCATGTATGCACTTACCTTAACCCACACCCTAACACTAAGATCCGTAACTATCGCACACTTACCTTACAGAGCTATACCGTAGAAGGGCCAACCATAACGATTTTGGATTTCACGCTACAGGATGATCAATGTTTTCGCGGTTCGATGAAGACGTGTCGACATTTAGGTATTCGGGTAAGTAAATGTTCGTGATTTTAATATAGACCCATTATATGGTATGGTACACCCCCATCAAAAAGCAAATACGCATGAAAAAATATATACCAAACAAGAAGGAAAAGTACAGCCAAGAGAAGTCAGGGGGCTGGAGGGAGGGTAACCAGGACTGCAACAGTGAATACACTCGAACATCTACATTTATGGTAAGTGTACACAACTGTACTATGTTCTTCGTATTTTACTGTTGCAGTCATCACATTTGGGTTGATTCCCAAAGCTAAGGAAGGGAGGAGGAAGTTAAAGAGCATTAGGGCCAGCTATTAAGCCCTGCAAGACTGCTGTGGCAAATCCAGCTCTGGAATTAGAAAAGATAGGCAGGTGGTAATGCTTGGTAAAGGTATGTACAGAGCTCCAAGTAGCAGCTTCCAGGATGTCTCTGGTAGGAACTCCTCCGAGAAATGCCGTAGAGGTAGATGCAGCCCTGGTGGAATGTGATCTTATCCACTGTGGGGTAGGTTTTCCATGGTGCTTGTAGCAGAAATGAATGCAATGGGCTATACCATTTGGAAATGGTTTGCTTTGAAATGGCCTTCCCCTCTGCCCCTGTCTGTATAGGGGCCATGATAGACTCAAGTCCAATGAGAGACAGAGCCACTGTAACTCCCAATTAAATCTGGGCCAGAAGAAAGTTCATCATCATGTGCACATCAGCTTTGGTTAGGGTTCTAGAAGACATGAGACAAAATGAAGTAGAAGGTGGCCTGGAAGTTCTTCTTGGAGGAAGGATAAATGGATTCGAGAAGAAATTGGCTCCGGGGTAAAGGTGGAGGAGTGATGAACTGGAAACTTAGACTTTGACCTTATCTGATCCAATGTACATGACGAATCCGTTGGTCTGGAAATTTTTTCAGGTGGAGCTGAACCTGAAATAGTGGAAGAACAATCGGGGGATCATTTCTTGCTCTCTTTCTTCTTGATCCATGAATCCACTTTGGCCTTCTCAGGAGGCTTTTTGGAAGCAGGAGCTCTAGCAGAAGCAGAAGTTGAGGAGGTTGATGGTAAAAGACCCTTCAAAACCACCTTACTGCGGTGTTCAACCAGGGCATGGTGGTTAAAACTTGCATATATCTCACATTCAATATCCAGGTGAGCACAGCCCAATCAATGAACACACTCCTGGTGGCCCTTGAAGTTTGGTATCTTGTGCCTACAGCAGGTGCATTTTCTTAAACCCAGTTAGCTTTTCTGATATTATATCTACCTAAAAGAAAGAAAGGTAGAAGAAAAGAGAGATCATCAATGATGGTAAAAGAGAAATATTGCCAAAAATGGTAATAAGTAGAGTACCTGAACACAGGTAGCAGTAGAATAAAACATGTAGATATAGAAGGCCTACATCAAAAGATGAGGATAAGACAGAAAAATAAGCAAGTTTTTTTTTTTTTTTTTTTTTTTTTTTAAATATGTGGAAGGTGAGGGGAGGGAAGAACCAGAAAAGAATGCAACTATAAAGTTATAAAAGGTAAAATTCCCTTATCTAAAAACACTGGAAAACTTGAGCTATGGAGACCACGCCCATTTGCTGAAGTAACAAATGAGATGAAATTGAAAGTAATTCTATTAGAAAGGAGGATTATGGCTAAGGGGAGGAGCTCAAGCTATGGATCCAAGTCTTTACAAGTAGCCGAACTCGAATCCAAGGTCAGATCAGTGACCCATCAGTTGAAGAATGGACGAAAAAGATAACATCAGATTTTATTGTCTTGTGGCAGTGCAACTCAAAATGATAGTACATCACTATTCATATTTTTGTAAATCTTTGCATAAACAAGCACTCAAAAAGGAATTCACTGTCATCATGTGAAAGCTCAAACCAGGCTGAACATGCTGCTGGTTCTGTACCTCTGGATTATACAGTTTTCTAAGACATGGAATGTAGTTTGTGGACGGTTTAAGAAAATATATAATTCTATATTTTTATAATATAACTTGAAAACATCTACTGCACAGAAAAGGCTAAGTCTTCATTTATTTATTAACTTTGCTTTTGTCATCACAATTTCTTCAGACTGAAAGGTGTGTGTGTGTGAGTGAGTGAGAGAGAGAGTGCGCGCACACACGTGAGGTGGGTCATTCCTAGAACTGCCAAATGGCATAAACTGCATAAAAAGACTCCTGAACATGACACGAATATTCCTCAATAGTGTTTCTGGTAGTGGAGAAACCTCCAGAAGTATTTTTAAAGGGAAGGGACTGACAAACGCCTTCAGAGACCACTTCTGTCAGTAGCTATAAAGATTAAAATTAAAATGTGTCTTTTCCCAGATGAACCTGAAATTGGTGCCACATTATGCCCATCATTAAGAAACTTACATTTAGAAGTTCCAATTCAAAAACATTCACATTATGGCAACTTTCTAGGACTTCTTCAATTGATCTCTCACTATGGCACATTTCTGCAGGTGCAGACAGAAAATGCTAAAGGTCAGCTAAAGAGTTAAAGTTACAAGTGCATCATCTTTCAAGAGAAATGCATAATGAATTCATTTAATTGTAGTATCTTTCAGTAAGACAGTCACCCACACTAATTATTACATTGACAATATACCCTTAAGTGCAGGTCCAGTAGTCAGGGATTTAAGAACACATGTAGACAGCAACTTCACCTTTTACCATCATATGCTTAAGGTGGTAAGGAAGTAAGCAAGGGTACGGCATTCAGGTCCAAAGATGTCATTGTTCCCTTGTACTCTGCCCTCATAAGACCAATCACCAAGTACAGTGCCCACTTCAGCATGTATCTGACCAGGCATACACAACTGGAGTGTTCACAAATGTTCCTCACAAAAAGAATACATGGCTTAGAAAGCAAGTCTTATGCAAACTCCCTCAAGCCTTGTCCCTACACTCAGTCTCTTAAAGGCTGCTGACAGGCAACCAATGCCTGGCCTATAAAGCATCCTCTGATCTAGCCTTAAGGAACCCGTTGCACATCCACAAAACAAATAGCATCAGAAATACCCAATCAAGGGACTTAAACTTCACTTGCAACATAAATAGGGCATGCAGGAGGGAAAGGTATGTCTCTCACAGGCTACTTCTTTGGAACAGAGTTTCCATTCATGTGAAGCAAAGTTCTTCACAGCACTTACTGAAGCAAAACTTGAATTAGTGGATGGAGAATTAAAAATTGACCCACGGTATGGCACCTATGTCTCTATTAAAGGGAGGATGTTTATTATAAAAAGGAAGCTTGTAAATGTTTAACCATGCCTTCTTAAGTTCATATACCCTCCACAAAACTTCTTTCTTGGGAAGCATGGCTATGCTTAACAAGGCCCTTTAGGGGTCATTAGACTAGCAATCTCCTAAGATCACCTATTAAATACATGACTGTACTGTCTTCTCCAATTAAGCCTGAAAATCATCCACTAGCAACATTTTAATACCCCAGTTAATAATGAAAATAAGTAACAAAATAAAAATAAATGCATACAAATGTGAATGAAAGAAATGAAAGCATCTATTTTTATGTACTGATGACACTCCTGGTATCTTTCACAAACAGGAAAGTGTATTTGTACTGACACATGTAAATAAAGAACAAAGTAGAATTACAGAACATATTATGCAAAAAGTCAAGAAAAGAAAGACAACACTAACACTTCTGACCCTAGAGGTCAAAGTTTTAACAAACAAGCAAAAACAAGAGCAGTTTATCAAATGTACTGATTCTGTCAATAAGTCAGAAGAAACTGCAAATATGCTGTTGAGTGCACTGGAAAGATGTAGCTCTGACATTTCAGATTGTACAGAACAGGACTTTATTGATGAAGCAAATATGCCAGAAAAATTCAGGGAGTAAAAGAAAGAGTAAGTGAAAAAAAAATCCTGTACCTACATAGTGTCCTTGTACTGCCCATTCCGGTATGCTTGTTCATTGGTAATTACTAGGTTAGCTGCTCTTACGGGCCATTTTAAGCCTAGCCAATTTCCCTTTCATAGATGAGAATCAAACCTTGTGTTTTGTGTCTGTGAGGTAAACACATTAACCATTATAACAATCCCCAACCCCTAACTGTAAAGACTTCTTGCATGTTGAGTCCAAGCAGCAGACTAATGTTGTGAAAGTGCTACTTTTTCTGTATAACAAGACTTTAAGCACTCTTCAGCAGAAGACCAAAAAGATTGTCCATTTTAAAGCAAGAAACCTGCTGCTCTCTGCATTTCTGTCACATACTGCAGCCATTTGCTTCATTATAAAATGCCTTCCAAGCACGAACACAGCTTTATGTAGCATTATGAACTCAAATAAGCTCTAATGAAGCTCATTCAGATGAAAAGTTGAAAACTACTTTAAAAATCACTCAGAACAATGGATCTTGCTATATTCTTTGTAAAAGTTCTAATTTTTAAAGAAAAGTCTGATTCTGCAGACATTTCATTAGAAAATGAAACAGACAATACTGCAAATCTAGAAGAGGAAATGAAAATTCTCCAACAAAACTAGAATGCCATCATTTCTGAAGTAAAAAGTACAGTTGTGTACACTTACCATAAATGTGGATGTTCGAGTGTATTCACTGTTGCAGTCAACACATTTGGGTTATATGCCTGCAGGTAGCCCTCAGCCGGCCTGAATACCAGTGTCTTCGGATTTCTGCCACGGATGCTGTTGCTTCTTCCATGACATCAGGTCATCAGAGGTATAAAACATGCAGCCTATGCCATTACATCAGTTTTTCTTAACCCAGATGTCAGGTGCCCCACAATAGGAAGTGATTATATGGGGGGGGGGGGGGTCTATATTAAAATCACGAACGTTTACTTACCCGAATACCTAAACACCAACACATATTCCGCGAACCGCAACTACACCGAATGCCCTAAACCACAAAATTCAAAAAATCTAAATGTCATAGTTGTCCCATCCCACTGCCTGCTACATATTACCTACACATACAAACTAAATAAACCACCTACATAAATTAACCAAAACCCTACTTCTACCCCTAAACTAAACCCCACTTCTAACCCTACACTAAATCTTGCATATACCACCATGTATGCACTTAACGCGTACCCTAACCCTAAGGTCCGTAACTATAGCACACTTACCTTAAAAAGCTATACCCAAACTAAATAATCCAAACACATACACTTAATAAAACCCTACTTCTAACCCTACACTAAATCTAACATACATTACCATCTATGCACTTACCTTAACCCGCACCCTAACCCTAAGGTCCGTAACTATCGCACACTTACCTTACGGAGCTACACCGCAGAAGGGCCAACCATAACGATTTTGGATTTCACGCTACAGGGCGATCGATGTTTCGGTGGTTCGATGAAGACGTGTCGACGTTTAGGTATTCGGGTAAGTAAATGTTTGTGATTTTAATATAGACCCATTATATGGTATGGTACACCCCCTTCAAAAAGCAAATACGCATGAAAATATATATACCAAACAAGAAGGAAAAGTACAGCCAAGAGAAGTCAAGGGGATGGAGGGAGGGTAACCAGGACTGCAACAGTGAATTCACTTGAACATCTACATTTATGGTAAGTGTACACAACTGTACTATGTTCTTCATGTTTCACTGTTGCAGTCATCACATTTGGGTTGATTCCCAAAGCTAAGAAAGGGAGGAGGTAGTTAAGGAGCATTAGGGCCAGCTATTAAGCCCTGCAAGACTGCTGTGGCAAATCCAGCTCTGGAATTAGAAAAGATAGACAGGTGGTAATGCTTGGTGAAGGTATGTACAGAGCTCCAGGTAGCAGCTTCCAGGATGTCTCTGGTAGGGACTCCTCTGAGAAATGCCGTAGAGGTAGATGCAGCCCTGGTGGAATGTGATCTTAACCCCTGTTGGGTAGGTTTTCCATGGTGCTTGTAGCAGAAATGAATGCAATGGGCTATCCATTTGGAAATGGTTTGATTTGAAATGGCCTTCCCCTCTGCCCCTGCAGCAAAGCCAGCTAGCAGCTGCTCAGATTTTCTGAGAGGCTTAGTCCTGTCCAAATAGAATCTAAGTTGCCTGAGCACGTCCAGAGAGTGCAGTATCCATTCCTCTTTGTTTTGTGGATTAGGGAAAAAAGTAGGCAAATGAATGGACTGATTTAGGGCCACACTACACACCACCTTGGGCATAAATGAAGGATTAGTCCTGAGGGAAACCATGTCCACATGGAAGATAATGAAAGGTTCCACTGCCAGGAGGGCCTGTAATTCAGACACTTTTATTGCTGAAGTGATGGCTAGAAGTAAGGCTGTTTTCCAAAAAAGGAATTTCAACTCTGCTGTTGCAGCTGTCTCAAAGGGGGGGGGGGAAGAGTGAGCTTTTCCAATACAAAGTTAAGGTCCCAGGCTGGAGTGGGAGCTCTCCTGGGGGGGGTCTTAAATTTTTGGCCCCTCTAAGGAATTGTTTTAGCAAGGGGTGAAAGAAGAGGGGTGGCTCAGTATTATAATGTGCTGAAATGGCAGAGGCATACATCTTAATTGATAAGAAGGATAGGCCCTTGTGGAGCAATTTCTGTTAAGTACTCTAGAATATGAGGTAAGCTGGGAACTGTTGTGCCCATCCCTTGAGCCTGACTCCAGGAACAGTATCTTTTCCACTTTTCAGCATAGGATTTTTTGGTACTAGGCCTCTTTGCCTCCCGAATGACATCCAGCACCTGCTTACTGAGGGATGTTAGAGGAATGCTCACGGAATTAGCCAGGCTGAAAGGTTCAGGGCTTGAAGCTGAGGGTTCAGAATCTGGCCCGCCTGCTGGGACAGCAGAGAAGGGGTCTGAGGCGGTGCCATGTTTGTAGCAGTGTCATACTGCGCAAGAGGGGGTACCAGTGTTGGCGTGGCCAGTCTGGTGCAATCAGTATTGTCCTTGGCTTGTCCTGTTTAATCTTTAGTAGAACCTTTGAGAGGAGAGGCAGAGGGGGAAAGGCATAAACCGAGAGGCTTTCCCAGGTAAAGGACAAGGCATCCACTTTCCAAGCTTGACAGTGGAGAGCTCTGGTGCAGAATTTGTTCAATTGGTAGTTCTGACGGGAGGCAAACAGGTCCAACTCTGGAGTCCCCCATTTGTTCCTCAAGAGGTTGAATATTTTGGGTTCTAGTTTCCATTCGTGTGGATCCATGACATTTCTGCTCAAGTCGTTTGCTAGTGAATTTACTTTGCCTGGCAGGAATTGAGCTTGTAGGTGTACTTGGTAGCTCAAGGCTGTGTTCCACAGAGCCATGGCTAGTCTGCGGAGAAGGTAGGAGTGGTTTCCCCCCTGCTTGTTTATGTACCACATAACTGTGGTGCTGCCTGCCTTTACCAATAGTTGTCCTGGAAGAATAAGGTATTTGAAAGTTGTCAGAGCATTCTATACAGCTAACACTTCTTTTTGATTGATATGAAGGTGCATCTGTCTCGGGTTCCATTTGCCCTGAATGTACTGCCCTGCCATGTGAGCCCCCCCATGCATAGTGTGATGTGTCTGTTGTTAGGGTTTGGGCGGCAGGGGGTAGAGTGAAAGAGAGTCCCTTGTTGTGGTAGCAGGCCTCAGCCCACCAAAGGAACTCTGTCCTTAGGCAAGGAATTATAGGAATCAGTGTTTACAGGTCCTGAGAATGTTGACACCATACACTTTTTAGATACCTTTGGAGTTTCCTCATATGCAGTCTTCCATATGGAATTAGCAAAATGCAAGAGGCCATGAACCCCAGAGCTTGCAGTATTTTCCTTGCGGATTGCTGTTTTTTTGTGGCGAATAGTATGAAGTAGGTTGTCAAATAAACTTGTTTCTCCGGAGTGAGGAATGTCATCTGGGAAGTTGTGTTCAAGCTTGCTCCCAGGAATACAATCTGTTGGCAGGGTAATAGGTGAGATTTCTTTTCGTTGATGGTGTACCCCAGTGAGGTTAGAAGTATCTTTACAAATGCCAGGTGTTGTAATACCAAGTCCTGGTTTTCTGCCTGAATTAGACAATCGTCCAAGTATGGGTACATTTGAATATTTCTCCGCCTGCAAAATGCAATGGCTGGAGCTAGACACTTTGTGAACACCCTGGGCGCAGTAGATAAGCCAAAGGGAAGTGCGGAGAACTGAAAGTGCATGGAGCCTGCCCTGAAACATAGGTATTGTCTGCAGGATTCTCTTATTGGGATGTGCAGGTAAGCTTCCTTTAAGTCTAGGATTGCCAGCCAGGCATCTTTGGCTAGCATAGGAAGAAGCTGTTGAAGAGTTAGCATTTTGAATTTTAGAACCACCAGAAAGGTGTTGAGAGTAGAGAGGTCCAGGATAGGATGCCAGGAGTTTTCTTTTCTGGGTACCAGAAAAAGTCTTGAATAAAAACCTTGTCTTCTTTGTTCTGCTGGGACAGGTTGAATAACCCTGATACTGAAAAGAGACAGAAATTGTTGTTGGGCCTCCGCCCACTGATGTGGGGGGAGGTCTGGCCAACTATTTGGGGTAGGTAGTGTGTGGAAGTGGAATCTGTACCCTCAGGAAACTATGTTCAAAACCCATTTGTCCTGGGAAATGAGTTCCCAGTTTTTTGCATGCAGGGTGAGCTTTCCTCCTAAGGGAGCAAGTAGCTGAGCAGGGCTTGGAAGGGTTAAGGTTAGGTCATTGCTGAGCAGGGCTTGGAAGGATTAAGGTTAAGTCATTGTGCCATTTTTCCATAGGGGGGTGGCTTACTACTCCCTGCTATGGACGGGGGAGCCCTCCACTGCTTCGATCTGTGCGCAGCCTGAGACTGAAGTCTTGGTAGTCTGCTGTTCCTGGATTTGCACTGAGAAGGTCTGGGAGGGACTAGAATGGACCAGTTCTTTGAAGGTCAATGCCTACTGAAAATGGTAGGCTGTACTTGTAAGAAATGTTTAACAGTTTGCATAGATTTAGCTTTTTCCTCCATCCTTTTGAGGACTTTCTTTTGTTGCCAAAAAGGTGGTCTTGGTTTAAGGGTGCATCCAGTAATTTAGCTTTAACACGATCTGGCAAGTTTTGTTCCATAAGCCAAGCATGCCTTCTAAGTACAGACCCAGTGACAGCAACCCTGCAAGATGCTTCTAAAGCATCAAAAAGTACAGTTGTGTACACTTACTATAAATGTAGATGTTCGAGTGTATTCACCGTTGCAGTCATCACATTTGGGTTATCTGCTTGCAGGTAGCCTTCAGTCGGCCTGATTATCAAAGTTTTGGGTCTTGCGTCGGTTGCTGTCTCATCTTCCATGACGTCAGGGGTATAAAGCATGCAGCTGACGCCATTACATCAGTTTTTCTTGCCCCAGATATCAGGTGCCCCCATAATGGGAAGCAATTAATATACAAGGTTACACCTCCAACAAAAAGCAAATACACCAGAAAGCTTTAAGCATAGGAAACAAGAATAGAGGTATAGTTAATAGAAGTCAGGGGGCTGGAGGGAAGGTAACCAGGACTGCAACAGTGAATAAACTCAAACATCTACATTTATGGTATGTGTACACAACTGTACTATGTTCTTCCTGTTTCACTGTTGCAGTCATCACATTTGGGTAGATTCCCAAAGCTAAGGAATGGAGGAGGCATTTAGATAGCATTAGGACCAGCTCAAAGGCCCTGCAAGACTGCAGTGGCAAAACCAGCTCTGGATTTAGAAAAAATTGGCAAGTGGTAATGCTTGGTGATGGTATGTACAGAACTCCAGGTAGCAGCTTCTAGGATGTCCCTGGTAGGGACACCTCTGAGAAAGGCTGTAGAGGTAGATGCAGCCCTGGTGGAATGTGGTCTTATCCCCTGTGGGGTAGGTTTTCCATGGTGCTTATAGCAGAAATGAATGCAATGGCCTATCCACTTAAAAATGGTTTGCTTTGAAATGGCCTTCCCCTCTGCCCCTACAGCAAATGTAGCCAGCAGCTGTTCAGATTTCCTAAGAGGCTTAGTCCTGTCCAAGTAAAATCTAAGTGGTCTGTGCACATCCAAGGAGTGCAGTGTTAATTCCCCTTTGTTTTGTGGATTAGAAAAGAAGGTTGGCAAATGAATGAACTTATTAAGGGCCAAACTGGATACCACCTTGGGCACAAAAGAAGGATTGGTCCTGAGGGACACTCTGTCCGCATGAAAGATGACAAAAGGCTCCACTGCCATGAGGGCCTGTAATTCAGACACCCTTCTTGCTGAAGTGATGGCTAGAAGGAAGGCTGTTTTCCAAGAAAGGAATTTCAACTCTGCATTTGCAGCTGGTTGAAAGGGAGGTAGAGTGAGCTTTTCCAATACAAAGTTAAGGTCCCAGGCTGGAGTAGGGGCTCTCCTGGGTGGTCTTAAGTTTTTGGCCCCTCTAAGGAATTGCTTCAGCAGTGGATGAGAGAAGAGGGGTGGCTCTGTATTGTAGTTTGCTGAAATGGCCGAGGCATGAACTTTGATGGAAGAAAAGGAAAGGTACTTGTGAAGCATCTCAGTTAAGTATTGAAGAATATGCGGTAAATTGGGCACTGCTGTGCCCATCCCCTGAGTTTGGCTCCAAGAACAGAATCTTTTCCATTTTTCAGCATAGGATTTTCTAGTACTAGGCCTCCTTGCCTCCAGAATGACATCCATCACTTGCTTACTGAGGGATGGTAATGGAGCGATCATGTAATTAGCCAGGCTGCAAGGTTCAGGGTTTGAAGCTGTGGGTGCAGAATCTGGCCCTCCTGCTGGGACAGCAGGGCAGGGGTCTGAGGCAGGTGCCATGGTGCCAGAAGTGACACACTGCGCCAGAGGGGGTACCAGTGTTGGCATGGCCAGTCTGGTGCAATCAGTATTTTCCTTGGTTTGTCCTCTTTGATCTTTAGTAGCACTTTGGAGAGGAGAGGCAGTGGGGGAAAGGCATAAACTGATAAGCTTTTCCAGGTGAAGGACAGAGCATCCACATTCTAAGCTTGTTTGTGGGGAGTCCTTGTGCAGAATTTGTCCAATTGGCAGTTCTGAGGGGAGAAAAACAGGTCTAGCTCTGGGCTCCCCCATTTGTTTCTCAACATTGTGAATATCTTTGTTTCCAGTTTCCACTAGTGTGGGTCCATGAGATTTCAGCTTAGGTCCTCTGCCAGTGTATTTAGCTTGCCTGGCAGGAACTGAGCTTGTAGGTGCACTTGGTAGCTCAAGGCTGTGTTCCACAAAGCCATGGCTAGTCTGCAGAGAGGGTATGAGTGGGTTCCCCCCTGCTTGTTTATGTACCACATAACAGTGGTGTTGTCCGTCTTTACCAATAATTGTCCTGGAAGAATGTGGTCCTTGAAGGCTGTCAGAGCATTCTGTACAGCTAACATTTCTTTTTGACTGATATGCAGGTACATTTGACTTGGGTTCCATTTGCCCTGAATGCACTGCCCTTCCAAGTGAGCCCCCCATGCATAGTCTGATGCATCTGTTAGGGTTTGGACGGCAGGGGGTAGAGTGAATGGCAGTCCCTTGTTTTGGTGGCAGGCCTCTGCCCACCAAAGGAACTCTATCTTTAGGCAAGGTATGATAGGAATCATTGATTCTAGGTCCTGAGAATGTTGGCACCATAGGCTTTTTAGATACCACTGTAGTTTCCTCATATGCAGTCTTGCATATGGAATTAGTAGAATGCAAGAGGCCATGAACCCCAGGGCTTGCAGTATTTTCCTTGCAAATAGCTGGGTCTTTGTGGCCAGTAGTTTGAATTAGGCTGTCAAATGAACTTGTTTCTCTGGCGTGAGATAGGCCATATGGGAAGTTGTATTCAAGCTTGCTCCCAGGAATGCAATTTGTTGGCAGGGTACAAGATGTGATTTCTTTTTGTTTATGGTGTACCCCCGAGAAGTTAGTAATTTCTTTACAAATGCCAGATGATTTAATAGTATGTCCTGGCTTTCTGCCCGAATTAGACAATCGTCTAGGTATGGGTATATTTGAATATTTCTTTGCCTGCAAAATGCAATGAATGGAGCCAGGCACTTTGTGAATACCCTGGGTGCAGTAGATAAGCCAAAGGGCAGTGCAGAGAAGTGATAGTGCATGTAGCCTGCTCTGAAGCGTAGGTATCTTCTGCAAGAGTCCCTTATTGGGATGTGCAGGTAGGCTTCCTTTAAATCCAGTGCTGCCAACCAGGCATTTTTGCCAAGCGTGGGAAGCAGCTGATGAAGAGTTAGCATTTTGAATTTTGGGATTACCAAAAACGTGTTTAGGATAGACAGGTCCAAGATAGGAAGCCAGGAATTGTCTTTTCTGGGTACCAGGAAAAGTCTTGAGTAGAATCCCTGCCCCCATTCTTCTTCTGGGACAGGGTGAATAGCCCTGATGCTTAGAAGAGAGAGAACTTGCTTTTGAGCCTCTGCCCACTGATTCCGGGGTAGGTCTGGCCAACTGTTTGGGGGTGGTAAGGAGTGGAAGTGGTATCTGTATCCTTGGGAAACTATATTTAAAACCCATTTGTCTTGGGTAATGAGTTCCCAATTTTTTGCATGCAGGGCGATCTTTCCCTCTAAAGGAACAGTCAGTTGAGCAGGACTTGGAAGATTTAAAGTTAAGTCATTGTGACAGTTAACCATAGGGGGAGTCTTACTACTCCCAGCTTTGGAAGTGGGAGCCCCTCACTGCTTAGACCTGTGAGTACTTTGGGACTGAAGCCTGGGTGTTCTGCTGGTTCTGCGTTTGGACGGAGACGGCCTGGAAGAGGCAAGAAAGGATCAATTCTTAGAGGGACAATGCCTGCTAAATCTGGAAGGCTGTACTTGCAGGAAATCTTTAACAGTTTGCACAGATTTAGATTTTTCCTCCATATTTTTAAGTACTACTTCTGCTTTGTTGTCTAACAGGTGGGTCTTGGTTTAAGGGAGCATCCAGTAATTTAGCTTTAACATGATCTGACAAAGATTGCTCCTTAAGCCAAGCACGCTTCTAAGTACAGACCCAGTGACAGTAGCTCTGCAAGATGCCGCTAATTAATCAAAACCACATTGCAAAGTATGTTTTCCAACTTGTTCAGCAGAATGCATTAAATCCTGTAATTCTTTATTTTCAGCACAGTCAGGAATTAACATCATTTTCTGTTTAAGCAATCCAATAATATGCTGTTGATACTTTAACATATGAAACTGGCAGTTTAAGGCCTTAATGGTCAAAGTTGCAGAACTGTATACCTTCTTACCCCATCTATTCAGGGCCCTGGAGTCTCTATCAGAGGGGGTAGGGTTTTTGGCAGTAGTAGCCTTAATGCCCTTCGGTCCCTGTGAAATGGTCTCCAGATCTGCAGTAGGATTTTTGAAGAGGAACTTGTGAGAATCAGGTACCCTGTAATACCTATCAGGTTTTCTGGGAGCAGGAGGTAAAGTGTCAGGGGCTAGACTAGATTCCGAGAAGGCATCATCTATAATGTCTAGTACAGGAGGGATAGCTAAAGGCCTGTGTTGAGGTAGGAGTAAGAATTCCCTAAGCCTCTTTCTGGAGTCAGAGTAATCTTTGGCTTTCCCAGCGAAAATGCTCCCTCTAAGAGTATGCAAGGTTTCACCAAAAGAGAAATCCTCTGGAGGGGAAACAGAGTGAATGGAGTCCTCTGCATCAGAATCCTCATAGGTAGATAAGGGCAACTTCTGGTCATCAGAGAAAATAAAAAAAATTCAGAATCCTGATCAGAAGAATCAGAAGGAAAATCAGTCCTAGGTTTCTTGGGAGAAGGGTGGCTTCCCCTAATTAGAGTAATAACGTCTTCAGCCATTCTTATCATTTGTTTTTTAGGCAGAGGGGCCTGACCATGTGGCCTGGGTGTCGGTTTTCTAGGTATGGATCGTGT
The DNA here is from genome assembly GCF_019279795.1 of Protopterus annectens. Classification (NCBI taxonomy): domain Eukaryota; kingdom Metazoa; phylum Chordata; order Ceratodontiformes; family Protopteridae; genus Protopterus; species Protopterus annectens. The sequence continues at coordinate 521,233,819 of NC_056732.1, forward strand.
TTTAGGCCTTGAAGAAGAAGATAGCGTTGGTTTAATATGCAAGTCAGTAGGCCTGAATACACCCTCAGAAGCCGGTGCCTGCACAGCGGCTCTGGACCCATCCTAGGTAAAGACATCTGCAGGTTCCACAGTCGAAGCATCCCGCGGCATACCGGACTCAGAATGGGTCTCAGTAGAGGCCTGAGAATCTGAAGTAGCGGGTATCAGGGGCTGCGAAAGCACCTGAGTACCCGCGAACTAGTGACTAGCTTAGGAGAAGCTTAGTCGGCAGCTTTGGACCTATCCGGTCTGTCTCTGTCTTTATCTTTGTGTTTTTTCGGAATGTCAGTAGTCGGGTGGCTTACCGAAGCCATTTCTAGACAATTGAATAGAGTACCAAAATATTTAGATGTGAAAATGAACCGCCGACGAATAGTACGGGGTTTGAATAAGGCACAAAACCGACAGCGAGGCACGTCGTGGGCTGGGGCTAAGCAAGGAATGCAGTACAAATGAACATCTTTATGAGGTATTTGGCTTCCACAAGAAATACAATTGTTAACTTTTACTGACATCGGTTTAGAGCAAAAAAAAGGATCCCCAACGGGGTACTTAGCTTAGCTGAAGACTTCGGATCTGAAACTCGAAAATGAAAATTTCAGGAGTCGGCCGACCGGCACTTGCGAACTGCTTCTGCTTCGGGCACCGCACGGCAAGAAAGAGTGATGGAATGGCGTCAGCTGCATGCTTTATACCCCTGATGACCTGACATCATGGAAGATGAGACAGCAACTGACGCAGGACCCAAGACTTTGATAATCAGGCCAACTGAGGACTACCTGCAAGCAGATAACCCAAATGTGATTTCTGCAACAGTGAAACACGAAGAACATCCACATTGCAAAGTATGTTTACCAACTTGTTCTGCAGAATGCATTAAATCTTGCAAGGCTTTGTGTTGCACAGTCAGGAATCAACATCATTTTCTGTTTAAGTAGTCCCATAATATGCTGCTGATACTTTAACATATGAAACTGACAATATAAAGCCCTAATGACCAAAGTAGCAGAATACTACTACTATGCCTATACCTTCTTACCCCCATCTGTCTAAGGCTCCAGAATCTCTATCAGAAGGGGTAGGATTTTTGGCAACAGTAGCCTTAATGCCTTTTGGTCCTTGGGAAATGGTCTCTGGATCCACAGTAGGATTTTTGAAGAGGAACTTGCAAGAGTCAGGTACTCTGTAGTACCTGTCAGGTTTTCTGGGAGCTGGAGGTAGTGTCTGGGGTAAGGCTAGATTCCAAGAAAACATCATCTACAATAGCCAGAAAAGGAGGGATAACTAGAGGCCTGTGTTGAGGCAGGAGTAAGAATTCCCCAAGTCTCTTTTTGGTCTCAGAATAGTCCTGGCTTTCCCAGCGGAAATGCTCCCTAAGGGTATGCAAGGTTTCGCCAAAAGAAAAATCTTCTGGAGGGGAAGCAGAGGGAATGGAATCCTCTACATCAGAATCCTCATAAGTAGATAAGGGCAAATCCTGGTAATCAGGAGCAGAGATATCAGATTCCTGATCAGAAGAAATAGAAAGAAAATCGGTTCTAGGTCTCTTAGAGGGGGAAGGCTGGCTTCCCCTAATTAAGGTAATAAGGTCTTCAGCCATTCTAAGCATTTTTTTTTTGAGGCATATGGGCCTGTGTCTGCGGTTTGTTAATCAGTTTTCTAGGCGTAGTGCGAGTTTTAGGCCTGAGGAATTCGGTACTTCTAGTTGGAAACGATACTGTTGGTTTAATATGAAAGTCTGCAGGCCTGAATACACCCTCAGGAGCCGGTGCAAGCCATTTCAGAGTACAGAGATAGAGACCGAAAGTATTTGGCTACAAAAATATCCCAACGATGAATAGTTTGGGTGTTGAACAAGGCACAAAACCGACAGCAAGGGACATCATGGTCTGGGCCTAAACAGGTGACGCAGTAAGAATGAAAATCTTTATGAGGTATTTGCTTTCCACAGGCAAGAAAATTGTTAATTTTTTCAGACATCGGTTAGAGCAAGAAAAAAAGGATCCCAGCAGGGTACTTATCTTTTTTGAAGACTTCGGGTCTGAAACTCGAAAACAAAAATTTCAATAGATGGCCGACCGGCACTTGCGAACTGCTTCTGCTTCGGGCACCGCACGGCAAGAAAGACTGATGTAATGGTGCAGAAATCCGAAGACTCTGGTATTCAGGCTGGCTGAGGGTTACAGGCAAGCAGATAACCCAAATGTGATGACTGCAACAGTGAAACACGAAGAACATCTGGTTACTGATGCAACAGACAGTCTCAGAATTCATTATCCAAACCAGACAACAAATGAAATGCAAGTTATTTCATGAGTTTCTAGATAAGGACAGAAGTGAAACTGCTGAAGATATTTTTAGAAATTCTATTTTCTATGTAGCAACAGATTAAACCACACATCTCGAAGCAGTTTGACACATCTGCGGTGATTTTTCTTTCATTTCAAACTTCAGAACAATGACTGGTGATGAATTTATGTCATGTAATAAAATATCCAGAAAATATAAAGAACATCTGAGAAGTAATTTGGCAACTGAACTGATACACTTCAAATCTACAATGTTACTTTCACAAACATTACAAAACCACTGAACTTAACTGCAATCTACAGCTTTAAGTTACAAACTGAAGTCTGCACTGCTATCAGGGTAATTCTGTACATTGCCTGCAAATGTGACAATGGGAATGATGGAATTTAATAAACTTGCAATCACTAAGAAATACATGTGCTTCGCTATGTCAGAAGACCAGTTAAGTAGTCTTAACAGAATTGAAGTTGGCTCAAGGTATAGGTTTCAATGTTAATTTGTGCCGCCACTTTAATTATGAATATTTTGCCCACATTGCAATACCGTGTATATTGAGCTCATCTAGTCACTGTGGTCCAGAAATGTGCTCTTTGTCACTGGAGTCTGTTCTTGAATTTCCTGGGTTACTGAAGGCAAAATGCAGTGTAACAGTTGAATGCCTTCATTTATACTTACAAATTCTTAGTCTTCCAGCTGTGATGCCTAAACGGGACTGTAATATATCAATTTCCGAGACTCTCTTAATGAAAACAAAACATGCATTCATTTCACTACACGAAAAGAAAACAAAAGAAATAATCAGCTGGCTTGGGGAAAAAAACAAGGTTACAGAAGGAAGTATTTTAAAAAAATAAAAAACAAAATTATATATGTACACGTATACAATGTCTAGCTGCTGGAAAGACTTATACAGAGACATTTTGGGTAAAAGGGTAATGGCCATCTTTTACTATTTGGCTTGGGTCACAAAAATTCCTATCTGCATCCCAGCAAATGCAAACAAAATTTGCTGGTGTGAAATCTTTGCAAAAATATACTACTATGTAAAGAAAGCAGTAAAATGGGACAAAATAAAGGACTAATTATAAAAATTAACTGGAAATACAGGTTTCATGCTGTCTTATAGTCACAACTCATTGAAACAATGACATTTAAAATGTCATTTTTCTCCTTAATAAAAAAGAAACAATTCTACTTGGGTGTTGTACAAAGCTATAACTTGTATTAACAGAACAAACCCAATTATGTCCTGCAGACTTTCATCAGCAAATCTGTCAAACTCCTGGCAAACGCTCCTTTAAATATTTATCAGCTGACCTCCTAAAGGCAATAAAATGCCTTGAAAATCACAGCAGGATCAGTGTAAACTGTTAGCATTGAATTTTAAATATACTTTTACTGAAGGAGGTTATTCTTGAAAAAAAAAATACTTCCAGCTGGAAGTTATACAGTAAAATTCACAGCATACTCTACATACATGCAAGAAACTCCATTCAAATTCAGAGAAGTGCTAAGCATATTTTGAATAAAAAAAACTGCTGCTGCCATCAAGTGTTGAAAATGGACAAGACACACAAAACTAAAAAACCTTTCAAGGTACAAGCTCCTGCAAATGTATAGTGAGTAAAACAATCAATCAGTGCTGCTATTGAGTAGTAAAACATGCAGAGTTCAGGTTGCTGTACAGCACTAAGTTAGTATCCAAATTCTTTCTTTCCTATCAAGTGCTATCTTAACCTTAGGCTTGGACAAATTATTTGTGTGAATCACGTCAATACTAATAAACAAACTGCAGTGTAATGTATTAATTTAGGTTTCTACAGTGCATGTCATTCCTTTATACACCTCAAATCACACATTAAGTGAGAACCTCTGCCTAAAATGGCAGGAGGTCTGACCCACACAGAAGGCCCCACATGTGCAGGTACTAAAACAAACCACATTTTGTGTGTTGCATGAAATGAGACTTCCGATGTTGAAAGAATGATTACTGTTAAGTGTAGTGAAATAACTGTTCTTACAAATAATCCAGCAAAAACAACAATGTCCAGATGGTCTACTACCCTTTAGGTTGGTTAAGGTCAAAGGACAAATGGGAAGCCTATTATGACAAACTAAAATATTGCCTAAAATCAACGACTTCCAAGGTGGCTGCACATTGAGTAACAGCTTAATTTCCACCCTCCCAGTGTGAAAACAGAAACTCAGAAGAGAGAGCCAATAAACTCATACATCTGGGTAAATTTCAATAACTGGCTAGTAAGTGCACTGCCTGGATGTCAGCAAAAAATAAATTCAGAGAATCTGAAAGAAAATCAATCACAAAAGGTGAGGAAAAAAACTGACTGGGAAACATTCTGCAGCTGTTCAGCACAAAGCAGTGCAAGCTCCAGCTTTGGTGCAAGACATGACTTCCAGAAACCTACAGGAAAACCTAAGTCACATGTACTCAGAGCTGATTAAAATAAATGAAACACTAATGGAGTATATCAACTCAAATAACAAAAGGCAGGAAAAAAATGGAAGAAGCTTTAAACAGATGTTCAGATGAGGTGATAAAACTGCAAAAATCAGAGGTCAAAATGAAGAAAAGGTGGGCTGAATATGACACTGCTCAAGAAGAGAAGTTTCAAAAAGTAATAGAATTAGAAAGCAGAGCACTTAGGGAAAACCTGAGATTTTCTGCTGTACCAGAGAAGTTGGAATGAACAGGCTGTATTAATTTTATGGAAGTACAAATAAGCAACTGGACGTATTCCACAGCAAGAGTTGTTAATTGAAAGGGCACATTGTATGCATGCTTCAAACATGGCCATGAGAAAGAAACATAATCCTACCAGCAGAAAGAGTTGATTCTGACAAAACTGTGGCAAAAGGGCAAAGTACCAAAAAGTACTAAAAGTGGGAGACAGTAGAGTGTTCATATAAAATGATTACTCACTGTAGAACAGGCAGAAAAGGAGTAAATTTATTCCACTAATCACAAAATGTCGAGACACAGGAGTGAAATTCAAACTGCTGTATCCAGCTATCTTCAAAATATCCTTTCCTGGAGGGATAAAATCATTTTATGATGCAGAACATGCTAAGGAAGAAATACAAAAGTTTGTCCAACAAAAAGTGAGCTATGAAACAGAAGAACATTCTGCTTCTTGTTCTGGTAATAAAGACCAGAGAGAGACTGTGCCAATGAAACCTTTTTCAATATCTCAATGGAAAATGCTTGACAGACAGAAAAAAGCACAAGAGTTGACTAGAAGAAGCAAGAGTATGTTGGAAATGAAGCACAGACTGGATTTGGGAGATGGAAATAAACAGGAGTAAAACCAGCAACTCGGAAAATGACAAATACATGTGGGATTACAAAGTATTAATTATATTTGTGACAGAACAAGAAAACTTGGAAATGTTGGACCTTTTTTTACTTTGTTAAACTTGTAGGGGACTCTAAAGCATATGCCCTACTCCATGTCATTAGTTTGAAGGAACACTTAGGAGAGTGGAAGAGGAGGGAGAGAGTTGTAGAGTAGAACTGTAAGTTAAACAAAATTTTGTTTTTGACAGTAATATCTTCACAGTGCATTATAATCTGCATGCTATAAAGTATAGTTTTCTTGGCTGTTTTAAGTGCAATGGCGATACTATGGTAAACAGGTGCCCCTGTTTTTTCCTTCTTTTCTCTTTCTCCTTGTTCACTTTTAAGAAATACAAGCACTGGAATGTAAAAAAACAAGAGAAGAAAAGTCTGGTCAAAAGAGCATGATACAAGAAAAATGATGTGCTTTTTCTCATTCTTGCATAGGGGGAATGACTGGATTAAGGCCCTTGGCTTGAGCTAGTATCAACTTTTAAGAGAAAACAAATGAATGCAAAAGAACGTTGACTATAATAAAGCTTTCTCTAGCAAATAAATAAAAGCGTGCAGCAGCAACTCTGTATCTGGTTCTCATGTCTCCATGGAGACAATCTGATAAAGAGCAATAAAAACAGAATACTTCTTACTTTCAATGGTTACGAGATAATCTTTTCTGAAAGCATTCAAGTATTTTCCCATTGTGTGACAGCAATAAAGATAAGAAAAAACAGACAGCACTTAGTAAAAGCACAAGTTGTACCACGCGTCTTAGTGTGGTTAAACCTTCTTTTTAGGTTAACCCAAGTCTCTGAGTGTGGCTGTAAGTTTTTGACAATTGCTCCTATTAGGAGGGTAAAATTTCAAATTGAAGATGTAGATAGTTTTGTGTGTTAGTATTAAGTTAATAGGTTTTAGGGATGTATTTGTTTTTTTGAGGCTTTCAATAAAGCAAAGTTTTGTAACATGTGATATTGGTTCAAATGGATATGACAAGAAACAAATGTACAAAAGATAACCACTAGTTACCATGTATTTACATATCTGTAATCCAGACCTTTTCTATATCTTCTCATCTCTGTGCCCCCTTTCACTACTTTCTAATTAGTATCACCTTCTCATCTTTTATCTCTTCCCTTTACCAATGCTCTTTACACATCGATCTACTACTTTTCTGTTCTCATTAAATTCTGTATACACTATATGGCAAAATTGCTTTTCTATTTTTATAATCTAAGTTATTACATTTCATTTTTCCACCTCTGACCATGGACTTTCACGGCTTAGGTCTCATTTGTAATTAATTTAAATATGAACTATGTAAATTTCTGATGTAGCTATGTATACTGTTATTCAATATTGTACTGTTAATTTACTATTATTTGGAGCTTTTCTCCCCTGGTCTCTGCTAAAAATGGGCTATAAGCCCAGTGGGACCTCCCTGGTAAACAAATGTTAAATAAATAAATAAAAATCACCCTGCCAAACATGTTTGCACATGTAACACAAAAGCTGGAACTAGATAGTTAACAAAAAAGCTGTTACAAATAAAAGGTGGGAATAATAACTTTTTAACATGATGACGTTTTCTACTTTATCTTTAAATGTTAATGGTCTCACAAGATATATACAAAAAGAAAGAGTAGTGAACTGTATTAAAAATGTAGAGTGCAAACAGCTACAGGAGACATATTTGGAAAGAACTGAACATGTGAATTTGATAAAGAAAGGTTTTCAAGGCAGTTACTCAATGGAATACATGGGACAAATGAAAAGAGGAATATTTGTATTAATTGCAAGAGATCCAACAGTGAGACAGGAGGATAAAAAAACATAATGGTAGATTTGTAGTACTAAGAGGCCATTTGGTAACGGTGAAGAATTACACTTGCAAGTATTTATATTCCACCTAAAACTGCTATAATGGAGCTTAAAAAAATTCTGTCAGAAATTATCACTTTTCAGCAGGGAATATTACTTGCACCTGGGGACTGAAATTTGATTTGCAGTAGTGAAGATGTGTCGGGGGGGCAGAAGGGAAAATGCAACAAAGGAGGATATATTTTTGAAGAAAATGTATGTAAATATTAGGCATGGAAGATGTGAATTCAGTAGCAGGAGTTTGGAGGGAATTTACATACTATTCCCCAAGATACAAAAACTGCACTATGTTAGACAGAACTTACATTTCACAGGAATATGTGCATTTAATTGAAAGTTCTGATAATGCATTCAATAACTATTTCAGATGTCGTGCCAATAATTACTAAAATAATGCAGAGTAATGAAATAAAAATGAGACACTGGTGCTTTCCCCACCTATCTGTTGAAAAGAGGAATTTGAGGAATGAGTAGTGGTTAGGGAGTTATTAGAGAAGATAGAACTTTTTACTAGAGAAAATAGAATTTTTTTATGAAAATATTGCTAGGGAATGTAATCAAATTGAAGTGTAGCATAAAAATGGGGTGAGAATAAAAAAAAAAGAAGATATGGCTAAGAAGTAACAAGCAATATTTAGAGGGACTGACAAATGTTAAAGTATTGCAAAATAAGGGGGATCTCACAGAACATGAACAGTAGCAATTGCAGAATGCCAAGCAGAAAAAGTACAGTTTTGTACCTACCATAAATGTAGATGTTCGAAGATCCACATTGCTGCAGTCCTTACATATGGGTAGTCCGCTGTCCTCGGTCGGCCCAAATACCAAAGTATTAGGCTGACGTCGGTCAAGGTGCTTAAAACTGACATCAGGACGTCAGGGTACAAAAGCGCATGACCAACGTCATTTCCTCAGTCTTTTCTTGCCCCAGATGTCAGAAGGCCCTAACAAGAAAGGCCAAAGCCAAAAACTAGCAAAACCTAACCAACCACCCGTGCACTAACCATATTTACAATATGTACAATACAAACCACACCACCACCTTCAACAACAGAGGGGAAGGAGGGAGGGTAAATTGGACTGCAGCAATGTGGATCTTCGAACATCTACATTTATGGTAGGTACAAAACTGTACTATGTTCTTCATCTCACATTGCTGCAGTCCTTACATATGGGTAGAATCCCAAAGCAGAGGTAAGGGAGGATGGCAAAACTATAAAGCATTAGGAGCTGCCAACATGCCTTGTAAAATTGCAGTTGCAAATCCAGCCCTAGATTTAGAGTAAAGCGGAAGGTGGTAATGCTTAGAGAAAGTATGCACTGAACTCCATGTAGCTGCTTCCAAAATATCTTTAGTAGCCACCCCCCTTAAAAAAGCTGTAGAAGTGGCAGTAGCCCTAGTGGAATGAGGCCTAATCCCAGCTGGAATCTCCTTACCATGATGGGAATAACAGAAAGCAATACAAAAACCAATCCACTTAGAAATAGTTTGTTTTGAAACAGGTTTGCCCTGAGAACCCAAAGCAAAAGAAACAAACAACTGCTGAGACTGCCTGAACCCTTTAGTTCTGCTCAAATAATATCGCAACTGTCTGTGTATATCCAAAGTGTGCAAAATCCTTTCCCCTTTATTTTGGGGGTTTGCATAAAAAGTAGGCAAATGAATAGTTTGGTTTAAAGCCACACTAGAAACCACTTTAGGCATAAAAGAAGGGTTAGTACGCAAAGACACCCTATCCTTGTGGAAAATTAAGAAAGGCTCAACTGCCATAAGGGCCTGCAATTCAGAAACCCTTCTCGCAGAGGTAATGGCCAACAAAAAAGCAGTCTTCCAAGATAAATATTTCAACTCTGCCGATGCTGCAGGCTCAAAAGGTTGTAGAGGGAGTTTCTCCAACACAAAATTGAGATCCCAAGCAGGAGTAGGAGCTCTACGTGGGGGTCTTATATTTTTTGCCCCTCTAAGGAATTGCTTAAACAAAGGCTGAGAAAATAATGGTGGGTCACAGTCATAGTGAGCAGAAATTGCTGCAGCATGAACCTTTATAGAGGAGAAGGACAAGCCTTTGTCCAATAACTCAGTAAGGTATTGAAGTGCCACACTTAAATTAGGTTTAGAAACATCAAAGCCCTTTGCTGTACTCCAAAATAAAAATCTCCTCCATTTATCTGCGTAAACTTTCCTTGTACTAGGCCTTCTGGCCTCCAAAATAACATTCAAAACTTGTTGTGGAAGCTGAGACCCTCCAGGGTCTAAAACAGAATATGCCAGGCTGTCAGATGTAGAGAATGAAGTTTGACATTGAGTAAATGACTGTTCTCCTGAGACAGCAGGTGAGGAATCGAAGGCAAAGGCCATGGAGGCTCCTGTACCAGACTTCTCAGTAATGGGTACCAGTGCTGTCGAGGCCAATCTGGAGCTATTAAAATCATGTTTGGCTTGTCCTGTCTGACCTTCAGCAGTACCTTTGGGAGGAGAGGCAGAGGTGGAAAGGCATACACGTGAAGATTGCTCCAATTGAATGAGAGAGCATCCACTTTCCAAGCTGAGGGATGAAACCTTTTGTGCAAAACTTTGGCAGCTGGTAATTCAGTGGAGAAGCGAACAGATCTATGTCTGGAGTTCCCCATAACACTGTCAATCTCTGAAATACATGAGGATCCAATTTCCACTCGTGGGGATCCATAATTTGTCTGCTCAACACATCTGCTAAGGAGTTCTGTGCTCCTGGCAGAAACCTTGCCTGAAGATTTAGCTGTAAACTGAGAGCAGTCTCCCACAAAATCATTGCTTGTCTGCATAGAGGATAAGAATCGTTCCCCTTGCTTGTTGATGTACCACATGACAGTTGTGTTGTCTGTTTGAATCAACACCTGCCCTGGAAGAAGTAAATCCTTGAAAGCTATCAATGCAAATTGGACTGCTAACATCTCCTTCAAGTTGATATGTAGATGTTGGAGTCTGGCAGGCCACGTGTCTTGTACCCATTTTCCATTTAGATGAGCTCCCCAAGCTTTGTCTGAGGCATCTGTCGTTAAAATCTGACTCGCCTCTGGCCGGGTCACAGAGAGTCCCTTGTTTAGGTGACATTCCTGAGCCCACCACAAAAATTCCTTTTGAATGCAAGGTATTATTTGAATGACAGTGTCCAAATCTTGGCAGTGCTGTGTCCATACATTCTTGAGATACCATTGTAGCTTTCTCATATGCAGTTTGGCATTGGGAAGTACCAGAATACAAGATGCCATGAACCCCAAGGCTTGAAGGACTGTCCTTGCAGTCAGCCTGGACTGATGAGACAACTGATGGAAGTAAAGAGAAAGATTCTTTTGTTTGTCCGGGGTCAAAAGGCCATCTGGGATGCTGTATTCAGTCTCACACCCAGAAAGCACATGTCCTGAGAGGGTACTAGACTGGACTTTATTTCATTCACAGAATACCCCAGGCATCTTAACACTGCCATCACATACTGTAAATGATGAAGAAGTTCGTCCTTTCCTTGGGCCAGTATCAGGCAATCGTCCAAATAAGGATAGATCTGTATTCCTCTTAGCCTGAAGAAAGCTACCACTGGAGCCAGAACCTTCGTGAACACTCTGGGCAGTAGATAAGCGAAAGGGCAATGCAGAGAACTGATAATGTGAAGTCCCAGCCAAAACGCAGATACTTCCTGCAACTGGGCCTGATAGGAACATGAAGGTAAGCCTCCTTGAGATCCAGAGTCACCATCCAGTGATCTTTGCCCAGCAGAGGTAAAAGCTGTTGTAACGTTAACATTTTGAACTTGGGAATGTCCAGATATGTGTTGAGGATGGATAAATCCAAAATTGGTCTCCACGTGTTTCCTTTCTTTGGTACTAGAAACAGGCGAGAATAAAATCCTAGGCCCACTTCTGGCAGAGGGACCGGTTGTATGGCCCTTATTTGAAGTAGTAGAGAAATTTGTTTGTGAGCCTCTAATCTTTGCTGAGGAGGAACGTCCGGCATGCCTTTGAAAGGAGGCAAGGTATGGAAATAAAACTTGTAACCCTGGTGTATGATATCCAATACCCATTTGTCTTGGGTAACCAACATCCAATTTTCCTTGAAGAGTGCTAACCTTCCTCCCAAAGGTGCTGCCAGGCAAGAAGGATCTGGCAGCTGGAAAAGTAGGTCATTGGGCCTGTTTACGAAAGGACTGGCCCCTGCCCTCACCTGAAGATTGTGCAGGTGAACTCCCTGTTCTAGGCCTGAAAGAACTCTGAGCTCTGCCCCTACCACGTCTATATCTACCCCTAGACTGAGAATCATAAGAAGGATACGTCCACCCCTTAGCAGGCCAATTCCTACTAAACTTCGGAGGCTGAACTTGCAAAAAATCTTTAACAGCCTGCATAGACTTAGCCTTGTCTTCCATTTTCTTCAAGACTGACTCCACAGGTGAACCAAACAACACATCAGACTGCAAAGGAGCATCCAGAATCCTTGTCTTAACATGGTCAGATAAATTCTGATCCTTCAACCAGGCGTGCCTGCGAAGAACTGAGCCAGTGGCAGCCACCCTAGACGAGGCCTGCACAGCATCAAAACCACACTGTAATGAATGCTTACCCACCTGTTCAGAGACATGCACCAAATCTTGCAATTCTTTACACTCAATGCCTTCCGCCAGAGCATCCACCTTAGACTTCAATTGAGAAAGAAGAAAGTTTTGATATTTCAACATATGAAACTGGCAATTCAAAGCCCTCATAGCTAAGGTAGAAGATGTATAGACCTTCTTTCCCCATCTATCCAAAGCTCTGGCTTCTTTATCTAGAGGAACCGGATTTTTTACCACAGAGGCCTTGACACCCTTAGGTCCCTGACTAACAGTTTCTGGGTCCGCCCTAGGACTCTTATAAAGATATTTATGAGCCTCAGGCACCCTGTAATACCTATCCGGTTTAACAGGAGCAGGAGGCAAAGAATCAGGATTAAGTGAAGCCTCTGCAAACACATCTTCCACAACATCCAGGTATAGCCAAGGGCCTATGCTGAGGTAACAGCAAAAACTCCCTAAGTCTTTTCCTAGACTCAGAGAAGTCCTGACCTTCCCACTTAAAATGTTCCCTCATAGAATGAAGTGTCTCTGAAAAAGAAAAATCCTCTGGAGGAGAAGCAGAAGGAGTGGAATCATCTGCATCAGAATCAGAATAAGGAGAGTACTCCTGCAAGTCTTCAGCTGAAGACTCTGAAACATCCGAAGCCTGCTCAAAACTTCCCAACTCTGGCTCCACCCTAGGCCTCTTATCAGGAGGGGGCATAGAACCTCTAATCAGAGTAATCAAATCTTCTGCCATTTTAAGCATGTGCTTCTTAGGCACAGACCCTGCTGAACTAGGAGCGACACCAACAGAAGCTAAAACTGGCCTGCCTCTGGGAGAAGCCTTGGAAACAGAAGGAGAAGGCCTAACCACCCTAGGAAGGGAGGGGAGTACAGTAACTTGCGCTTCTTCGCAGAAGCGGGCGCCGGAGAATCCGACGGCATATTATAATTGCACCGCTTCCCAAAGACCAGCCTAGCACAATCTAACCTTCGCTTAATAGTGCGTTTATTGAACCTAGCACAAAAGCGACACCCAACAACGTCGTGCTCAGGCCCCAAACAAGGAATACACAATGAATGATAATCCCTATGCGGTATCTGTTTCCCACAAGAAATACAGTTATTCACTTTTTCTGACATCCGGTAAAACACTGAGGCAAGAAAAAACCAAAATAATCCCCAACGGGGTACTTAGCCAACTTGGATTCGGTCTGAAACTCCGAATTCGAAAATTTCAGAACGCTGAACGGCACTTGCAACGCTGCTTCTGCATCGGACCATGCGGCAAAAAAGACTGAGGAAATGACGTCGGTCATGCGCTTTTGTACCCTGACGTCCTGATGTCAGTTTTAAGCGCCTTGACCGACGTCAGCCTAATACTTTGGTATTCGGGCCGACCGAAGACAGCGGACTACCCATATGTAAGGACTGCAGCAATGTGAGATGAAGAACATCAACAAATTACCTCAAAAACATGCATGAGTTTAGAAAGACTGCTGTTAAGCAACTCTTTTTTGATAACACCAGAGTACAAAAACTTTTAGTGCAACGACTAAGGCAACAGAAAGTTAAAAGGGTTGTAAGCTTATGGAACCTATAACAAGGAAGATAACGAGATCCTGTAGAGGTGCTAGAAATATTTCAGAAATTTTATTAAAGTCTGTATACAGCACAGAAATATGGAGATAAAGAAAAGCTACAAATGGACATGTTTATGGAAGAATTATATAAACTATCGTTAGAGGCGATGAGGCTCAATTACTAACAGGACAGAAGGAGATGAGATAAAAATGGCAATGTATAACCAACTCACAGGAATGTCCCCAAGGTATTCCTGTGGCAGTCTAGAAGCTAGGAGGGAAAAACTGATAAAGATCTATAAGGTGTTGACAGTAATTTAAGGGGAAGGAAAGCACCAGCATCCTGGAAGAAAGCAGTCATGGCTATAATACCTAAAGAGGGTAAAGACCCATCAGATCCAGCTTCATACAGGCCCATTTCAATCCTAAATCATGATTATAAAGTGTTCATGTCTATAACGGCTAAAAGAATGGCAAAGGTGATGTCAAAATTGATAAATACTCACCAATGTGGTTTTTGTGGAGGACAGGTAAACATTTGACATTAACAGAGGACTGATGATCCAGATGGCAGCTGAATGCAAGAAAATACCACTGTTGTTGGCGAGTCTTGATTCAGAGAAAGGATATGACAGAGTAAGTTGGGAGTTTATGAGCAGAGCAATGGAAGCATTTGCATTTCCTGATAAAATTATGAGGTTGATTAGGAGGATATATTAAGGATTGGAGGTGAAAATTAAAGTGGGTGGATTCCTCTGATAATTTCTGTTTGAGCAGAGGAACCAGGCAGGGGTGTCCTCTTTTCCCTTTGCTATTTACTCTATATCTAGAACCACTGGGAAAAAAATAAGAGATAGAAATTCAAGGGTATAATTGGTATGGCAGTCAAGAAAAGTTGGCTCTGATGATATTTTATATATTTTATAACTGATAAAACCAGAAAAGGACATTTCAGTGTTGTGGAACATTTTGCGGCAGTTTCAAATCTCTTCGGGATACAAAATTAATGATGCTAAAACAAAGGCAATAGCTGTAAATTATGTGCCCACACACAACTTGGTTCAACAATATCCATATTTATGGGGACATGATACAATTAAGTACTTGGGAGTAGGGGTTAAAAGGGATTCTGGTGTGGCAGCTAAGGATATGTGGGAAGAGACTGAACAAAACATAATACACAAACTGAGAAATTGGAAGCTCTGTTATATGTTTAGAAAGATACAATCAGTTAAAATGTTTTTATTCCCTTTAGTTTTATACACAGGTCAGGCATATTTTTATCAACCAGAAGAGAAGTTGTGGATAGCAATTAATAAACAGCTGAAGGATTTTATCTGGGGAGGACAGCAAGAGTCAAGTGGGATAAGATGATTCTTCCAACTAACAAGGCAATTTGGAATTACACCATTTGAAGGGGTATTTCAGAGCTACACATTTAAGGCTCCTATACACTGTACAAGCAGAAACCTATAATTCAAAGTGGAAAGATATGATGATAAAATGGGGTATGCTCAAGAAACAAGAAAAGACTGGGATTTTGGATGCAGATCCTTAAGAATAATAACAATAACCATACAGAATATATTATATTCATAAAGCAGCAGAAATTATTCTAAGAACTAAGCCAACACAGGAATGGAGAAAGTAGATTCTACCAACTGGGATGACTGCAATTAGGGATACAGGCAACAGGAAGCTGGAATTTAATGGCAAAGACTTGCAAAAAACCAAGGTATTGGGAGCAAATAATTAGGGTGGGAAATGTAACAAAATGGGAAGAGGCCAATAATTTATTTGGACTGTAGGCTAGAGACTGCCTTCCCTATTAAGGTTGGATATCAGAGTATAGGCAAAAAAAGAAATAGGGGGATCCTAAGTGAAAGACCACCATGATACAGTTTTTAGTACAATCTAGAAAGAAAAGTTGTGTAAAATCTTACCATAGCCATAGATGTCCTTCTCTTCCATGTTGCAGTATCCTGCATATGGGTTTACTTCCTCTTGTTTCACATACGTGCAGCCAGTATCCAAAAGTTTTCAGTCCCTCTGGAGTGTGTGTGATGTCTACCATGGCTGTAACAACATGGGCCATAAGTGACGTCGGCATGAACCAGCCCTCAAAACTGAAAGCCCCAGTCGAAGCCTGTCCTAATAAGGGCAATGCCAGTCCAGTTCCACCCAGACAGGGAAATGTCATCTAACAGGAGGGGAAGGTGGGTGGGAAGAAATACTGCAACATGGAAGAGAAGGACATAGCACAGTTGTGTACACTTACTATAAATGTAGATGTTCGAGTGTATTCACTGTTGCAATCATCACATTTGGGTTATCCCTGCCAGATAGCAATAGGCCAGCCCGAATACCAGAGGCTTAGTATTTCTGCGTCAGTTGCTGTCACTTCAGGACTGACGTCAGGTCGTCAGTAGCATAAAGTAAGGCAACCAACGCCATTACATCAGTTTTTCTTGCCCTAACCTGTTAGGAGCCCCGAAGTAGGAGCCAGGTTCTGGTGGAAGAACCCCACCAGTAGAAAGTAAATACTAATATGTCCTTTGTAAGGAAAGAGAAGTAAAAAAGGGGGATGGAGGGAGGGAAACCAGGACTGCAACAGTGAATACACTCGAACATCTACATTTATGACAAGTGTACACAACTGGACTATGTTCTTCGTGTTTTTCACTGTTGCAGCTAACACATTTGGGTTGATTCCCAAAGCTGAGGAAATGGTTGGAGGCAGTCAAGGAAACTAGGGGCTGGCTAGGATGCCTGGCAAGACTGCAGAGGCAAACCCTGCCCTGGATTTGGAGAAGAGAGGCAGGTGATAATGTTTGGTAAAAGTGTGAACAGATGTCCAAGTGGCAGCCTCCAGGATGCCCCTGGTGTGGACTCCTCTGAAGAGAGCTGCAGAGGTGGAGGCTGTTCTGGTGGAGTGAGTCCTGGCCCCCTTGGTGGGATGCTTTCCATGTTGTTGGTAGCAGAAATGGATGCAGTGTGCTATCCATTTGGAAATGGTTTGTTTGGAGATGGTTTTGCCTTCTGCCTCTGTAGCAAAGCTAACCAGCAATTGATCAGACTTTCTGAAGGATTTAGTCCTATCTAAATAGAATCCGAGCTGTCTGTGCACATCTAGAGAGTGCAGGATCCTTTCCCCCTTGTTCTGGGGATTAGGAAAAAAGGTGGGCAAATGAATGGACTGGTTGAGAGTCACAATGGACACCACTTTGGGCATGAAGGATGGGTTAGTCCTGAGGTATACCCTGCCAGCATGGAAGATGATGAAGGGTTCCACAGCAATAAGTGCTTGCAGCTCAGAGAGTCTTCTGGCTGAAGTGATGGCCAGAAGGAAATCTGTCTTCCAGGAGAGAAAATTTGGCTCTGCAGAAGAAGCTGGTACGAAGGGGGGCAGGGTGAGCTTTTTCAAAACAAAGTTAAGGTCCCAAGCTGGGGTTGGTGCTCTTCTGGATGGCCTCAAGTTGCTAGCCCCTCTTAGGAACTGTCTGATCAAAGGGTGTGAGAAAAGGGGCTGCTCAGTGGGAAAATGAACAGAGATAGCAGAGGCATGAATTTTAATAGAGGAAAAAGAGAGGCCACTGTGTAGCAGGTCAGCTAAGTAATCCAGGATATGAGAGAGGGCTGGCAGTGCCATATTGGCTCCCTTAGTCTGAATCCAGGTGCAGAACCTTTTCCATTTGTCAGCATAAGACTTTCTAGTGCTAGGGTGTCTGGCCTCACATATAACATCTAGAACCTGTTTACTGAGGTTGGCAGATTGATCAGGGGTTTGGGAATAAGCCAAGCTGCCAAAGTGAGTGTCTGTAATTGGGGATGCATGAATTCCCCTTTCCTCTGGGTCAGGAGGTTTGGAATCTGAGGAAGATGCCAAGGTGGCAGTGGGGACAGGCTGCACAGCAAGGGGTACCAGTGCCAGCGAGGCCAGTCTGGAGCTATAAGAATTGTCCTTGGTTTTTCCTCCTTTATTTTCAGCAGTACCCTAGGGATGAGAGGTACAGGAAGAAAAGGCATAGACCGATAGACTGACTCAGGGGAAGGACAGGGCATCCACTTTCCAAGCCATGCAATGATGCTCCCTGATGCAGAATTTGCTGATCTGATGGTCGGTGTGGGAAGCAAAGAGGTCTACCTTCGGGGTGCCCCATTTCTGAGTTATTAGGGTGAAGGTTCTTCTGTTGAGCTGCCACTCGCGTGGGTCCAGAACATTTCTGCTTAATTGGTCTGCCGGAGAGTTGAGAGAACCTGGTAGGAATTGCGCTAACAGGTGGAGTTGCATGGCAGAGGCTGTGTGCTAAAGGGTCATGGCCACCCTGCAGAGAGGGTAGGAGTGAGCCCCTCCCTACTTGTTGATATACCACATCACAATGATGATGTCTGTTTTGATCAGGAAAGCCCCTGGGGAGAGAAGGGGCTTGAAAGCTATAAGGTGTGCTGGACAGCCATCATCTCTTTTTGGTTGATGTGCAACAGGATTTGCTGTGGGCTCCATTGGCCCTGTATGCACCTGCTGTCCAGGTGTGCACCCCAGGCATAGTCTGATGCATCTGTGGTGAGGGTCTGGGCAGCAGGGGTGGTGAGAAAGGCAGTCGCTTGTTGTGGGACCATGCTGTTGCCCATCAAAGAAAATCTTTTCTGAGGCAACTGAGGCAAGGAACTACAGGCAAAAGAGTCTCCAGGTCTTAAGAGTGTTGACACCAAAGGCTTTTTAGGCACCACTGAAGATTCCTCATATGCCGTCTGTCATATGGAATGAGTAGCATGCAAGAAGCCATGAACCTCAGAGCTTGCAGGACTTTTCTTGCAGATAGCTGGGGTCTTAGTTGACAGAAGTAGGCTGTCAGGAAAATTTGCTTTTCTGGTGTAAGGAATGCCATCTGGGATGCTGTGTCCAGGCTTTCTCCCAGGAACATAATCCTTTGGGTGGGCACCTGTTTGGATTTCTTTTCGTTGATTGTGTACCCTAGGGAGGTTAGCAGGGACTTTACAAAGGCCAGGTACTTGAGCAGCTTTTCCTGGCTGTCTGCCTGAATTAGGCAGTCATCTAAGTATGGGTAAATCTGGATATTCCTTTGTCTGCAAAAGGCAATGGCTGGAGCCAGACATTTTGTGAAAAATCTGGGAGCAATAGATAAGCCAAAGGGAAGCGCAGACAACTGAAAGTGCGGAGATCCTGCCCTGAAACGGAGATATTTCCTGCATGATTCCCTGATAGGAATGTGGAGGTAGGCCTCTTTTAGATCTAGGGTGGCTAGCCTATCATCCTTGGACAGCATGGATAGCAGCTGCTGGAGGGTGAGCATTCTGAATTTTGGGATCACCAAGAAGGTGTTTAGAATGGATAGATCACGGATGGGGTACCAGGTGCCCTCTTATCTGGTTACCAGAAAAAGTCTGTAGTAGAAGAAACTTTGGCCTTTCTGTTCTGCAGGAACGTGCTGTACTGCCCTCACACAGAGCAGGGAAAGCACTTGCTTTTTGTGCCTCTGACCACTGGTTTGGAGGTAGATCTGAACCCATTTGGGGTTGGAAGGGTGTGCAAAGAAAATTTGTATCCCTGGGACACTATGTTGACAACCCAGCGGTTGTTGGTAATGGCGGCCCAGGTGCTTGCGTAAAAGGAGAGTTTTCCTCTTGGGGGTAAGTGAAGGTGGGCAGAGGGAGGGGGTGGGGGAGGTGAGTCATTGCGAGTTCTTACCATAAGGGGGTGGCTTAGAACTCCCCGGTTTTGAAGTGGAGGTAGTCCACTGCTTAGATCTTTGCATTCCCTGTGGCTGCTGTGTGTGGGGTCTGGTTCCCCGGGGTCTGGGCTGAACTGGCCTAGTGGGAGCAGGAAAGGACCAGTGCTTGGTGTGACAATGCCTGCTGAACCTGGGTAGCTGGACCTGTAAGAAATCCTTAACTGTCTGCACAGATTTTGCTTTTTCTTCCATCTTTTTTAAGACCTCTTCTGCCTTAGTGCCAAATAAGCTGTCTTTGTGCAAGGGGGCATCCAACAATTTAGATATGAAATGGTCTGGCAACGGCTGTTCCTTAAGCCATGCATGCCTTCTAATAACAGAGCCGGTGACTGCTGCCCTGCAAGAAACATCTAGGGCGTCAAAACCACAGTGAAAGGTGTGTTTAGTTACTTGACCTACAGAATCCATTAACTGTTGTAACTCTTTAGATTCTGCACAAGCAGGAAAATAAGAAATTTTTTGTTTGAGGAGTTCCAGGGTATGTGGCTGAAATTTTAGCATATGGAACTGACAATTTAGTTCCCTGATAGCAAGGGTGGCGGAGGTGTATACTTTTTTACCCCATCTGTCTAGTGCTCAGGAATCCCTATCTGAGGGGGTGGGATTCTTAGCAGAGGTTGCTTTAATCCCTTTTGCACCTTGAGAAATTACCTCAGGGTCAGCAGTAGGATTTTTAAAAATAAATTTGTGTGAGTCAAGGACTCTGTAGTACCGGTCTGGTTTTCTGGGTGCAGGAGGGAGGGCGTCAGGAGTAGAGCTGGATTCCAGGAAAACATCCTCCACAACATCCAGGACTGGGGGGGGGGGGGGGGGGTGGCCAGGATTCTGTGCTGTAGAAGATCTAAGAATTCCCTGAGTCTCTTTTTAGACTGAGGGGTAGTCCTGACTCTCCCACTGGAAATGCTCCCTTAAGGTATGAAGAGTTTCCCCAAAGGAAATATCCTCTGGGGGAGAGGCTGAAGTGATGGAATCCTCTACATCCGAATCCACATAAGTAGAGAGGGGCTGCATGTCTTCATATTCAGATGCATCAGAGTCATCTGACTCTTGTTCAGACAAAATTACAGGGGCAGAGCGCTTTTGGAAAGGGTAGTTTGGCTTCCCCTGATCAGCATGATAAGAGCTTCCGGACTTTTTAAGCATCTGAAACTGAGGCAAGGAAGCAGGTGCCTGAAACTGGGTCATCAGTTTCTTGGGTGTGGGTTCATACCCTGGGCCTAAGAAACTCGGTCGTTTTCGAAAGAATGATGGTCGCGAAAGAAGATGTCGGTTTGTATCAAGAATCGGTAGTCTGAAGGACTTTCTCGGAAGCCAGTGCCTGCTCAGCGGCTCCGGACCCACCCAAGGTAGAGACGACTGCAGGATCCTTAGTTGAAGAAGAGTTTTGTGGCATACCTGATTCCAAAAGGGTCTTGGTAGTGGCCTGCAAATCCACAGAAGCGGGCTTCAGGGGCTGCAAAAGCACCTCACTGTGGACCGGAGAAATGACTACTAGCTTAACGGAAGCATCATTGGTAGGTTTGGACCTGTACGGTCTGTCTCTGTCTTTATCTTTACATTTTTTTCGGAAGATCTGCTGTCGGATGGCTTACTGAAGCCAGATTAGAGTTTGAGGACTGTAAGCGAAAATATCTAGCTACAATAAGGGCCCAACGAAAGATAGTTCTGATGTTGAACAAACCACAGAAGTGACAGTGGGGGACGTCGTGGTCTGGGCCTAACCAAGTGACGTAGTAAGACTGAAAGTCTCAGTGTGGTATTTGCTTTCCACAGGCGAGACAATTTTTAACTTTTTCTGACATTGGTTAGTGCAAGAAAAAAGGATCCCCAATGGGGTACTTAGCTTTAGAAGACTTCAGCTTCAATTCAGTAGACGAAACTCAGGTAGCGGCCAACCAGCACTTATGCAAACTGCTTCTGCTTTGGGCTCCATGGCAAGAAAGACTGATGCAATGGCGTCGGCTGCCTTACTTTATACTACTGATGACCTGACATCAGTCCTGAAGCAACAGCAACCGATGCAGAAATAATAAGCCTCTGGTATTCGGGACTGCCGAGGGCTACCCTGGCAGGGATAACCCAAATGTGATGACTCCAACAGTGAAACACAAACATCTATGTTTATGGTAAGATTTTACACAGCGTTTCTATGTCCTTCTATTACCATGTTGCAGTATTCTGCATATGGGTGAGTGCCAAAGCTCACTGTGATTGGGGTGGAGGTCTAGAGGCAGATTCCAGGAATCTGTGAGGGATAGCCCTGGGAAACCCTGCCCTGGATCTAGAAATGTGATCAAGTTTGTAGTGTTTGGTAAAGGTGTGAACAGAAGACCAAGTAGCTGCCTCTAGGATAGAGGAGGTATCCAGGCCTTTAAAGGCGGCTCCTGAGGAAGCCATGTTTGTGGTGGAATGTGCTTTAACTGCCCCTTGCACAGATTTCCCACAGAAATGGTAACAGAAGGTGATGGCCTTGGAGATCCAAGTAGATATGGTCTGCTTTGACACTGCCTTCCCCAGTGCTCTAGGGTGGAAGGATACAAAGAGTTGGTCCATCTGCCTGATGGTCTTTGTTTTATGCAGGTAAAATGTGATCTATCTATGCACGTCAAGGGAGTGCAGTACCCTCTCTCACTGTCCCCCTGTGGGCTGGAGATTAAGGCAGGTAAGTGCATGGTCTGGTTAAGTGACAGGTCATTTACCACCTTGGGCATGAAGGATGGGTTAGTTCTAACGGTAACCCTATCCCTATGAAAAAGAAGGAACGGGGGGAGTAGTCAAAAAGGCTTGTAGTTCTGATACTCTTCTAGCTGAGGTCAGGGCTACTAGCAGTACAGTTTTCCATGTGCAATGTTTTAATGAGACTTTGTCTGCTGGCTCAAAAGGGGGAAGCGTAAGCTTTTCCACTACATAATTGAGATGCCAAGGAGGAGGGCACAGTTTCCTGGGCAGTCTTAGGTGGAGGACCCCTTTAAGAAAAGTTTAAAAGGGAGCCTAGACACGAAAGGTGGGTCCAGAGGAAGGCATGCTGAAATTGCAGATAGATGAGCTTTGATGGAAGAGTTAACCAAGCCAGTCTCCAGTAACTTACAAAGGTAAGACAGGACTAAAGGTGGTTCATTAGCAAGTGGGTCCAGATGTCTTTTGTGACACTAAAAAGTGAATCTTTTCCACTTAGAAAGGTAGGATTTTCTTGCATTTGGTTTCCTGGCCTTCTGCAGGACACTGAGCACGTCCTCGTTGTATAGGTATTGGAAAGGGATCAAAATCCTATCAGCCACAGTGTGAAGTTTAGAAGTTGCCACTGTGGATGAATCAGTGATCCCTTGTGTTGTGTGAGAAGGTCCAATCTGGGGGATAACTTGTGGTGATTGCCCTTGGACAATTGCAGAAGTAAGGGGAACCCAGTGCTGTCTGAGCCAGTAGGGAGTCGCCAACAAATTTTTTGGAGTGTCCTGCTGTATTTTTAGGAGGACTTTCTGAATGAGGGGGGTACAGAAATTTCCCCTTCCAAGAGATTGAGAAGGCATCTGTTGCCAGTGCCTGGGGTTCTGGTTTCCTATTGCAGAAAAGTACAGTTGTGTACACTTACCATAAATGTAGATGTTCGAGTGTATTCACTGTTGCGGTCATTACATTTGGGTAATCTGCTGGCAGTTTGCCCTCAGTCGGCCAGAATAACAAAGTCTTGGGTCCTGCGTCGGTTGCTGTTTCCTCTTCCATGACGTCAAGTCGTCAGGGGTCCAACGCCATTTTATTCAGTTTTTCTTGCCCCAGAGGTAAGGTGC
Organism: Protopterus annectens; assembly: GCF_019279795.1. Taxonomy (NCBI): domain Eukaryota; kingdom Metazoa; phylum Chordata; order Ceratodontiformes; family Protopteridae; genus Protopterus; species Protopterus annectens. The sequence continues at coordinate 521,257,087 of NC_056732.1, forward strand.
CCCCCAAATGGGGGAGCAAAAAAAATATATAAACTTTACCTTCATCTACAAGCAAATACACCACAAATGCTTTAGAATATAGTGAAGGAAAGAGAAGTTATAGAAAAGGAGGATGGCAGGTGGGTAACCCGGACTGCAACAGTGAATACACTCGAACATCTACAATTATGGTAAGTGTACACAACTGTACTATGTTCTTCATGTTTCACTGTTGCAGTCATTACATTTGGGTAGCATCCCAAAGCTATGGATGGGAAGATGGAGCTAAATAGAATAAGGAGTGGCTATAAGGCCCTGCAGAACTGCAGTGGAGAAGCCTGCCCCGGATTTGGAAAAGAGGCAAATGATAATGCTTTGTGAAGGTATGAACAGAGCTCCAAGTAGCAGCTTCTAGAATGTCTTTGGTTGGAACTTCTCTGAGAAAAGCTGCTGAGGTAGAGGCAACCCTGGTGGAATGTGACCTGATCCCCTTGGGCACAGGTTTACCATGGTGCACATAGCAGAAACGAATGCAGTGACTTATCCACTTAGAAATAGTCTGCTTTGATATAGCCTTCCCCTCTGATCCTGCAGCAAATGACACCAGTAGTTGCTCTGCCTTTCTTAGAGATTTGGTCCTGTTTAAGTAGAATCTTAGTTGTCTGTGTACGTCCAATGAATGCAGAATCCACTCCCCCTTATTCTGCGGATTTGGGTAAAATGTTGGCAGGAGGATTGTTTGGTTAAGGGCCACACTGGATACCACCTTAGGCATAAAAGAAGGATTGGTCCTGAGGGACCCCCTGTCCGGGTAAAATGTAATAAAAGGCTCCACCGTCATGAGAGCCTGTAGTTCTGAAACCATTCTTGCTGAAGTGATTGCCAAGAGGAAAGCTGTCTTCCAAGATAAAAATTTTAAATCCGCAGTAGCTGCTGGTTCAAAAGGAGACAGGGTGAGTTTTTCTAGCACAAAATTGAGGTCCCATGCAGGAGTTGGTGATCTTCTGGGAGGCCTTAAATTTTTGGCCCCTCTAAGATACTGTTTAAGCAGAGGGTGAGAAAAGAGGGGAGGCTCTGTTTTGTAATGAGCCGAGATGGCAGAGGCATGGATTTTTATTGAAGATAAAAATAGGCCCTTGTTAAGCATCTCAGTCAAATATTGCAAAATCTGAGGGATATTGGGCCTTGCTGTTTCCATTCTTTGTGCTTGGTTCCAAGCACAGAATCTCTTCCATTTATCAGCATAAGATCTTCTGGTACTAGGCCTTCTGGCTTCCAAAATTACATCCATCACAGATTTACTGAGAGGTGGTGTTTGAATAATTAAATGTTCAGCCATGCTGCAAGGTTCAGAGTTTGGAGCTGAGTGTGCAGAATTTGATTGTTCTGCTGAGACAGTAGATGAGGTATTTGAGGTAAGTACCAAGGAGGGAGTTGAGACATATTCCTTAGAATTGGGTACCAGTGCTGGCGAGGCCAGTCCAGAGCAATTAGGATCATCTTTGTTTTTTTTCTGTCTGACCTTTAATAAGACCTTGGAGAGAAGAGGCGGGGGGGGGGGGATGCATAGACCGATAGGTTTTTCCAACTGAAGAATAGGGCATCCACTTTCCATGCTTGTCTGTGATAAGTCCTTGTGCAGAATCTGTCCAGTTGATAATTTTGGGGAGAGGCAAATAGATCTATGTCTGGTCTCCCCCATATCTGTGTCAACATGCTGAAGATTTGTGGATCCAGTTTCCACTCGTGCGGGTCCATAAGGTTTCTGCTTAGGTCGTCTGCCAGAGTATTTTGTTTTCCTGGCAGGAATTGAGCTTGCAGATGTACTTGGCAAGTCAAAACTGTGTTCCACAATTCCATGTCTAGTCTGCAAAGGGGGTAGGAATGTGTATCCCCCCTGCTTGTTTATGTACCACATAACCGTGGTGTTGTCCATCTTTATCAGTAGTTGTCCTGGATGAAGTAAGTCCTTGAAGGCTGTCAGAGCATTCTGAACAGCTAGCATTCTCCTTCTGGTTGATATGCAGATGCTTTTGCCCTGAATGCATCTCCCCGCCAGGTGGGCCCCCCCTAGCATAGTCTGATGCGTCTGTAGTTAGGGTTTGGGTGGCAGGGGGTAGAGTGAATGACAGTCCCTTGTTTTGGTGACATGTCTCTGCCCACCAATGAAATTCCTGTTGTAGGCAGGGAATGAGAGGAATGAGAAGTTATGTACCTACCATAACGTTCCATGTTAGTTGTCTTCTCTCGCCTTCTTTCTTGCTTGATGGGTTCGGAGCCGATCCTCGGCTCCACTCGCACTGCTAAGCTCGAGAGTCACTTTTACCAGCTCGAGGCAGCCCCATATCCCATGATGCAAGGCGGTAAGTACCCAGATCTCGTTTGATGACAATAGGCAATAACACCTAGCATAAATAACTTCCAAAAGGAAGAAAGAAAGAGAGAAAAAAGCCTGAAGGATGGTAGGAGGACCAGCACTGTATGGTCTTCAGAAGCATACTTCCCTTTAGAGAGAAAGGTCTGTCCAGGCCTGGGGGAAGGAGGGAGGGTCGCAAGAAAGAAGGCGAGAGAAGACAACTAACATGGAACGTTATGGTAGGTACATAACTTCTCAATGTTAAGTTGTCAATCTCGCCTTCATTCTTGCTTGATGGGACCGCGTCCCTAGCACCTCTATCCTGGGTGGCTCATTGAAACAGACTCTTGAGAACTGTAGAGCCAAAACTGGCTCTGTCCCTGGAGGCCAAATCCAATTTGTAATGGGAAACAAATGTATGAGGAGTGGCCCAAGTGGCTGCTGCACAAATAGTGTCTAATGGAAGTCTAGCTTGAAAAGCTGTGGAAGTGGCTAAGCTTCTGGTTGAATGCGCTTTAGGTTTCGAGCACAGCTGTTTTCCCCTGAGCTGATAAATTTCAGAGATGACAGAAGAAAGCCATCTAGACAAGGTCACTTTTGAGACAGGAAGGCCTTTCTTGTTATCAGCATAAGAAACAAAGAGTTGATCGGATTTTCTGAATTGTTTTGTTCTGTCCAAATAATATCTGAGTTGGCGGTGGACATCAAGATAATGTAATTTTTGTTCCGATCTGTTTGAATAGTTTGGGAAAAATACAGGAAGATCAATAGCCTGATTCAAATTAGTCTTTGAGGCAACCTTAGGCAAAAAGGTCGGATTAGTTCTCAATGATACTCTGTCTTTGTGGAAGACTAAATAGGGGGGGGCGAACAGATAGAGCATGAAGTTCAGACACCCTCCTAGCCGATGTAATAGCAACCAGGAATAAAGTTTTCCATGAAAGAAATTTCAGGGAACATGAAACAGCTGGCTCGAAGGGAGGAAGAATCAAGGATGTCAGCACTAAATTTAGGTCCCATTGAGGAGGAGGACTCCTGATTGGAGGTTTAAGGAGAAAAATTCCTTTCAAGAAGGCTCTACAAAGCCTGTGGGACATAATGTTGTGATCTGCGAACCCAACATGAAAGTTCGAGATAGCGGCCAACTGAACTTTGACCGTGGAAGAAGAGGAGCCCGCGTGAAAGATTTCCGCTAAGAAATCCAAAACTGCTTGTACTGGAGCAGTGAAGGGATCAATATTTTTGGCTTTTGCCCAATAAGAAAAATGTTTCCATTTGCTAGTATAAATCCTCCTAGTAGAGGATTTTAAGGAAGCTACTATGATGTCTCTAACAGGATTAGAGATCATAGGAAGCCTGGCTAAGGAAGGAAGTGGAGCAACCATGCTGTGAGGTTGAGAGAAGGGATAGACCGGTGCAGCTGACCCGATTGGTGAATCAGAAGATCTGGCAGAGGGTCCAGATGCCACGGCTGCACCAAAAGGTGACGATGGAGGAACGGAAACCAAATTTGTCGAGGCCAATAAGGAGCAATGAGAATCATTTTGGCTCTCAAAACCGTGGCTTTCTGGATTACTTGTGGGATCAGAGGAAATGGAGGAAAGGCATAAAGAAGTCCCTGGGGCCAATCCTGGGTCAGAGCGTCTCTGGGGGGATGGCCTGGCAGTGGGAAGAGAGAGAAGAAGTCTGGGCATTTGCTGTTTTGGGGAGTAGCAAAAAGATCGCAACATGGGCGACCCCATTCTAGAAAAATCTCCTCCACTATAGATTGTTTGAGAGACCACTCGTGAGGCATGAGAATAGCTCTGCTCAATCTGTCCGCTAAAATGTTGGTTTTCCCAGGGATATGCGTTGCTACCAGAAACCGATGAGAGGAGATTGCCCATTGCCAAAGTCTGAGCGCTTCTCGACACAAGGGGTAGGACTTGGTTCCGCCCTGTTTGTTGATATACCATACTACAGACATTTTGTCTGTGTGGACTGCAATTGTCCCCAAGGGAAGAAAGTCGTTGAGGGCTTGCAACGTTAAAAGCACTGCTCTCATCTCTAGGACATTTATGTGCAGGTGGTATTCGAACGGTTGCCACGTCCCATGAACCATCCTGCCCTGATAATGCCCCCCCCACCCGATCAGGGAGGCATCCGTAGTGACAGTGGCTACTGGGGCTGGGGGTACAAAGGGTCTGCCTTGGTGAATCTGGGGAGAAGTAATCCACCAAGAAAGATGATTCTTGCAAATCTGTGTCACCAGTATTTGGTGACGCATCGGAAGTTGTTGGTAAGACCACTGAGTGAACAACATCCACTGAAGAAGGCGCATATAGAAGCGAGCCAGGGGAAGAAGGGTAATGGCCGCAGCCATGAGGCCCAACACTTTTAGAACCATTCTGGCTTGTACTTTCTTGCTGGCTAGAATGATTCTCACGTGACCTTGTATATCTGAAATTCTCTGGTCTGTGAGGGTAGCTGACATCCGAACAGTGTTTAAGTTTGCGCCTATGAAAGTAATAGACTGGCAGGGCAATAAGGAGGATTTTCCGTAGTTGATCGAGATGCCCAATTGAGTGCAAAGATTTATTGTGTAATCCCTGGCTTGAAGAAGCTGATGCCTGGTGGTGGCTGAAAGGAGCCAGTCGTCGAGATACGGAAACACCTGGAATCCCTGACGTCTCAGGTGAGCCGTGACCACTGCCATACATTTGGTGAACACTCTGGGGGCTGTAGTGAGACCAAAGGGCAGGGCTCTGAATTGAAATGACTGGACCCCAGCCGAAGCGGAGAAACCTTCTGGAGCGTCTGTGAATTTTATGTGATAGTACGCATCCTGAAGATCTATTGAGCACATCCAGTTGTCCTTCTGTAAGAAGGGCAGAATTGACTGAAGTGTGACCATTCGAATCTTGTCTTTCTCACAGACTTGTTGAGTCTGCTGAGATCCAATATTGGTCTCCAGTCTCCCGTCTTTTGGGGACCAAAAGAACCTTGAGTAGATTCCGGCTCTGAATGGTCTGTTGTAACTGGCTGAATGGCTCTTTTTGTAGAAGTTTTAAAACTTCTAACTCTGCAATTTCCCTTAGACCGGTGGTACATCTGGAAGGGAATTTGAGTGAGAGAAGGAGTTTCCTCGAAAGGAATTTTGTAACCCTCTGATATGATCGACTGTACCCATCTGTCTTGAGTTAGGAAAGCCAGGCTTCTGGGTACAGCGATATCTTCCCGACTGCCTCCAAGGATGGACAGTCGGGCAACATCTCAGGGATGCTGAAAGGGCTTGTCAGAGAGAGGCTCTCTGCTTCCCTGGTTTTGTGGACCCCCTCGGCCTCTAGAGCGGCGTCTGTTATTGTTACCCCCCTCTGCCTCTAGGGGTAAACTGACCACGTGAATCCGGCGTGACTCCTTGGGATTTGCGGAACCACATTTTGCCACCCTTCTGTCCTTTAGGGTAAGGTCTAGAAGAGGTGGAAAAATGGACCCCTACGGCAGAAAGAGTCTTGCCGTCCTGCTCACACCTGGTCAATGTTTCCTTCACTTGAGGGCCAAACAAAGCTGACCCATCAAAGGGAGAGTTTGTGAAGGACGCCTTAAAGGGATCTGCAAAATTACAGAGCCGCATCCAGGCTTGGCGTCTAAGAGCCACACCTGTACCTGCGGCCCTACTCGCTCCATCTGCTGCATATGATATCAGTCGCATGGAGGAGTTAGCAATAGAATTAAGGGTTCCTAGCTGCGAAGCAATTTTTTTTTGAGCCCCAGCAGCTGTGGGATCCTGCACTACTTCACCTAGCTCCTTAAGGATATCCCTTTGGAGTCTGTTGAAGTGACATAAGTAGTTCAGCGAGCGCATAGCAAAGGTCGCTGAAGAGAACATCCGCTTACCATACCTATCCATGGTCCTAGAGTCCTTATTAGGAGGATGAACAGGTACGGAAGGATCTGCAAGTTCCTTCTTAGTGGCAGCCGCCACCACCATGGCATCAGCAGGGACACCTTTCGTAAGGAATTGCTTGTCCGAAGGGGCAGTAATAAATTTAGACGGCCTCCTAGGAACTGGCTCTACAGAGTCAGGAGCAGCCCAAGCCTTTCGAGCAATAACCTGCATAAGGGGGTCGAAAGGTGGAGACACCCAGGAGGTGGAGGGCCGAGATCCAAATGCCTCCAGGTATACCAACTCATCCTCAGAGGGATTATTGGAGGGCCAGTTTCCCCTCTGTTTAAGGAGTTCTAGGATGTCTGAAAAGGAGACATCCTCAGAGGGGATCCCTCCGACTCATCTAAGTCGGTATCTGAAGTGATAGACTCAGGGGAGTCTACGTGTTTCCTCTTACAGGTCCTCTTGCGCGGAGGATCCCCTGACTGATCAGGAGAATCCTCGGAAGAGGGGGTTCTTCCCAGTGGGGAGACCTGAGGCGGAGGATCTCTGGGTCCGGGAGCAAGAGAGATGGCAGAGATATCGACAGGCACCGTAGAGGGAGGAGCTAAGGGAACAGACTGCTGGCTGAGTCCAGTGGCCAGCACACTCTTCATCACCTCGAAGGCTCCCCTCCCAGGCAGGTCCGAGAGAACCCGTTCAAGAACCAGGAACTCCAGGGCCCACCGAAGGGAAGGCTCAAGCAGATGTCGGAGCCGAGCTCACCAGGCCGAGGCTCCAAGGGGAAGAGTGGGGTCGGACAAGGGTCCGATGCCACTCACCCCCTCGGAGGAGACCAGGGAAGCCCGACCACCGAATCCCTCTAAGGAAGGTCTCGAAGAGGAGTTAAGAGTAGAGGCTGAGGGAGCAGAAGGGGGGGGGTATCTGTCCCTCAGCCATAGCAGAAACTATTCCCGAAGACTCCAGCTCCAAACTCTGGGGTAGAGTCGAAGGAGGAACTGCAATGGGGTGTGGACTAATAGTCGTCTGTTGAGACGGACTATGTAGCATCTGGGCCAGTGCCTGTGATTTTAATAATCTACTGACCACCCTCTCTAAATCATGGTCAGAAAGCCTGGAAGACAACTTTTCGGCACCGACAGAAGGTCTCGATGCATCGGCTCCGGCCGGAGCCGATACAGACATAAATGTAAGGGTGTCGGAGCCGGTCGGTGCCGACACCGAAGCCTGAGCCACATGGTGGTCGGAACCGATCGGAGCCGACACCGATGTGACCGAGCCAGTATCGGCACCGAGGGTTTGTGCAAACCAGGATCGGCTCCAGCCGGAGCCGATCACGACTTTGAAAGAGTCGGAGCCGAGGCCGCAGGCTTAGACAGAAGCCTGGGCCTTGGAAGACTTGGAAGTCTTACTCGGGGCCGACTTAGCCGGAGAGCCCTCCGGTTTAAGTAGGCCCCTCAAAATCAATTTGTTTCTCCTCTCCTGCAGGATTCTCTGGCTAAAGGAATGACAAATTGCACAGGAGTCCTGCAGGTGGAGAGGTCCCAGGCAGTATAAGCAAGAAGTGTGACCGTCTGTCAGAGACATCTTCTGACAGCACGAGTCGCACTTCTTAAAGCCTGAGACCCTTTCCTTGGACATTGTTGCAAAACACACACACAACACAGTCCCAAGAAACAGTTATCCCAAAATAATTAGATAACTAACTTCTCACACACACACACACACACCCTAACAAGGGGGGGGGATGGGAGGGGAGAAGGCCTGACTAAAAATATAAAGGAGTGAGGGATTTTCTAGTCAGAAAGGGACTTAATCTAACTAAAAACGTTAAAAATAAAGTTTTAAGAAGAAAAAGGGGCAAAAACAGTAATATTTAAATCACTTACCAGGAGCTGGCAAAAGGAGGACCTCATCAGCAAAGCGGCAAACGAGATCTGGGTACTTACCGCCTTGCATCATGGGATATGGGGCTGCCTCGAGCTGGTAAAAGTGACTCTTGAGCTTAGCAAGTGCTGAGTCGGAGCCAAGGATCGGCTCCGAACCCATCAAGCAAGAATGAAGGCAAGATTGACAACTTAACATTCATTGTTTATAGACTGTGACAATGTTGACTCCATAAACTTTTTAGGTACCACAGAAGTTTCCTCATATGCAGTCTCGCATATGGAATTAGTAGAATGCAGGATGCCACGAACCTCAAAGCCTGCAGAATTTGTCTTGCAGATAACTGGGTTTTTGTTGACATTTCTTTGAAGTATGTTGTCAGTTGCCTTTGTTTGTCTGGCGTAAGGTATAAGCCATCTGGGCAGTTGTATTCAAGCTTGCACCCAGGAATGTAATTATTTGAGAGGGTACCAGCTGTGATTTCTTTTCGTTTATTGTGTACCTTAAGCATGTTAGAAGCCTTTTTACAAACGCCAGATGTTGAAGAAGAATGTCCTTGTCCTCTGCTTGAATGAGACAGTCATCCAGATAAGGATAAATTTGTATGATTCTTTGTCTGCAGAATGCAATTACTGGTGCCAGGCACATTGTAAAGACCCTGGGCGCAGTAGATAAGCCAAAGGGCAGTACAGAGAATTGGTAATGCAAAAAACCTGCTTTGAAGCGGAGGTATCTTCTGTATGATTCCCTTATTGGGATATGCAGGTATGCCTCTTAAGTCTAGAGTCACTGGCCAAGCATTTCTGCCCAGCATAGGCAGTAGCTGTTGTAAGGTCAGCATTTTGAATTTTGGAATGTCCAGGAATGTGTTCAAAATCGATAAGTCCGGTATTGGACACCGGGCATGGTCTTTATTGGGTACCAGGAAAAGTCTTGAATAAAAACCTTGTCCTTTTTCCTTTTCTGGTACTGGCTGAATAACCCCCATATCCATGAGGGATACAACTTGTTTCTGAGCCTCTGCCCATTGATTCTGTGGCAGATCTGGCCAACCGTTTGGAATTGGCAAAGTATGGAAATTAACTCTGTACTCCTGGGATACTATTGTTTAATACACACTTGTCCTGGGTAATTAACTGCCAATTTTGAGCATGAAGTGCTAATTTTCCCCCCAAGGGGGCTGCCAAAAAATAAGTGTTTGGTGAAGTTAGAGAGAAGTCATTGAGACTGCTTACTGTAGGGTTGTGCTTTGTTTCCTCCAGATTTGGAGGTGGAGACACCCCATTGCTTCGACCTGTAAGAACCCTGTGATTGGTATCTAGAGCCTTTTGATCGCCTGGATTTGCCTTGAGAGGCTCTGTTGGACAAAGCAAAGGACCAATTTTTAGTAGGCCAGTGTCTACTGAACCTGGATGGCTGCACTTGTAAGAAATATTTTACAGTTTGCATAGATTTAGCTTTGTCTTCCATTTTCTTTAAAACCTCTTCTGCCTCATTACCAAACAGAGTATCATGCTGCAAGGGGGCAGCCAACAATTTAGCGTTAACATGATCAGGCAGACTTTGCTCCTTGAGCCAGGCATGCCTTCTAATTACAAATCCAGTAACTGCGGCCCTACAAGAGGCCTCCAAGGAATCAAAACCACATTGCAAAGTATGCTTTCCAACCTGTTCTGCTGAATGCAATAATTTGTGTAATTCTTTATTTTCCACACAATCAGAAATCAACATAATTTTCTGTTTCAATAAGCCCATAACATGCTGTTGATATTTAAGCATATGAAACTGGCAGTTTAAGGCCCTAATTGCCAAGGTTGCAGATGTATACACCTTCCTTCCCCATCTATCCAGAGCCCTGGAATCTCCATCAGAGGGGGGTAGGAGTTTTGGCTGTAGAGGCCTTTACACCTTTGGGACCCTGTGAGATAGTCTCAGGATCAGCAGCAGGATTTTTGAATAAAAATTTGTGGGAGTCAGGAACCCTGTAATATCCATCTGGCTTACTAGGAGCCGGAGGTAGGGAATCAGGAGCCATGCTGGATTCTGAAAACACATCATCAACAATGTCTAAAACAGGAAGTATTGCCAAAGGCCTATTCTGACGAAGAAGAAGGAAATCCCTAAGCCTCTTTTTTTGATTCAGAGAAATCCTGACTCTCCCAGTGAAAATGTTCCCTTAAGGTATGCAAGGTTTCTCCAAAAGAATAATCCTCAGGAGGAGATGCAGATGGCATGGATTCTTCTGCATCAGAATCCTCACAGGGTGGAATAGAAAATTCCTGATCAGAAGAGGAGTCAGAAGAAATGGAAACATGATCTGAAGATTCATAATCAGTGCCTTGCCTGGGCCTCTTAGCAGGGGGGGGGGGGTTGGGAGCCCCTGATCAAGGTAATTAAGTCCTCAGCCATTTTGATCATCTGTTTTTTAAGCAGAGGGCCCTGAGCACATGGCTCATGCGTCATTTTTTTAGACATAGATGTTTTTTATCTTGTTTTTAAAGCTGGTGTTTTATATAAAAATGTTGAGGCCTGAAAACACCCTCAGAAGCCGGTGCCTGCTCAGCGGCTCCGGACCCATCCAAGGGAGAGACATCCGCGGGTTCAATACTCTGAGAATCTTCCGGCTTACCGGACTCCGCATGGGTCTCGGTAGAGGCCTGTGACTCAAAAGTAGCGGGTATCAGGGGCTGCAAAAGAGTCTCACTGAGTACCGGCGACTGGCTTAGGAGAACTTGTCATTGGTTTTGGACCTCGACGGTCTCTCTTTTTCTTTGCGTTTTTTGTGAACTCCGGTAGTCAGATTGCTAACAGACGACATTTCAGGGTAATTAAATCTGGATCCAAAATATTTAGAAGCAAAAGTATACCAACGCTTAATAGTGCGTTGGTTAAATCTAGCACAAAACCGACAGCAAGGCACGTTATGATCTGGGCCTAGGCAAGGAATACAGTTGTTCTTCTTTCGGCTCTTCCCGGTTAGGGGTTGCCACAGCGGAACTCCGGTCTGCTAATGATTTGGCAGTAGATGTGTTACGGGTGCCGAGGTGCCAGCTCAACGCCCAACCTTCAACGAAGGCACGGAATACAGTACAAATGAAAATCCTTATGAGGTATTTGCTTTCCACAAGTAATGCAATTAACTTTTACTGACATCGGTAAGGAGCAAGAAAAAGTTTCCCCAACAAGGTACTTAGCTTTAGTTGAAGACTTCAGTTCTGAAACTCGAATGCGAAAATTTCAGGAGTCGGCCGACCGGCACTTGCGACCTGCTTTTGCTTCTGGCACTGCGCGGCAAGAAAGACTGAATAAAATGGCGTCGGCTGCATGTTTTATACCCCCTGACGACCTGACGTCATGGAAGAGGAGACAGCAATCGACGCAGGACCCAAGACTTTGTTATTCAGGCCGACTGAGGGCAACCTGCCAGCAGATTTCTCAAATGTAATGACTGCAACAGTGAAACACGAAGAACATCCAAGAAGTTGCCTGTTGATGGAGGAGGCAAACAGGTCTATCTGAGGTGTACCCGACCTGTGGGCCAGATGCAAGAAGACATCTCTGTAAAGCATCCATTCTTGGTTGTTTGTGATACTTCTGCTCAAGTAATCTGCCTGGGCATTGTGGAGAGAGGGAATGTAAACCACCTGTAGGGTGACTCCCTGTGAGATTCCCACATCAGAAGGACTAGTCAGCAGGTAAGACCTGGTCCCTCCCTGTTTGTTGAGATACCACAGCACAGTGGTGTTGTCTGTATATATCTTCAGGGCCCCCTGCTGGAAGAAAGGCTGAAAGGCCTGGAGGGCTAGAAGAACTCCCCTCATCTAGCGAACACTGATGTGTCCCAGTTTATGAGGTTTTGGCCACAGGCCCTGCACCTTTTGACTGCCCACAGTTGCTCCCCAACTCACGCCTGCAGCATCTGTGAGCATGACCTGTGTGGGATGAGGTGGTTGGAGAGGGAGACATGGATTGTGGTTCACCTGTTCCAACCACCACTGTATTTCCTTTTTCAGGCAAGGGAGAAGAGGCACCCTGTGCTCCAGAGGGTGCTGGGTCCAGACTGACCGTAGATGCACTGTAACTTTCTCAAATGCAGTCTTGCTAGTGGTAGCATGGGGATGGTGACTGCCATATATCCCAAGAATCTTGCTGTTAACTCTGTGGAGTGAGAGACCAGAAGAAGATATTCTGTCAAGGAGCTCACATTGGGGGGTGGGGTGGCAGGTATGCTACCATGAGGTCTGAATGTATACTGCACCTGAGAAAGACAATGTCTTGGGTTGCCTGCAACTGGGATTTTGGGAAATTTAGCAGAAATCCCTAGCCTGTAGAAGGGTCACTACCATGTGGATGTGTATCTGTATGGTCTCCTGGCTGGTAGCTTAGATCAATATATCGTCCAGGTAAGGGAATATTTGTATTCCCTTCATTCTGCAAAAAGCAGTTACTGGGGCAAAGCATTTTGTAAAGACTCTGGGGAGTCAAAAAGGCAAGACAGAGAATTGTAAGTGTGAAGAACCCGCCAAGAACCTCAGGCATTTCCTGTGGGTGGGTTTTATTGGGATGTGGAGGTAGGCATCCTTCATATCTAATGTTGCCATGAATCCCTGGGGAATCAGGAGGGGAAACAGGGCTGGGAGGGTCAGCATTCTGAAGGTAGGGACCTTTAGGAAAGGATTGAGGTGGGAGAGGTCTAATATAGGTCTCTAGGGTCTATCTATCCTGGACACCAGGAAGACCCTGGAATAAAATCCTCTTCCCTTTGCAGCTGGGGAAACTGTTTTGATGGTGCCCTGGGCTGTGAGGGTCTGGAGGACTGGTTGCAAGAGATGCAACTGTTGAGAAGGTGGTTGTGGGATGCCTCTCCTTTTTGGAGGTGAAATTCAAGACATGAAGTAACTATTTTGTAGTATGGACAGGACCCACTTCTCTGAACTGATCTAGGTCCCTACAGGAAGGCAGTGAGAGAGTCGAGCTGACAGAGCTACTGAAGGAAGGGGTGGCGGTGGCAAGTAGTCAGGTGCTACCTGCTCTACCTGGAAAGGGTGGTCTTTGGCTAGAGAGGAAGGTGCTCTAGCTGCAGGAGTTTGTTTTCTTGTAGGCTTTCTAGGCCTGGGTTTTAGCAGGATAGTTTTTTTTTTTGGAAATTGGGTATGGGAGAAACCAACAAATGTTTCAGGTCCTGTATTTCTTTTTCTTTTTGCTGAAGAGACTTGAAGAGGTCAGCTGCCCTGGAGCCAAATAATGCAGCATTGTCCAGGGGAGCATCCATAAGCTTAGCCCTGACGTCATCAGGCAGTGGTTGTAGGCGCAGCCAGAAGTATCTAGTAAGGCGGCAGCTGATGCTGCTGACCTGGATGAGGATTTAGCAGCATCATAACCACACTTTACAGAATGTCTGGTGACCTGGGAGGAGACAGCCAAGAGGGAGGACAGTGATGCTTTGGCAGGGCAGTCTGGGATATGTCAGGTGTCTGGAGGCAGATTCCAGAAGGGATAAGGCACACTTAGCCATATGAGTTTGACAGTCTGTAGCTCTGAAAGACAAAGTAGCAGAGGTATAGATCTTTTTACCCAAACGTTCCATCGTCTTGCTGTCTTTGTCAGCAGGGAGGATAGTGGCAGTGGGCAGGAGCTTGGAGGCCTTGTCCATAGATATAGAAATAGTGGCTGGATCAGCAGGTGGACACTTAAGCATGTACTTAGCGGTGTAAGGCACCTTGTAAAATCTGTCTGGTCTGCGTGGTGCAGGGGGTTGGGAGTCTGGGTTAAGAGATGCTGAGGCAAAAGCATCTAAAAAGGCAGGGAGGATAGGTGGAACAGCAGATGGGCTAGGGGTTTCCTTCTGGATAAGTTCGTAGTATCTTTTTTGGACTTCATTCATTTCTGAGGATATCCATTTGAAGTATTCTTTCATCCTGGAGAATGTTAAGTCTTTAGCTGGGGAGTCATGGTCCACAGAATCTTCTTTTGTGGAGCTATAGCCCAAAGAAGATGGACTCTATGAGCTATAAGAAAGTGATTCCTCTGAGGAATCCTCCCTTTCCCTAGTGTGGTCAGATGTCTGAGGCCTAGGGCTCAGGAGTGGAGGGAATGTGGGAGCACACAGTGGAGGTAGGCCGCAAGGCCATGAAAGCACTAAAAAGGATTTGACTAAAGGCCTGCCAATCCGGCATGCTTTCTGTAGGAGGAGAGGTATGCTTAGTCTTTTCTTATGGAGAGGTATGCTTAGTCTTTTCTTATATTTTAAGGGGCCTAGCTGGCGTCTGTTGAGGCCTGGGGTCTAAAGTCTTTAAAGGGTCAGTGGGATCAGGTGGCCCTTTGGAAAATGCTTATTCCCCCTGGCATCGGAAACCGATGGCAGTATAGCCTCAGTGGACGTACTCTCACTGAGAGATTGTCTGGCATCCTTGTAGGTACCCTCTCTATCCAATACGGTGGATCAGGATCCTTCTACCAGGTCAGGGTTGCCCACAGGCTGAAGACCAGATGGTAGAGGCTCAGTGGTTGATGAAGGCCATAGGGTCTTGGCCTTCTTTTTTGGCGGTTCCGCAGGAACATTTGAGGAGGCTCCATCCCTAAAGTGATCTGCTTAAGGTGTCGGTTTTCTAGAGAAAGGTTTAACGCATGCAAGCGGCTGCACAGGGTTTTAGGTACAAACACCTGGCAGATAGGACAGGTCTTGTGGTCGTGCGACCAACCCAAACGAAAGAGACACTTATCATGGGTGTCCTTGTGAGGGATTTGGCGGCCGCACTGACACTTCTCCTTTCTGGATGCCATTAACAAGCAATATTAGTTTAAAGGAGGACTGAAAAGGTCCCCCAACGGGGTACTTATTTGCTTTTAGTTGAATCCGACATCAGTGGGAGCAGTAACACCAGGCGTATGACTGGCGGCTGAAAAGTTCAGAGGGCTGGTGCATGCTGATGTCGCTTTTATGGCCCACATTGTCTCAGCCACGTCAGACATCACATGCACTCCAGAGGAACTTAAAACTTTTGGATACTGGCTGTACATACGCAAAACAAGAGGAGTAAACCCATATGCAGAATACTGCAACATGGGCATAGAAGGACATCAGAAGTTGCTGTTAAAAAGGTAGTAATTAGTACAGCATGCAAACTATTGTATGACAACTATAAGAATCAATGATAGGAGGTTAGAAAAGATTGGGAAGAGAGATTGGATAAACAATTCACAAAGAAACGATGAAGAGATATATTTATGGCAGGTATTGCCAAGTCACGATGTGCCATGCTGTAGACTCCTACCCAAGAAGGCTGAATGCTGTAATTAAAATAAAAGGTGCTTCAACAAAGTAAGGATGTGCACAATGATGCAACCAGCTTATTGTACGTTTTTTATTTTTTATATTTTGCCCCCTAACTGGTTTGTTTGTTTTTCAACTGAATTGCACAGGTTATAGATCACATTAAAGGTGGAAAAGTTTTGAAATTATTTATTGTGGTCTCATTTTTTTATATCACAAAAACCTGGCATTTTAACAGGGGTGTGTACACTTTTTATATCTACTGTAGTAAGGCTTTGCTGAGTCTAATTATGGTGGCTGCCAAAAAATCAATTACTAGGAAATGGAAATCAAAGTCTAAACCAACTTTAACTAAACATAGTGAATATAGCAACAGAAATAAAACAACTAGAAATGGGATCTTTAGAGAAGGGAAGGAGCAAATTACATAGAAAAAAAATGGGAATTGTGGAACAATACATGCAGAAGAGGAACGAGTTTTAAAAGAAGGCAGGATGTGAATGAGCTATGTAATGTTTGACTGACAATGACTGGCTAGATTATAAGTGATGTAAATTATGTCAACAAGGTTTGTGATGTATAATGTCTGCAACTAAAATTACATTAATATGGTTTGTTTTCATTTATATAAATGTAGAACTGCTTTTGTCATTCATGATATATTGCATACAATCTTCCCTCTCCAGGCAAATTTACAACTGTTAATCATTATTCTAGGAAGAAGTTTGTCTGATGTCAATATGTGCCATCTATCATGTACAATACACTTAATGAAGAGGGTAATGGTTCTATATGTCAAACTGTACTTTAAATCCCAAGCTTTTCAGTATTCATCTGTCTATATTGTAGAACATCTCCTCTGTGGGTATTTTCAGCTTGTGTTCTAGTCAGAGTGAGTACTTTACTATATACCCTGTACAAAAATATCTTGGTTAATACCTGAAAATGTTTTTTAAGATCATTTTCATCACTACAAATTCTATGCACCCTGAGAATCTGGGAGTTTTTCATTAAACTAGGAAGGCAGTTCTTAGTAGACAAAAGTGTATTCTTTGCAAACAGCTTCTGATATAAAGTAGTTTTAATAGTACTATCAAGTAGTCTCATTGTATTAACATTGAGAAATTCTATAGTGAATAAGCTACAGGCAGCTAAGAAAGAAATTCCCAAATTATTGTTGTTCAATATTTAATAAAAGTCCAGAGTTCATTCAAATCCCTCTTCCATAAAAGGCAGCATTCATCAAGAAAATACTGCCACATTACTATCCTGGGAAAATTCCTTTTTAAGCATCATCATAAATATTATAGCATTAAAAAAATATAAATGGATGCCAATGTTACACCTACAGCAGTATCCTTAATAGGTAGCATTTGTTTTCAAAATAAAACACAAATATTGAAAGCTGTCAAACAAGTGTGTATCAAGAACCCCTTAAAATCACTCAAAGTCAAAAATCTATTGCCTCTACTCCAACTTCATGTGGCATACATGTATACAAACTTTCTACATCTAGTGTACAATATCTACTTTGTTCCGCCCATAAATCTTCCATCAACACTAAAAGCTTAGTGGAATCTCCAAGTCTGGGAGTTACATTACTCAATAGTGGTTTCAGATAAAATTCAAGTATTTCCAAATAGCAGTCTGTTAATAAGCCCCTTCCAGAGACTACTGGCCTACCCTTTGTACATTCAGTATTCTTGCATATTTTATATACTAACTCCATGCCACCAAACAGAGGGGGAAAGTTTGCAATTGTATGCAATGAGCTGTGACTGAACCAATCATCAGGTATCTGGAAATATTCATTACTGCTTCTTACTGGTTTTATGTTAATTAAACATGTTTTGAAAATGTGAGATTTGCTATGATTACTACATTCCCGTAAAGGATCTGCCAAGCTGCCAGGAGTTAAGTATTTATGCCTGGTCAGTTCTATCTTGATTTGTGATTTTTTTTTTAATTCATTAATGCATCATTCCTCTTCCTGTCCAGATCAGTCTTCTGCAACAGGGCTGCTAATCAGAACCAGATCATCTGAATCATAATCAACACACCATTTTTCAATCTCATAGATACAGGGTCTATAGGAACAATACGAAAAGCAGTTCAGACAGCGTAAATATTAAAAAAGATTCAAAAAATGAGTGAATGGTTTGTAGAGTCAAATCAACATAAAATGCTAATTTAATAGCTTTGCTCCAGGGATGAAATTCACATTGTGGAGGCAAGGAATAGCTAGCTAATAAGGTAGGTTTCTTTTACTTCCCATACAGCCATTCCTCAACAGGAAATAGAGCATCCAAGTTGTAGAGAGGTTCCTCAGCACACTCTGCTATGAGAAAGTTCATTCAAGTGCCACATTGTAGAAGGTCGTTCAAAAACTATGAGCATGTTTAGCAAAACTGCCTCAAAAAACAAACAAATCAAGTAATCAATACAAGTGTTTCTCCCACATCCTAAACACATTCCCCAAACTGCCCAAAGATATATACATTATGTGTGTACCTCCGTGTCCAGCAATGGTCGTGGCTTTACATCCAGAGTGAGTGCATGTTCCAGATTATCTGTAACTATCAAATTAAAGTACTGGAAAATGAGACAGAAGGAGAAAATAAAAAACTAGGACATTCAGTGAGAATATCATATACAAGGACCAATAATATAGACAGCAAATGGACAAGTCAATCTCAAAAAAATAGTTGCTTTAAGACCTCAACAGAGTACTGCAACTTACACTTTGGATCTGACCCATCTGGACTGCTAAATCCTGCATCCTTTGCTGAAACCCAGGCAGCAAAGCAATCACTTTCATCCAAGGTGATTGTCAGCATCTGTCAAAGAATAAGGAAATGTATGGCATAAGACCATGAATGGCATTTATAACACATGACAGAATGGAACACTGTACAAGTTTATTTAAAAAATATATTCGTAGTGCCCTACAAATGAACTGCAGGCCATCTTCACATGCTTCACCACTCTAGTTTCACTGCCACTATACTACATGCATATTTTAACTCGTTTAGAAAACTCTGCCTCTGTAGACTTGGATAAATACTAACAATAATAATAATAATAATAATAATAATGATAATTATTATTATTATTATTATTATTAACAACAACACTATGGTCACTTCCAAAACATTAAAATAACCCATGACACTAGAAGTAATATATTCAAAACAAATTTTAATTACTATTTTTCTATTATGGTTTTTACATTTTTTTAACCACACAATGTTGAGGGGAGACATTAAGAACCATCCACGTGCCTGTTAGCCCTTACAAAATACTAAAGCATATGCAAAATTAAGTTCATGTGAGATGCTCACTAAAACAGTAGATCTTCAAAGAAAGCGAAAGGTAATTATAGCAGTAAATCATAATAAATGGGCTTATTCACCAACAAAGCTTTGTTGGTTCATTGGTAGTCACTAGGCA
Organism: Protopterus annectens; assembly: GCF_019279795.1. NCBI lineage: Eukaryota > Metazoa > Chordata > Ceratodontiformes > Protopteridae > Protopterus > Protopterus annectens. Next base: position 521,275,900 of record NC_056732.1, read on the forward strand.
TGCCATCTAGAGGACCATTAAGGAACCTATAGCCCAAACTTCCATCTGCCCTAAAACATTGCCTATTAAGTGACATGCTCAAGGTCAAACAGCAGGCAAATGAACACTGAGGGAATGAAACCCTGTACCACAAGTGGCAGCTCATTAATGGCTTAGAGTCTTAATGCTTTGTACTAACTCCCAGTCTAGCATTTTTTTTAAACTGTTGTCTGGTCTCACTTCTGCACAGGTACTTGTTAGCTGGCACAAGAATCACACACAAAGGCACAGACATGCACACTCTTCAAGGAGCCTCGACAGAGACAATGTGCTTGTAGTACACAAATACAGTAATTACAAACGTATGTGCAGAATCAAAAAAAAATTAAATTAAAAGTATAAAAAAATAAATATTCTAAAAAGTACAGTTGTGTACACTTACCATAAATGCAGATGTTCGAGTGTATTCACTTGTTGCAGTCATTACATTTGGGTAATCTGCTGGCAGGTTGCCCTCAGTCGTCCTGATTAAAAAAGTCTTGGGTCCTGCGTTGGTTGCTGTCCCTTCTTCCATGACTTCAGGTCGTCAGGGGTATAAAACATGCAGCCGACACCATTACATCAGTTTTAATTGCCCCAGATGTCAGGTGCCCCCCAAATGGGGAGCCAAATACTTGAAGTAATTAAAAACACAAAAATATACATCTCCAAACTAAAGCAAATACACCAAAAAGGCTTTTAAGCATAGTAAAGTATAAGTATAGAAAGAGAAAAAACAGGGGGTTGGAGGGAGGGTAACCAGGACTGCAACAGTGAATACACTCGAACATCTACATTTATGGTAAGTGTACACAACTGTACTATGTTCTTCGTGTTTCACTGTTGCAGTCATTACATTTGGGTAGATTCCCAAAGCTATGGTTGGGAGGATGGAATTATACAGCATTAGAACCAGCTATAAGGCCCTGTAAGACAGCAGTGGCAAAGACAGCTCTGGATTTAGAGAAGAGAGGTAAATGGTAATGTTTGTTGAACGTATGAACTGAGCTCCAGGTAGCAGCCTTTAGAATGTCTCTGGTAGGAACATCTCTGAGAAAGGCTGTAGAAGTAGATGCAACCCTGGTGGAATGAGATCTGATCCCCTGGGGGATAGTTTTACCATGGTGCATATAGCAGAAATGAATACAATGGCTTATCCATTTGGAAATGGCTGCTTTGAAATAGCCTTTCCCTCTTGTCCCTGCAGCAAAAGCCACCAGTAGTTGATCAGATTTTCTTAGAGATTTTGTCCTGTTTAAGTAAAACCCAAGCGGTCTGTGTACATCCAATGAATGCAGAATCCGCTCCCCCTTGTTCTGTGGATTGGGAAAGAAAGTTGGCAAATGAATGGTTTGATTAAGAGCCACACTGGATACCACCTTAGGCATGAAGGATGGATTGGTCCTGAGAGACACCCTGTCCGCATGAAAAATAATGAAAGGCTCCACTGCCATAACAGCCTCTAATTCGGAAATCCTTCTAGCTGAAGTGACTGCTAAAAGGAAAGCTGTTTTCCAAGAGATAAATTTTTAAGTCTGCAGTAGCAGCTGGCTCGAAAGGAGGAAGAGTAAGTTTTTCCAAAACAATGCTGAGGTCCCAGGCAGGGGTTGGAACTCTCCTGGGTGGTCTTAAGTTTTTGGCCCCTCTGAGATACTGCTTTAGCAAAGGATGAGAGAAGAGGGGAGGCTCCGTTTTGTAATGAGCTGAAATGGCTGAGGCATGGATTTTTATGGAAGAAAAGGACAGGCCCTTGGTGAAGCATCTCAGTTGAGTATTGTAAAATCTGAGAAATATTGGGCGCTGCTGTACTTATCCCTTGTGACTGATTCCAGGCACAAAATCCTTTCCATTTGTCAGCATAGGATTTTCTAGTACTAGGCCTTCTTGCCTCCAAAATAACATCCATCACAGGTTTGCTGAGGGATGCTAAGGGTGAATTTAGGTGATAAGCCACGCTGCAAGATTCAAAGTTTGGAGCCAAGTGTGCAGAATTTGTTCTGCTGAGACAGTAAGGAAGGTGCCTGAGGCAGGTGCCACAGTGGAAGGTGTGACATATTGCGCAGGGGTGGGTACCAGTGTTGGCGAGGCCAGTCTGGAGCAATCAAAATCATTTTTGGTTTGTCCTGTTTGACTTTTAGTAGAACTTTGGAGAGCAGAGGCAGAGGGGGAAAGGCATAGACTGATAGGTTTTTCCAGCTGAATGAACGTTTTTCCAGCTGAATGACAGTGCATCCACTTTCCAGGCTTTTTTGTGCTGAATCCAGCTGAATGACAGTGCATCCACTTTCCAGGCTTTTTTGTGCTGAATCCTTCTGCAGAATTTGTCCAACTGATAGTTCTGGGGCAAAAAGATCTATGTCTGGACTCCCCCATTTGTGTATCAACATGTTGAACGTCCGTGGTTCCAGTTTCCATTTGTGTGGGTCCATGAGATTTCTGCTTAGTTCATCTGCCAGAGTATTCAGCTTTCCTGGCAGGAATTGTGCTTGTAGCTGTATTTGATAGGTCAAGGCCGTGTTCCACAATGCCATGGCTAGTCTGCAAAGGGGGTAGGAGAGAGTACCCCCTTGCTTGTTTATGTACCACATAACTGTGGTGTTGTATGTCTTTATCATTAATTGTCCTGGATGAAGGTAGTCCTTGAAGGCTGTCAGTGCATTCTGTACAGCTAGCATCTCTTTTTGACTGATATGAAGGTGCATTTGATTTGGGCTCCATTTACCCTGAATGCACTTCCCTGCCAGATGAGCCCCCCAAGCATAGTCTGATGCGTCTGTAGTTATAGTTTGGGTGGCAGGGGGTGGAGTGAATGACAGTCCCTTGTTTTGGTGGCAGGCCTCTGCCACCACAGGAACTCTAGTTGCAGGCAAGGAATGATGGGAATCATTGTTTCCAGGCTGTGACTGTGCTGACTCCATAAACTTTTTAAGTACCACTGAAGTTTCCTCATATGCAGTCTTGCATATGGATTTAGAAGAATGCAGAAGGCCATGAACCCCAAGGCTTGCAGAATTTGTCTTGCAGATAAGCAGGGTTTTTGTGGCCACCTGTTTGAAGTAAGTTACCAAATGAAGTTGCTTTTCTGGCGTAAGGTAAACCATCTGGGCAGTTGTATTCAAGCTTGCACCCAGGAATGTAATTTTTTGAGATGGTACCCGTTGTGATTTATTTTCATTTATAGTGTACCCTAGACAAGTTAGGACCCTTTTTACAAATGCCAGATGTTTTCGAAGAATGTCCCTGTTGTCTGCCTGAATTAGACAATCGTCCGGATATGGCTATATTTGAATATTTCTTTGTCTGCAAAATGCAATTACTGGAGCCAGGCATTTTGTGAAGAACCTGGGTGCAGTAGATAAGCCAAAGGGCAGTGCAGAGAACTGGTAATGCATGTAGCCTGCTTTGAAGCGGAGGTATCTTCTGCAAGATTACCTGATTGGGACCTGCAGGTAAGCCTCTTCTAAGTCTAGAGTTACCAACCAGGCATCTTTGCCTAGCATAGAAAGTAACTGTTGAACAGTTAGCATCTTGAATTTTGGAATGTCCAGATATGTGTTTAGAGTAGATAAGTCCAGAATTGGATGCCATGATTTGTCTTTTCTGGGTACCAGGAAAAGTCTTGAATAGAAACCTTGTCCCTTTTCCTCTTCTGGAACCGGCTGAATAGCCCCCATGTTCATGGGGGACAGTACTTGTTTCTGGGCCTCTGCCCACTGATTTGGGGGCAGGTCTGGCCATCCGTTTGGGATTGGCAACGTGTGGAAATGAAATCGGTATCCCTGGGATACTATATTTAAAACCCATTTGTCCTGGGTTATAAGTTGCCAGTTTCTTGCATGAAGTGCCAGTTTTCCCCCCAAAGGGGCGGCCAAAATGTAAGTGCTTGCTAAGTGTAAAGGGAAGTCATTGAGACTGCTTACCATAGGGAGGTGCCTTGTTGCTTCCTGATTTGGAGGGGGCACCCCATTGTTTTGTTCTAAAAGTCCCTTGTGACTGAAACCTGGAGCCTTTGGAATGTCTGGGTTTGACTTGAGTGGCTCTCGAAGGAACTGGAAAGGACCAGTTCTTAGTAGGCCAGTGCCTACTAAATATCTTGGAGGTTGCACTTGTAAGAGATGCTTCAGTTTGCATAGATTTAGCTTTATCTTCCATCTTTTTTAAAACTTCTTCAGCCTTATTACCAAAGGACGGTCCTGTTGTAAAGGAGCATCCAACAATTTTGCTTTAACATGATCAGGCAAAGTTTGCCAAGCATGCCTTCTTAACACAGACCCAGTTACAGCAGCCCTGCAAGAGGCCTCCAAAGAATCAAAACCACATTGCAAAGTATGTTTGCCAACTTGTTCAGCTGAATGCAATAAATCCTGTAAATCTATTTTCCACACAGTCAGAAATTAACATCATTTTCTGTATAAGCAGTTCCATGATATGCTGTTAATATTTAAGCATATGAAACTGACAGTTTAAAGCCCTGACTGCCAAGGTTGCAGAAGTGTAAACCTTCTTACCCCATCTATCCAGCGCCCTGGAATCTCTATCAGAAGGGGTAGGATTTTTAGCAGTAGAGGCCTTAATGCCCTTGGAACCCTGATAAATGGTTTCAGGATCTGCAATAGGATTTTTGAAAAGGAATTTGTGGGAGTCAGGAACCCTGTAGCATCTGTCTGGCTTACAAGGAGCTGGAGGCAGAGAATCAGCAACCATACTAGATTCTGAAAAAACATCATCAACAATGTCTAAAACAAGAGGTATAGCCAAAGGCCTATGCTGAGAAAGAAGAAGAAAATCCCCAAGTCTCTTTTTAGATTCATAGAAATCCTGACTTTTCCAGTGGAAATGTTCCCTTAAAGTAAGTAAAGTTTCCCCAAAAGAAAAATCCTCAGGGGGAGAAGCAGAAGGAATGGAATATTCAGCATCAGAGTCCTCACAAGTTTGAATAGACAAATCCTGTTCATTAGAAGAGTCAGTAGAAATAGAATCCTGTTCAGAAGATTCATAATCAATGTCTTGCCTAGGCCTCTTAGAAGGGGGGGGGGGTTGGCTACCCCTGATCAGAGTAATTAAGTCTTCAGCCATTTTGATGATCTGTTTTTTAGGCATAGGGGCCTGCACATGTGGCCCAGGCATCAGTTTTTTAGACACAGATTTTGATTTTGGCCTTAGTTTTGAAGATGGCGTCGGTCTAATATACAAATCTGTAGGCCTGAAAACACCCTCAGAAGCCAGTGCCTGCACAGCGGCTCTGGGACCCATCTAAGGTAGAGACATCTGCGGGTTCAATAATTGAAGCATCTTGCGGCATTCCGGACTCTGGGGCTCAGTAGAGGCCAGCGAATCAGAAGTAGCGGGTATCAGGGGCTGCGAAAGCGCCTCAATGAGTATCAGCGAACTGGCGTCTGGCTTAGGAGAACTGTCATAAATTTTGGACCTCGACGGCCTGTCTCTGTCTTTTTCTTTGCGTTTTTTTAGGTATTCCGGTAGTCGGATTGCTAACAGACGACATTTCTGGATAATTAAATCGTGAGCCAAAATATTTAGAAGCAAAAAATATACCGACGTTTAATAGTGCGTTGATTAAATTTAGCATAAAACCGACAGCAAGTCACGTTGTGGTCAGGGCCTAGGCAAGGAATACAGTACAAATGAAAATCCTTATGAGGTATTTGCTTCCCACAAGTAATGCAATTATTAACTTTTACTGACATCGGTAAGGAACAAGAAAAGTTTCAACGGGTACCAGCTTTTAGTTGAAGACTTTGGTTTTGAAACTCGAAAACGAAAATTTCAGGAGTCGGCCGACCGGCACTTGCGAACTGCTTCTGCTTCGGGCACCGCTCGGCAAGAAAGACTGACGTAATGACGTTGGCTGCATGTTTTATACCCCTGACGTCATGGAAGAAGGGACAGCAACCGACACAGGACCCAAGACTTTGTTAATCAGGCCGAATGAGGGCAACCTGCCAGCAGATTACACAAATGTAATGACTGCAACAGTGAAACATGAAGAACATCTTGTGCAACATAATAAACCCACACCATCAGTCAAGCTCAAGTACCAAGTCCTTCACAGCTTTCATGGCAACAGAGAGATGGCAGCTGATCCCTGAAAGGACAATGCTTTGAACAACAAAATGTTCACACCCTGACATAAACAACACACCAGAAAACAAGGGGAAGGAATGAGGGTGAAGCTACTGCAGCAGTAATCGTTCAAACATCTAGTCTTATGGGAAGTTTACTTAACAGCTGTACTATGTTCATTATACTGATTACTGCTGCAGTAGCCTTAGCTATAAGTGTACATTACCCTAGATTACTACATTTGGGAGGTGTAAGGAGAAGGGTCCAGCAGCACTGGAGAATGGTCCTAGCAAAGCCTGAACTAGAGAAGGAATAAAGCTTACAGTGTTTTGTAAATGGATGTATGTATAAAGGACAAAATACTGCTTCTAGAATAATTTTAGAAATAAAACCCTTTCAAAAATCATACATGAAGCCATGGCATTGGTACAGTGGGCCTGGACCTTACCTGGAATAGTTTTGTTGTTGTAAGTATAACAAAAGGTAATAGCCTTAGACAACCATTTGGAAACAGTTTGTTTTGACACAGGTTGCCCATTCTTCTTACCTTCACAAGAAATACGCAATTGATCCAAAGATAGTACAGTTGCGCATGGTCCAGTTACATGAAACAGCGGATGTTTGTAAAACACACTGCCTTACTTGCATATGGGCAGTAGTGCCCTGATACTGTCCCTCTGTCAAAGTTCAGAACTCCCCCGATTGCCTATCTGAGACAGTGAATGACCAATCACCTGCAGGACCCAGACAGCCCTTTACACTCCCAAACAAGACCCTTTCAGTTTTCTATGGTTTAACAGGATGAGCAGATGAGAATGCAAGCTTTGCAAACACCACAGATGCACACAACAAAAGTTGTTGAATAAAAACACATTATCAACTTCAACAACCATCCATACACACCCAACAAAAGGGGGGTGGGTGGGAGAGTACTGGGTGAATATCCAGAATGCTCATAAGGTAAAACTTGTGTTGCAGTGGATAGCCATACAGGCAATACAGGGAAGTGATGGTGCAAACCAGACCCAACAAAACTTGGATATCTCCTGAAGTGATGAGCAATGGGGATATAATGATAGGCATCCTTCAAGTTCATGGTCACCATGAAGCAGCTGTCTGGTAACAGAAGTGCTGTCTCTTTAGGGTGAGCATCTTGAACCTGGGGACCCTTACTAAGGTATTGAGAAAAAAAAGGTCCAACCCTGGTCTCCACAACTGCTCTTTTCTTGGAACAAAAAAAAAATTCTGAAGTAGAAACTTCTCATTCTTTCTGAAGGAGGGATGGGTTCTATGACCCCTGAGTGCAGTATTTGTTGGAGAATAGGAGGGACTAACAAACTCTGGTCTGGTGGAGTACAGAAAACCACCCTGAATGGAGCTGCATTTTCTTTCCCCTGCCATCTGTAACTCCTGCCAACAATGCTTAGAAGCCATTTGTCTGAAAACACTGCACAGCCAGACCACCTTGTTGAGCACTAACTTGAGAGAGAATGCACCCAACGGACTTGATAAAGGCAGACATCACTCAAAGCACAGTCATAAGCTGGTCGAGGAAAACCTTTTAGGAAAGGAACCCTTTTTGTTCAGCTTGGAGTTGTTTTCCTGCCATTCCCTTTTCTTGCTTTGGTTGTTTTTCACATGGAATTTTTATTTGTTAGGCTGGCAAAAGTTATCTTGCTTTAAGGAGAAGAACTTGGGAATATAAAACATTTTTGATATCCATTGAATCAATTTACCACTGTCATCCCAGTGTTTAAGGATCCAATTAGCTGCAGAATCACACTTGAGAGGAGCATTCAAAATCTAATTTTTTTATCTCAGAAAAATTCTGGGAATGCAATCAAGCATACCTCCTAATCACCAGTGACAATGCTGCATTTCTAGTAGTATTATCAGCCACCTCCAACACAATTTTTAAAGCATGTTTTGACACCTGAAAAATTTAGAAACAATATCTTTAACACAAACATTTTGCTCTGCAAGCAATGATGCAGCAAATTCATTTAAACTAAATGCATACAACACAAACTTTCACATAAAACACTGGTAGTTAAACATTTTAAAAGCTTCTGGACTGCACCAGCTTCTTTCCCTAAGATTCTAGCCACTTGCTGAGTTTATCTTGAGGGACTGGATTAAAAGACGACATTGTTTTCTTCTTAGCAAAAGTTGGTGGGTACACAGAAGCAGGATCTGCAGACAAATGGGCTTGGAGGCCAGGTAAGGCCAAGCATAACCTAAATTTCTTAAACATTCTCTTTGCCAAAGCCTCAATAATCAGAGGAGAACTACAAGCCTTCTTGAAGAGATCTATTAATGCTGAGATAAATGGAGGAAAGGTCTCAATGTCTGGAGCTTCATTCTCATCATCAAATTGAATCATAAACCATGTTAATCTTGGAGTAAGCCGATGACTGCTCCTTGATGAATACATCTCTAAATCTATTCAACATCTGGGAAAAAGAAAACATATGTTTAGGTACATGTTTGTCATTACAGGAAACTGACTGATCAGTTTTGAAGAGGTCAGAGTACACAAGACACAGAATCCCCTTCAAAAATGGTATTCTTATCAGATTAACTACAGGTGGAAGTGCCAGGACTACTCATAACCCAGGTATACACCCTGTAATCAACTGTCTGAATAATGGATCTAGCTACAGCCATCATCTCATTTGGGAAACCAGTCAGGGACTGCAATCCTAACACCTGATCTGTCTTCTGTCTGATTTTAGAATACACTACCCAAAACTAGCAGGAGAATCCGGGGGGGGGGTATCAATACTGGCAACAGATTCTGCACCCCTGACTTACCCTGCACGTAAAGGGTTTGGTTCTCACATTTTTATTATTTACATTTGTTTACCGGGAAATTCCAACTGGACACAGGTGCTTTTTCAGTAAGGCCTGGGGAGAAAAGTTCCACAGAACAATAAATGAGCAGCAGAGTACATGATGAACATTGAATATACTTACAATAGCAAATAATACATACTGCAGCAAACATTAAATATACATACAATATGAAACATAGTAATGAACAGATATACCAATATCTAGCTAGAGATTAGGAATAAAGGTAGGATGTATACACAGATAGTACTAAGTTCAAACAGATACGGTTTTAAACTCAAACCTATATCTTGTATACAAATATTGGACTAAACTCAAACAGATATAAAGCAGATGCTCAACACAAAGGTAGAACAAACTAGAAGGGCTAATAGGATGGAAGGGAGAAGACAGAGGAGTAAAAGAGGAAACTGAGTGAGTAGTATACGTGGTAGTGAGAGGAAGCTCAGTGCAAGTCAGTTGGACATGTATTTGAAGTTGAGATGAAGTAAGGTAGTTAAGCATGTTATAACAGGTCTGAGAGATTGAGTGAGGAGGGAAAGGGAAGGTAAAGGGGGAGGCAGAGCCTGCAGAGGAGGGAATCCAATGATCAGACAGTGTGAGGCAGGGTGGCTAGGGGAAGGGAGAGGAAGGGGGAGGTACATACCTGAAGCAGGCAATGTATCTGACCCTCGTGTCATGCACAGATGTGACACTATGATAACATAATGGGGCCTGGAAATAACAAAAGGCAAATGGTCCAGTAGCTTGCCTGAAATTAAGGCTACTATGGAATCACAAGCCATAGGCTGAGGCAAATTTTTTCAATTATTCTTTTGTTCTTCTAGGTGCAAAACAGGAAGATGGTTGAGGAGGGACTGAATCAGAATCCATCAAGACAGAGGGCAAAAACTAGTCAGATCAATATAAAACAATAGTTGCACAGTCAGCCCAGTACTGAACAGACAAATCCCACAGAGTTCTCTCTAAATAACAAACTAAACACTACTTCTATAGGGAAACTACTGAATACTGTACTGTGAAAAAAAGTTCAGTAACCCAGCACAAAAGCTCAATAAACATATAGCGTAACCCCCCCCCCCATAGAAATAAAGGACATTGTTAGCCCAACATAAATAGAACTGCCTAAAATACCGTTAGACCAGGAATTAAGAACAACATTAAGTATAATTCCCATCGGAAATGTCACAAACAAAATGGAACCAAATCAAAATTTAAACAAGAAATTTGTTTAAAAGGATAAAAAATCTACTCAAATACATCAAATAAAAAAATAATCAAAATTTAGACAAGGAATTAAATATAAACTTAAGAATAATTCCTGTCAGAAATGTTTCACAAACAAAATGGCAGCCAAATCGTGATTTAGATGAAAAAAAAAAAACTTAAAATGCTGCAAATGTTTCAGTGACCTCAAATAATCAAAGCCCCAAAGAAAAAACAAAAAATTCAAGCTTTCCTATCAAAATTATTGGAAATAACAGCAGCAAATTACTTGTGGTTCTGGCAGCATTAGGCAATGACAGGAATTGTATATAAAAAGTAATACAAAAGTCTTCACTCACAAACTCATTTAAACAATCAGAAATAGCCATAAGACACTTTAATGGGTTAAAACCCCACAAACTAAGAGTTTAATATAAACAGTATAAGTCTTATACTGTAAGTTATGCAATACAAGAAGCATATACATATTTTACACATGAAAAAATAAGCAAGTCGCAGAATCCACTATTCTAACATTAATAGAAATAGGCAGAGGAAGAAAAGAAATTCCAAAAGGAGTTTCTTATTTGAGCTCTGCAGCTGATATCACTCAGAGAAAGAAGCAATATATCAAGATATCTTTCTCTGACTGTTGCACAAGAAAACTGAAAGGGTCCTGTTGGTGACTGTGAAGTGATGCACTTGGTTCTGCCAGGTGACTGGTCATTCGTACTGGCAGTGGGAGGAATTTTAAGCTTTGGCAGACTGCCAGAGAGAGGGCAGCAGGGCACTACTACCCATATGCCAATAAGCCAGTGTGTTTGTTGAACATCTGAAAGATTAAATTCTGTCAAGGCAGTACCTGGGTTGCCTGTGGCCATTCAAGGTATGGAGTATCCTTTCTCAGTCATTTTTAGGCTCAAGAAAGAAAATGGGGGAAATGGATAATTTGGCTTAAAGTAAACCCACCAGCTCTTGGAGGCCTGTTATGCAAAACCCCTTTAAAAAAACATTTTGACATGAGAAAGCCTGATAAAAGACGACCCACAGGCAGACATACTGAAATGGTCAATAACTGAACCTTGATGGAGGAGTATTAAAGCCACCGGATAGTAACTCACATAAGCATTGTAAAACCACTGAAAACCTAGCTCTGAATAGGTGCTAGTTATGTTGTGGTATCAGCCAGGAAACCTTTTCCATTTGTTAATATATGATTTTCTAGCAATAGGCTTTCTTACCTCCATTAGTACCTGCTGCTCATGCTCAGTAAACAGGTGCCTGAAGGGAATTAAGACCATAGCCTCCAGGCAGTCAGTTGAAGTTGACTGGGGTCGGGTTATATCAAACACCCATGATCTTGTGTGAGTAGATCCATTTTGTTAGGTAGCTTGTGGCAAATGCCTCTTGCCATTTCCAAAAGAAGGGGGGAATGGCTGCTGCATGGGCCAGAAGGGAACCACCACAACGATCATTGGTGATTCTTTTAGAATCTTCAGAAATACCCCGGATATCAATGCAAACAGTGGAAAAGCATACAGAAACTTTCTTGTCCAAGATAAAGAAAAGTATCTGTCCTTCCATGCAGAATCTTGACAGATAATTGTTCAGAGAGAAGGCAAATAGGTATACTTGAGGAATTCACAACAGGTGGATCAAATCTTGGAAGACCCCGATCTAGTTTTGACTTGTGAGGGTCAACGTTTATCCTGCTCAGCTTGTCTGACATACAATTTTGCTGTGCAAGAAGCCTGTAGAATGAGATTGTGCTGTGAAGTCTGGAAAGAGGGTATGACCTGGTTCCCTCTTGCTTGTTGATGCACCATATGTCTATGGTATTCTCTGTAAGGAGGTCCCAGGGACCAAAGATGATTCAGAGATTTGAGTGCTTTGATCACAGCAAGCATCAATCTTATACTGTGCTTGCACCTTTATCCCTCCTGAAACTGCTCCCCAAGCAAAGTCGGAGGCATCTGTGGTGACTGACTGCTTTGGAACATGGACAGACATGGATTTAATGCTTTTTGCTGTCTCTACAAAGTGATTTTTATGTAACAAACCCCAGCAATGGGATTTGAAAAGACAAAGAAAGTTGGCAATGGGGGCAACAAGACCTCAGAAACCACTGTATGTTTCTCATGTGGAGTCTTGCCAGGAATATCAAGAGGATCATAGATGCAATGAGACCCAAAATCCTGAGTTATTCCCTTGCAGTGGAAAAAGTCTAGTTATAGATCTATTTTTCCTGTGGAAGAAAAGGTCTTTGAACTGAGGTGTCAGCCCAGGAACACAATCTTGTGTGGAGTCAAAAAAGACTTCTGAAAGTTCTCTTGGAATCCCAGCTTATATGAGATCTCTCACCCAAGACTCTGTAAAGATAAGCAAGTCATCTACATACAGAAAATTGTGGATACCCTGTAGCCTGCAATGAGTTGTAACTGAAGCTAGCCACTTTATGAACATTCTTGGTACAGTGGATAGTCCAAGGGTAAGGCACAGAAAGTACAGTTGTGTAAAATCTTACCATAACAGTAGATGTCCTTCTCTTCACTATTGCAGTATTCTTTACAAAGGGATTCCCCTGCCAAGGGCAGCCCCAGTGTCTGGTCAGTATACCAAAAAGTACAGTTTTGTACCTACCATAAATGTAGATATTCGAGGATCCACATTGCTGCAGTCATAACCTGTGGGTAGTCCGCTGTCCTCGGTCGGCCCGAATACCAAAGTGTTAGGCTGGCGTCGGTCATAGTCGCTCTGATCTGACGTCAGTACGCAGTGGTACAAAAGCGCATGACCGACGCCATATCCCCAGTCTTTCTTGCCCCAGATGTCAGAAGGCCTAAAAAAAAGAGGCCATAGCCAAAAATAGAAAATACCCAACCACCAATTACAGACAAAATAATTACCCCAAAAGCAACACAGCAACCCTAAACTACAGAGGGGAAGGAGGGAGGGTAAATTGGACTGCAGCAGTGGATCCTCGAACATCTACATTTATGGTAGGTACAAAACTGTACTATGTTCTTCGTCTCACATTGCTGCAGTCATAACCTGTGGGTAGAATCCCAAAGCAAAGGTAAGGGAGGTTGGCAAAATCAAAAAGCACTAGGAGCTGCTAACATGCCCTGTAAAACTGCAGTGGCAAACCCAGCCCTAGACTTGGAATAAAGAGGGAGATGGTAATGTTTAGTAAAAGTGTGCACTGAACTCCCAAGTAGCTGCCTCCAAAATATCCTTAGTAGCTACTCCCCTCAAAAAAGCAGTAGAAGTGGCAGTAGCCCTAGTGGAATGAGGTCTAATCCCAGCCGGAACCTCCTTTCCATGATGAGAATAACAAAAAGCAATACAATGGCTAATCCACTTAGAAATAGTTTGCTTTGAAACAGGTTTTCCTTGTGAACCCAAGGCAAAAGAAATGAATAACTGTTGAGACTGCCTGAACCCTTTAGTTCTGCTCAAATAATAACGTAACTGCCTGTGAATATCCAAAGTGTGCAAAATTTTTTCCCCTTTATTTTGGGGATCAGCATAAAAAGTAGGCAAATGAATAGATTGGTTCAAGGCCACATCAGAAACAACTTTAGGCATAAAAGAAGGGTTAGTACGCAAGGATACCCTATCCTTATGAAATATTAGGAAGGGTTCAACTGCCATTAGAGCCTGTAATTCAGATACCCTCCTAGCAGACGTAATGGCCAACAAAAAAGCAGTCTTCCAAGACAAAAACTTCAACTCAGATGTAGCTGCAGGTTCAAAAGGAGGTAAAGTCAGTTTTTCCAACACAAAATTGAGATCCCAGGAAGGAGTAGGAGCTCTACGTGGGGGTCTTATGTTCTTTGCCCCTCTAAGAAATTGCTTAAACAAACGGTGAGAAAATAATGGTGGATCACAGTCATAGTGAGCAGAAATGGCTGCAGCATGAACTTTCACGGAGGAGAAAGACAAACCCTTGTCTAGTAAGTCTGTAAGGTACTGTAGTGTAACACTCAAATTAGGGCGTGAAACATCAAAGCTCTTTGCTGTGCTCCAAAGAAAAAATCTCCTCCATTTATCAGCATAAACTTTCCTTGTACTAGGCCGCCTGGCTTCCAAAATGACATTTAAAACTTGTTGAGGAAGCTGCGACCCCCCAGGGTCTAAAACAGAATATGCCAGGCTGTCAGATGCAGGGACTGTATCCTGACATTGAGGAAATGATTGCTTTCTTGAGACAAAAGGTTTGGAATTGTTGGCAAAGGCCAAGGAGGCTCCCGAACTAAACTCCTCAGCAAGGGGTACCAGTGCTGACGTGGCCAATCTGGAGCTATAAGGATCATGCAAGGCTTGTCTGGCCTTCAAGAGCACCTTGGGAAGGAGAGGCAGAGGAGGAAAGGCATAGACGTGAAGGTTGTTCCATCTGAAAGATAGAGCATCCACTTTCCAAGCTTCTGGGTGAAGCATCTTTGTGCAATATTTTGGCAGTTGGAAATTTTGTGGGGATGCGAACAGATCTATATCTGGAGTTCCCCAAGCCACTGTCAACTGTTGAAATACATGAGGATCCAATTTCCACTCGTGGGGGTCCACCAGTTGCCTGCTCAAAACATCTGCTAAGGAGTTCTGTGCTCCTGGCAGAAACCTTGCTTGAAGAGTGAGGTGCAAACTCAGAGCAGTCTCCCACAAAATCATAGCTTGTCTGCAAAGAGGGTACGAATGGGCTCCCCCCTGCTTGTTGATGTACCACATGACTGCTGTGTTGTCTGTTTGAATCAACACCTGTCCTGGTTGAAGTAGATCCTTGAAAGCCATCAGAGCAAATTGGACTGCTAACATCTCCTTCATGTTGATATGCAAATGCTGTAGTCTGGGAGGCCACGTGTCTTGAACCCATCTCCCATTGAAATGTGCTCCCCAAGCCATGTCCGAGGCATCTGTCGTTAGGATCTGACTCTTCTCTGGTCGGGTCAGAGAGAGTCCCTTGTTTAGGTGACATTCCTGAGCCCACCACAAAAACTCCCTTTGGATGCAAGGTATTATCTGAATGACAGTGTCCAAATCGTGGCAGTGTTGAGTCCATACGCTTTTGAGATACCATTGTAGCTTCCTCATATGTAGTTTGGCATTGGGAAGTACCAGAATACAAGATGCCATGAACCCCAAGGCTTGAAGGACTGTCCTTGCAGTCAGCCTGGACAGTAGGGATAATTGCTGAAAGTATAGGGGAAGATTTCTTTGTTTGTCCGGGGTCAGAAAAGCCATCTGAGAGGCTGTATTCAGTCTCACACCCAGAAAGCACATGTCCTGAGAGGGTACTAGACTGGACTTTGTTTCGTTCACAGAATACCCTAGGCACCTTAACACTGCCATTACATACTGTAGATGCTGAAGTAACGTGACTTTGTCTTGAGCAAGAATCAGGCAATCGTCCAGATAAGGATAAATTTGTATTCCTCTTAGTCTTAAGAAGGCTATCACAGGAGCCAGGACCTTTGTGAACACCCTGGGCAGTAGATAAGCCAAAGGGCAATGCAGAGAACTGATAATGAAAAGTACCAGCCAGCAGGAACCTCCTGCAACTGGGCCTGATAGGAATGTGAAGATAAGCCTCTTTGAGATCCAGAGTTACCATCCAGTGATCTTTGCCTAGCAGAGGCAGAAGTTGCTGTAAAGTTAACATCTTGAATTTTGGGATGTCTAGGTATGTGTTGAGAATAGACAAATCCAGAATTGGCCTCCAAGTGTTCCCCTTCTTTGGCACAAGGAACAGACGAGAATAAAATCCTAGGCCTACTTCTGACGGAGGTACCACCTGAATAGCCCCCATCTTTAAAAGTAAAGAAATCTGTTTGTGAGCCTTCAGCCTTTGCTGAGGAGGTACGTCCGGCATGCCTTTGAAAGGAGGCAAGGTGTGAAAATAAAACTTGTAGCCCCGATCTATAATGTCCAACACCCATTTGTCCTGGGTGACCAAAAGCCAATTTTGCTTGAACAGTGCCAACTTTCCTCCTAGAGGAGCTGCCAGACAGGAGGAATCTGGCAGCTGGAGATACAGGTCATTGGGTCTGTTTACGAAAAGGCTGACCCCTGCCCTCACCAGAAGATTGTGCAGGAGAACTCCACGTCCTAGGTCTGAAAGAACCCTGAGCATGAGCTCTGCCCCTACCACGTCTAGATCTGCCCTTAGACTGGTAATCGGAAGAAGGATATGCCCATCCTTTTGCAGGCCAATTTCTCCTACACTTAGGGGGCTGCACTTGTAAAAATTCCTTAACTGTCTGCATGGACTTAGCTTTGTCTTCCATTTTCTTCAAAACTGACTCCACAGGAGAACCAAAAAGAACTTCAGATTGGAGGGGAGCATCCAAAATTCGAGCTTTAACATGCTCTGACAAATTCTGATCCTTAAGCCAAGCGTGCCTACGAATAACTGAACCAGTGGCAGCCACCCTGGAAGAAGCCTGAAGAGCATCAAAGCCACACTGCAAGGAATGCTTACCTACCTGATCAGAGGCATGAACTAAATCCTGCAATTCCTTACACTCTATACCCACAGCTAAAGCATCTACCTTAGATTTCAACTGACTTAACAGAAAATTCTGATACTTCAGCATATGAAACTGGCAATTCAAAGCCCTCATAGCTAGTGTGGAGGAGGTATACACTTTTTTACCCCATCTATCCAAAGCTCTAGAATCTTTATCCAGAGGAACTGGATTCTTTACTACAGAAGCCCTGACACCCTTAGGTCCCTGGCTAATAGTTTCTGGGTCAGCTCTAGGACTCTTATATAAATATTTATGAGCCTCTGGAACTCTGTAATACCTGTCTGGCTTGACATGGGCCGGAGGTAAAGAATCAGGATTAAGGGAAGCCTCAGAAAAAACATCCTGAACAACATCCAAAACAGGGGGAATGGCCAAGGGCCTATGCTGTGGTAAAAAAATTCCCTAAGCCTCTTACGAGAATCGGAGAAATCCTGACCTTCCCACTTAAAATGCTCCCTCATAGAATGCAGGGTTTCAGAAAAAGAAAAATCCTCTGGAGGAGAAGCAGAAGGACAGGAGTCCTCTGCATCCGAATCAGAATAGGTAGGAAAATCCTGAATGTCCTCAGCTGAAGACTCAGAGTAATCTGAGGAATGCTCCAAACCCTCCACCTCTGTCTCTACCCTAGGCCTCTTATCTGGAGGGGGCATAGAACCTCTGATTAAAGTAATCAAATCCTCTGCCATTTTCAGCATATGTTTTTTAGGAACAGAGCCTGCAGAACTAGGGCTGACGCCTGTGCCAGAAAGACCAGGCCTAGCCTTAGAAGGTGCTTTAGTGACAGAAGTAGAAGGCCTAACAACCTTATGTAAAGAAGGGACTACAGAAACTTGAGAGGCCCCCTCGGCCTGACCTGACTCCTGAGAAACCAATTCCTGCAATATTAAAGGCTCCCCCTGAGACTCAGCTGAAACCTCGGCTGGATCCACAGATTCCACCGTAGTTTCCAAAGAACCGGCGTCCGCAACGGACGACTCATCCTGCTTAGACTTTAACTTGATTTCTCTTTTCCCTTCTTATTGGTAGCGGGCGTCGGAGGATCCGACGGCATGTTGTAGTTGCACCGCTTACCAAAAACAAGTCTAGCACAATCTAACCTGCGTTTAATGGTGCGCTTATTAAATCTAGCGCAAAAGCGACACCCGACTACGTCGTGCTCAGGCCCCAAGCAAGGAATACAGAGAGAGTGGTAGTCCCTATGAGGTATCTGTTTCCCACAAGAAATACAATTATTAACTTTTTCTGACATGCGGATTTAACTGAGGCAAGAAAAGACAAAAATATTCCCCAACGGGGTACTTAGCCCAACTTGGTCTTCGGTATGAAACTCAGAATACGAAAATTTCAGAACGCCGAACGGCACTTGCAAACGCTGCTTCTGCTTCGGACCATGCGGCAAGAAAGACTGGGGATATGGCGTCGGTCATGCGCTTTTGTACCACTACGTACTGACGTCAGATCAGAGCGACTATGACCGACGCCAGCCTAACACTTTGGTATTCGGGCCGACCGAGGACAGCGGACTACCCACAGGTTATGACTGCAGCAATGTGAGACGAAGAACATCCTTAGATTTCATAGATGTCATAGGTCACACATATGCACCCCGCTCAAGGTGTAGGGGATAAAGGTGACTTAAGGATGTACATACCTCAAAAGTGAAAAACCCCAGGAGGAACAATGATTCCTAGTAACTAGGAGGAACATGTGTATCCAGATGAGAAAAATGAAAATTCCTAGCCAGGAAGACAGAAGAAAAAGAGCAGAAAGGAAGGATGGAAGGAGTGAATAAGGAGTGAATACTGCAACAGTGAAGAGAAAAACATCTACTGTTATGTTAAGATTTTACAGAAGTGTACTATGTCCTTCCATACCACTGTTGTATTCTTTACAAAACAGAGAGCACAAAAGCTCAAGAGGAAATGTGGGAAGAAGAAGGCACAGAGGAGCCCTCTAGAAACCCATGCCAGATAACTCTGGCAAAACCATCTCTTGCTCTGGAAACAACGTTCAGTTTGTAATGCTTGGTGAAAGAATGGACAGAAGTCCAAGTAGCAGCCTCATGGATGGAAATTGTACCCAAACTGTTGAAAAAAGCACTGGAGGAAGCAAGCTATAGTAGAAGGGTCTTATATTAGAACATTGAAGTTTCAAAACTTTGAAATGTTCTAATAAAGCTGAAAATATTGAAGCAACAAAAAACCAAATTTGTGGATGGGAGATCGTAAGTTTACCCCAGGGGTCACATCTGTGTCACTACTAGACAGGGGCACAGTAAACTAATTCTATTATATAAGGGGACCTTCACTGTGTCACTACTGGACAGAGGCACAGTATTCTAAATCTATTCTGTGCATTTTGTACCATTTTATGGGGTAGTGAAAGCCACATCACTATGGCTAGGCTTACAAATGCCCCAGGGCAGATAGCCTAGTACTAAACTATGAAACTATGAATTCGGTTGTCCGTTTCTGATGCTTTGGTATTTTCAGCGCTGTGGTGGAAAGTTACGGGTCGGGTTCAGGTAAGTGTGCGATTGAGTGTGGGTTAGGTTAGTTAGGGTTAGGGTGCAGGTTAGGTATGTGTGCGATTGTGTGGACGTGAGGGTTACGGCAGGTTAGGTGGGTTAGGGCGCGGGTCACGCAAGTGTGTGAACGTGAGGGTTAGGGTGGGGTAGGTGAGTTAGGGTTAGGGCACGGCTGAGGTGAGTGTGCGATAGTGACGGACCTTAGGGTTAGGGTTTGGGTTAAGGTAAGTGGATAGTTAGTGGTGTGTGTATAGTTCAGTGTAGGGTTAGGTGTAAGATTTTAGGTGTATGTGTGGATTGCTGTTTGTTTGATGTGCTTGTGCTGTGTGTATGTGTTTTGGAACAGCGAATTTTTTCCCTAGGAAAAAATTCGCTGTTCTGTATGTTCAATATTTTCAGCTTTCGCTGAATAGCGGTCGATATTAGAACACTCGAAGTTTTGAAACTTTATATAGACCCTAGTAGAAGGAGCCTTTACAGAGACAGAAAGTCATTTTCCATCTAAGGAATAACAAAAAGAAATGGTCTTAGAAATCGAAAAGGAAATGATTTGCTTAGAAATAGACAAACCTAGAGATCTGGGATGAAGAGAGAGAATAAGTTGCTCAGATTTATGCATGGCCTTAGTGCTAGACAAATAATATCTGAGCTGTCTAGGCAAATCTAAAGTGGGAAGAACCTTCTCACTAGCAGACTGCAGACAAGGAAAAATGGAGGGCAAATTAGTAGATTGATTAAGAGACGACTCATTAACCACCCTGGGCATAAAAGAAGGATTAGTACAAAGACACACCCTGACCCTATGAAAAACTGAGAAAAAAGGAACAGCCTGGAGTTCACAGACTCTCTTAGCTGAAGTAAAAGAACCCGAGTCAATTTTTCAAGAACAAAACTGAGGCTCCAGGAAGGTGAAATAGGTTTCCTAGGAGGCCTGATATGAAGGACGCCTTTAGGAAATTGTTTGACCTCAAACTTAGAGGCAAGAGGTGAAGTCAATGGCAGACAAGCAGAAATAGCTGAAAGGTGAGCTTTAACAGAAAAATATGCTAACCCAACATGCAGCAATTCACACAAATAAGAAAGAACCAGGGGAATCTCCACCAAAAATGGATCCTGGTTGAGAAAAAAGCACCAGACAAAAAAACTCTTCGTTTGGACAAGTATGATTTCCTGGTAGTGGATTTCCTGGTCTCTTGCAGAAAGAACCCTAAGCAATTCAAACTGCAAATAAAATAAAATAAATAAAAGATCAAAACCATATCACCCATGGTGTCAGTTAAGGAGCAGACAAGTGGGGATAGATCAGGGACCCCTTGTCTTGTGTAAGAAGGTACACCGTTATAAGCAATTTGTGGTGATTGCCCCTAGCTAAAAGAAGATGGGGGAAACCAATGCTGTCTGGGCCAAAAGGGAGTCACCAGCAAGATTTTGGGGGAGTTTTGCTTTAACTTGAGCAGGACCCCCAGAATCAGAGGAAGGGGAAGGAAAGTGTAGAGAACCATCCTTTGTCAAGGAAAAGATAGGGCATCCACCTTCCAAGCCAGAGGACTTGAGACTCTGGTACAAAAAACAGGAAGCTGTCTGCTCAAAGGGGAGGCAAAAAGATGTACCCGTGGAGTACCCCATCAATGGACAATGTCCAGAAACACATCTCTGTGAAGGATCAATTTGTGAGCCTGTGTACTGAACCTGCTCAAAGACTGTGCCACTATAGTTGCTCTGAAGGAATGTATACAGCTTGAAGAGTCACTTCTTACTGGACAACCAGTCTGCAAAGAAGGTAGGATCGTGCCCCCCCCCCCCACACACACACCTGATTGTTGATGTACATCACTATGTTCCTGTCTGCGAATATTTTGAGGCGCCCTGGAAGAAAGAAGGAATGGAAAGTCTGCAGAGCTAAAAGGAGAGCTCTCATGTCTTTTATGTTGATATGATATCACCTCTGATAAGAAGGCCAGAAACCCTGGACCTTGAGAGAAGAGAAGAAAACTCCTTACCCCCTGCCCGAGGCATCTGAAAAAAAAGTTCCTGACAGGGACTGGGGTTGAAAAGAAAGTCCTGGATTGAGAGAAAGCTGATGAATCCACCAACGAAGCTTGAGTTTGAGGCATGGAAAGAAAGGAACCAAAAAAAAATCTAGCAGATGACTATGGTTAAGCCACACTGACTTTAGGTAACACTGTAGCCTTCTCATATGGAGTCTGGTTAGAGGAGGCAGAGGCCATTAAACCTAGAACCCTGAGAAAATCCCTGGCTGTCACTGAAGCCAGAGGAAGAAGGGATTGAAAAAAGGTGATTAGAAAGACAGTCTTGGGTGGATGCAGGGATGCCAGCATGGGGAATGGTCTGGATCCTGCTACCGATAAAAACATGTAAAAAATAAATAAATAAATAAATAAAAAATGTAAACATTTCCTGAAAAGAGGATGAATAGGGATGTGAAGATAGGCATTCTTCAGATCCAGGGATACTAGGAAAGCTTGGGGAAGAAGAGAGAACATGGTTTGAAGGGATAGCATCCAAAAGGAAGGGACCTTTACAAAGGTGCTGAGCTGACAAAGGTCCAGAATGGGTCTCCAGGTTCTTTCCTTCCTTCTTAGGAGCCAGAAACATCCTGGAATAAAACCCTTTCCCTTCTTCGGCATGGGGCATGAGTTGAATAGCATCCTAAACCAAAAGGCCCTGAAACACATCTGGAAAGAAAGGAAGCTGTACATGAGGAGGTTGAAGGATGTCCATAAAAAAAGAAAATTTCCACACCATGAAGTACACCAATGGATGATGGATAGAACCCAGGAGTTCTGAGTGACCCTTAACCAATTGTGAAGTGACAGAGAAAGATGAAGGGAGACAAGAACCTGACTCAGGGAAAGGGGAAGTAAACTGTCAGAATATGATTTGTCTTAAAAAGGAGGCTTCTAAGAAGTAGGAGTCTGAGTAGACTTAGCAGGGGGTACACGCCTAGAACCCTTCTTACCTTTAGGAGGAAGATGAGGCTGTTTACGTACAAAAATATTTTTGGATGGATAATTCCTCTGGAACTTTCAGATAGAAGAGACAAAAATATGTTTCAATTCCTGTAAGGCCTGATTTATCCTAGAGAGACTTAAAAAGCTCAGCAGCAGAATCAAAGAGGTTCTTATTATCAATTGAAGGATCCAGCAGTTTAGCCTTAATATCATCAGGCAAGGGCTGAAGATAAAGCTAAGAGTAATGTATCAAAACAGAACCAAAGGCAGTAGCCCTACAGGAAGTATCAGCTGCATCATAACTATATTTAATTGAGTGGCGAGCCACTTCAGAGGTAGAACCCACTAGAGAAAGGGCTGAAATCTTCCCTTCTGAATCAGGGAGGTCAGAGACTGCCTCAGAAGCTTGAGACAGAAGGGCTAGAATGTACCTGGTTATAGACATCTGGCAATTAACAGCCCAAAAAGCAAGGGTGGAAGCAGTATATCCCCTTTTGCCTAAAGGTTCCATAGCCCTACTATCCATGCCTGAAGGAAGTAGTTTAGTAGACAGCAAACGTTTAGAAGATTTTTCAGAAAAGACAGATGTTACAGACAGATCAGCAGAATGGCATCTGCACAAGAAACAGACACCTTTTAAAATCTATCCGGTTTCTCAGGGGCTGGAGGTTGAAACTCAGGGGCCACAGAGGCTGCTGCAAAGGTATCTAACTAGGGCAGCCAAAACAGGAGGCACAGTAGGGGGCTTAGGAGACTCCATTTGGAGGGATTCGTAATACCTTTTAATAGAAACCTGAGAATAGTCCCATTTAAAATATTCCATCATACAAAAAATATCGCCCCCAAAGGAGAGTTCCTCCAAGGAGGAGTCTGGACTAATACAATCCTCCTCCTCAGATCCATAAACCATAGGAGAAGAGATCTGAGAGGAGTATGCCAAAGACTCCTTCCCAGAATCCAAATCCTCTTCAGATGATTCATGCTCTCTGGGCCTCTTAAGGAAAGTAGAAGAAAAAGGAAGAGCAGGCACAGAAACTCCTTGAGGAGCTTTAAGGCCATTAAGGCTTTAAAAAACCTTGGGTAAAATCCTGCCATTAACACTGGGGATCTTCAGCAGCAGGAGAAATATGTTTAGATTTCTGTTTTTCCTTCTGGGGAATGTCTGCTCTAAAAACCCTGGGTGAGTCAGATCCTTGCCTATACTCAACCAACGTAGATGGGAATCTCCTCCCGAACAAAGATTTGCAGTACCCCCCCCCCAGGTCCCTCAGAAATAATCAGCTGAGGTTTCCACTCAACATCCGGAGTGGATGTTAGAAGAACCTCTGAGGTCATGCGAGAAGTCAGATGCATGCTGGCCTCTGACAGGGTCACAGCAGAGGAATCCAATGAAACAACTGGGAGATCCTCTGGGGTTTCAACAGCCTTAACAGAGATATCCAGGGAAGGCATGAGAGCAACCAAATCAAATCTGAGTTTTTTGGCCTTCTTCTTTGCAGGCAGGTGACCTTTGGAATGGGAAAACTCCACCACAGCACCATGCGCCAACAATTTAAGATGTTGGTTCTCCAGGTAAATTGATAAGGATAAGAGATGACTTTGTAGGGCTTAGGGACAAACGCCTGGCACAGAGAACACTGTGCATGGTTGTGAGAAACACCCAAATAGAAAAGACACTGCTCGTGACGATCTTCATGGGGAATCTGTCTCCCACACTGACATTTTCCCTTTATGGATGACACATAAACTAACCAAAAAAAAAAAATAAATAAAAAAAATAGATAAGAAGAAACCCCAACAGGGCACTTATCTGAAATACGGCTTGGCAATCAGTACAGAAGAAGGGGCGTTCTGACCAGCGATCAGTGATGGTGTTTGGACTGGTGGTAAAGAAGTTCTGAGGTATGTACATCCATAACTCACCTTTGTGACCTACACATTGAGCAGGAAGCATATGTGTGATATAGACGTCTATAAAATGTAAAGCTTTGGTATAATGGCCGAATGTTGGGGCTATCCTTGCCAGGGGATCTCTTTTGTAAAGAACACTGCAACAGTGATATGGAAGGACATCTGATAATGTTATCCAGGCATATAAAACCTTTATAAATGCCTGTCTGAAATCTGGATGAATAGGTATGTGATGAGCATCTTTTGAATCTAGTGTTATCAGGAAACTTGAATAAGGAATAAGGGGTAAAAGATTGTGAAGTGACATAATCTTGAACATAGCCAATACCACAAAACAGGTTTAGGAAAGAAAAATCTAGAATGGGCTTCCAAGCATTTTCTTTGTTTTGCAACTACTTCAGGAAGGGAAAAGGGACTGCCAAGGTGTGAGGAAGGTACAAGGCCCGTTAAATAGTCAGTCTGACTTGCTGTATTGTCCTTGGCTGGGGGGAGGTCTGAAATCTTTTTGGAACCCTTTTGCCATTTCTTCATAAACATTTGTTTTGTTTACCAACATTTTGTTGAGATTATTTATTTCATTTTTTTGCCAAAACTGGATGAGGAATTAGAGAATCCCTTGGAAAATTTGGAAAACAAGGGCAGAAAAATCTTAAAGATTCCCTGTATCAACTTACCCTTTTCATAACAGTTTCTGATCTCTGCAGCAGAGGAACCAAAAACTAAATCTCTATCCAAAGGAAAATTTAGTCACATTTTTCATATGACCTGGGATGTTCTGAGAATGCAGCCAGGCAAACCTCCTCAAAACAGTACCAGTGGCCACAGCCCTGGAAGAAGTACCAATTGAGTCACATGCATACTGTAAACAATGAGTAGCGACTTGTACAATAGGATAACCTAAATTATTTTAAAGCAGGTTTTCCTCACAAGAGGACACTGCAGACAAAACATTCCTCATACTTTCACAATTAGAACAAACTAACAAATGAGCCTGACAATTCAAAATTCTGAAAACCAAAGTTGCAGATGCATACACTTTCTCCTCCAACCTCATCAATAATCTTTCTACCCTCGTCAGAAAGAATACAACTGAAATTAACCAAATATCTAGCAGTAGTAGGATGAAATAAAACTACAGCTGTTGGGTCAGGTTTGGGAAGACTGTATAAAAACTTAAAAGAATAAGTAACTTTATACTATCAGCCTTTTTAGGGTAGCAGGCTGACTATCCAGAAGACCGTGAGTAGTGACACACATCCTCCACAGTTGACAGAACTGGGGAAATGGATGAATGTTCTGGAAAATCTTTCTGTAACAGCTCATAGCATTTTCTGAGGGAGTGGGAAACTTCAGTGTTCTCCCACTGAAAACACTGGCACATTCTGCACATAGTCTCAGAGAAAGAGAATCCCACACAGGGAGAGTCTGAATCAGAAAAACAAGGAGAAAACCCTGTATTTTTGCCTTCATCTTTCTGTCCAGATTCAGAATCGTGCTCTCTTCAGGAAAACAGGTATCCCTCTTTCTTTTACCAGAAACCATCTTATAAGAATGGTTAACAGCCTGAATTAAACCCCGAGACAGATCTGGTAAACTACTCCTGAATAAGGAAATTTGAGGAGTAGATAAATGTTTAGCTTTCTGTTTCTTTTTGACAGGAAAAAATGGGGTCAACTGCAGCAGGGAAGCTCTAGCTGTTCCTTCTCCCAGGGCAGACATTTGCCCACTGAGGGGACCCTAAAAGTCACAGAGGATGCGGATGACCTTTAGTCCATAGTGGCTGTAGACACTACAACAGAGGTATCTGGAGTAAAAGATGAATGGTATGAGGAACAAGCTATGGCCACAGCAGCCTCACTCACCTGTGGCTGAATCATACTGCTAGCCTGCTGTGACGGCAAAGGCTGTTTGCTTAGCTTTTTCTTTTTGCGGCTGAAGGATCAACTGTAGGAATGGTAGCTTGTTCTATGGTCAAGCCAGAAGTGGTGGTTGTTTCCCAGGAGAAAACAAGCAGAATGAGCAAGTAAAAAAAAAAAACAAAGTCTTAACTTTTTTCCATATAAAAACACAGTAAAAAGCAACTTTAAATACTTTGTCAGCTGCAAATGGTAAAATAAACACAAAGTTTCCAAAGAAAAATGGTTTTCAATTACTTACAACTTTTTAAAAAAGCCAGGAAAAAAGTGGTCTCCCGTTTTAGAAGTACAATTAAGTTTTGTCAGTCTGTTAAAACAAACTCCTAACCTAAAAATAACTTTCCTAAACTGGAACGTACAATAGAAAGTTTTTTTTAAATATATAAGGTTTTTCTCTACAGGGAACTTAACTGCCTTGAATGAAAAAGCACACACCAACCGTCAATTCTCGAAGGCCTGCAGAGAAGCACTCTCTTCAGCAGCAGGAAAGCTCTGAAGGGTTGCCGTCCAAACCTGCCTTTTTACTCAGCTCGAACTGACTGACTGTTTGGGCACATGAAGGAGGCTCTGAAGTTTTGGAAGCTGGTTGGCTGTTATATCCTTGGCAGGACATAACCCATATAGCTGAGGCTACTACAGCAGGAATCAATGTGATAAACAATGCCAGTTACATATTCAGTGAGGGTTGTGCATTTAACTAACAGAGAATATCATGTTCAGGTGGATAAGCTTCTCAAAGATTTACAATATAATCTGGATAAGTACCCAAGCATCAAAAAATGCTCGATCCAATAGTGAATGAAAGGGACCATGAGATGTGTAACAATTTGAGGCAGTAAGGTCTTTGGCAGCCTAAGTGGAAAGAGCCATTAACTACTAAAGAATAATACAGGAAATACAAGTGTTGAAGATGTGCATTATCCGCACAAAGGGCACTTCAATCAACAACCAAACTGATGAAAAAAAGCTGTAGTGCCAATGTTAATCACTACTTTACTTTGTTACAAGTCTCTGTTACAGGTTGATAATTATATATTCCATCTTTGGAAAGTAAATGGGTAGATTGTCTGTGTGCGCAAGTGTATACTACAGCATCGAGAAATATTCGTCAGTAAATAAAATTTTAAGTACCCTGGCTTTAGTTGGAGCCCAGGGTAAGTGTCAAAGCCTAGTCTTTCAGTAAAAGCAGTATGCATTAGCCTGTACTAAAAGACAGACACCAGAATAAACAATTCAGTTTGACTGCACTTTCTGTGGTGTGAGCAGGGAGACTGAACACAGGCCCATGTCTGCAGCCATTCAGAAGCCTCTGTCTCTAGGGAAAGGGAAAGGAAAAACAGGAGCAAAATAAAAGTCAGACAATTTTACTCTACAAAAAAAGTTATTTGGATATTGCATGATCTAACCTGAAATCTGAGACAGTTCAGTCAGCGGTTTTACAATTAATTGACAAGATCTCCAACTTATTGAGTCTATATTACATGACTGAAGTTTCAAAACTTCGAATCTGATATGGTCGACACCATATCATCAAAGTATTGAAACATCGAAAATGTAATGAAACACAACAACCTACAAAAACAAACCATTTAATGCTCTAAGCAGGGGGGCAAGCCCTCCTGCACCCCCCACCCCGCTACTTAACTATACCAACTCCGAGATTGAACTACAGTGCAGAAAAAGGAAGTCTTCCCTTTCCGTGCTGTACGTAGATCTCTGTTAAAAGATTCAAAGTTTCAAAACTTCGATCATATGGTGTCGACCATATCAGATTCGAAGTTTTGAAACTTCAATCTTCTGATATAGACCCCAACTTATTTGTTTAGTGATATAGTCAGACAATGCTCTAACACTGAAAAGTGGTCCAGACAACTTAATATGTGGTGTGAATGACTAATACTTGTTACATTCAATTCATCCTTAAAATGCTAGCTTAGTTTCATGATATGAACATATGCAAATGTCAGTGAAAGCAGACTTGAGAGATGTCACATGTGACAGCTGCAGCTTGTCTTCAAACAGTAACCCATTCCCTACCATTCCATGTACTTTCTTGTTCTGTGCAAGCAACACTGAATCCCT
Organism: Protopterus annectens; assembly: GCF_019279795.1. NCBI lineage: Eukaryota > Metazoa > Chordata > Ceratodontiformes > Protopteridae > Protopterus > Protopterus annectens. The sequence goes on from NC_056732.1 coordinate 521,303,990, forward strand.
AAGATGACTTGAACTGCATTACTTTCTTAATAAAATATCAATTTCTGAAGTTTAACCCAAAACATCCTAGTTCCACCTGTGCAATTCTATTATCTCATTCTTTCTTCCTTCATTTCCATCTCATAACTGTAGTCAGTGTGTCCATGTCGTACCTTTCTCATCTAACACATGTCCAGTGATCTTTTAGCCTATGAATACAAAAATCTGTCAATGTCTCCACTTCTTCCTCATCTAGCTATTAAGAAATAACAGGGCAAGATGACAATTTTGTGTGTGTCAATGATCAGCAGAGTCAACAGTGCAACAGGTGACCCACTTGCCTTTGATAGAGAAGGATGTGGGTTCTACTCCCACACCAAGTACATAGACTGCTGACAATGCAGTGCAGCATAAGAAGAATGCTGCAATCCTTCAACTTCTTAATGAAATTTTTATAAACAAAATTATTTAGAATTTCATAGAAGACTGATCATACATTAATGGTTAACAACACAGACAACAAAATATATGTATAAAAAAAGAACATAATAATCCAACAAAACAAACTATTTATGAGTGCCTAGATTAATATATTCAGAAAAAAGCCCTCAAGATATGAAGTAAATCATATAGTTTTTCACTCACTTTTCTCCAATAATTGCACCGCCTTTAGTCAACAGTTATAATAAATAGCTATCTTTTCCTAATAGTTGCTAATTTCATCTGAGATACAGACAACACAATAGTTCTGAATTCTTTGAAAGATGGAGAGGAGTCACTCTTCCAATTAACTGTAAATGTCTTATGTGCAATGGCTTGAAGGGTCCACAAAGGAGAAAATTCTGCTCTGGAAATACATTGCTGAATGGGTGCACTAAACAAAATTAAATATTTAGATAGACTGTTTGTAAAAGTTGATTCACTTTGTCCCAAAATTGTTTTAAGCAATTGACGGAAAAAACATGTGCTGCCAGTCTGGTTTCAATTTTTCTTTGCATTTTCAGCAACTAATTTATCGTTTAAACATTAATGCTAGTCTATGAGGTGTAATGAAGAAATTTCCACAGAAATAACTCCCACTATATTGACAAGGAAGTGCATCTAGGAGAGAGAAGTATTAGTCTTTTCTCAGTATCATCAAGAGATTGATTATTCTATAATAATCCCAAAGTTTTTCTTTATAGTAAAAGTTTTTGTACTTTTTACGATTTTACAAATTTTTGACAAATAACCTTTTCCTTGAACAGTATAATTTAAGTAAATCAGATGTTCAATAAATTTAGGAATGCTTTGTCTAGTAGTTAGACTCATTAACTCTAGTCTGTGTTTAGTATATTGTCCAATATATTGTATTGCTAGCCACATATCTGCATCCAGATTAAATTTATTTTTAACTTGTTTCATTGATAGTAGCTTGCCAGCATTTAATAACTGATACCAATAGATTAATTATTTTTCTTTAAAAGCTTTGACTGCATGTGCTCCAAAGGTACTAATGCAATCTTGGGTATAAGCAATAGGATATAACAAAAATATCCATGCCTTAATATCTGGATTTTTATTTAAATAATTACATAAACTGAATGCATCTTTTATAAAGTTGGAAGTTATATCCTTCTTTTTATGAAAGACAGCATATTCTTTCATCATCCTGAAAAAAAATATTAGGTATCATTCCTGTACTATGCTGTGACACTAACTGATTTGATTTCAAGCAGATTATTTCATGTATTTGTTTTCATCTAACTGAACAGGAGTTGTTAACCACAAAGATAACGTCTTTATAACAGATGATGCATAAATCTCTATATATAGTAGATGTATATACCCCTCTTCCTAATCACTCAAATGATTATTCTATAAAACCTAAAGTTAGTTTGTTAAAGTGATTCACATATTTACGAGTTGGGGGGGGGGGTAGAAAATGCTTGCATAAGGTATAGTAGTTTCAGAAAAAAATATTTTAATAATGTACAACCTTGTCCTCCACTGTAAAGAAGAATTTGTTCCATTTTTGTGTGAACCTTTTAATATGATTTAAAATATTGTTATAGCTGATTTTTAATGTCTCACTCATATCCTTTGTTAATAAGACCTCTAAATATTTGATTTTGTCAGAAGCAAGATATTTAGAAATTTTATTGTGTAATATTCTGTTATCAGAGTTCATAAGTAACAAATTCACTTTGTCTTCATTGAATCTGAGACCAGAAAGAGAATGAAAATTATCCATTGACTTTAATAAGGCAGACAGTGAATCCTCATTCAGTGTCACTTAGTGTTAACAAAATGCCATCAGGAAAGAACTGTATTTTCATTTTTAATGCATCCCCAAACAAAATTCCTTTGATTTTTGAATTCATTCTTACAGAGTGTGAAAAGGGCTCAATTAAGTAAGGTAAACAACAAAGGAGATAGAGGACATCCTTGCTTTGTACCTCAAGTAACTGAAATCAATGCCGAAAAACACGAGCCAATCTTGACGTATGCTAAAGACTTCTCATAAAGTTATTATTAAATGTGTAAATTTCTGAGAAACCATATTTTTCTAAAGCTAATATTAAATAAGTCCAATTAACTGAATCAAAAGCATTGTTTATGTCAGGACTCACTAGGGCCATATTTTTTGATGCATTTATGTAATAAATCAGGGAAATTATTCTTTTAATATTATCATAAGTGTTCCTGCCCTTTATGAAGCCTGACTGATGCTCATCAATTAATAAGGGAAGGAATTGCTTGATTCTATCTGAATGAATTGCCATAAATAAAGAATAGTTGTGTAAAATCTTACCAAAAGCATGTATGTACTTATCTTCTATGTTGCAGTCTTCGAATATCCACAATGACCTCAGATGACAATGATTTTATTAATGAAATTACTTATGTTATGGATTTGTTCAGGGCTAGGGGGTACCCAGAAAAGCAAGTATATAATGAAGTTTTGGAAGCAAGAAAATCTAGGTTTGCCCCCATTTTCGGGAGTGACAATCAGCACCTTGAAAATATTCAAACATCGGAGAGGTCAGGTGATAATGGGTACAACAATGCTTTGGTTATTACTTATGATGGGGATGCTGGGCTGGCCAGAAACATTATAGAAAGAGAATGGAACAGATTTGCTAGCATATCAGACCTGCAGTATATATTTGATAAGCCTTTTAAGTGTATTTACAGAAGGGAACGCTGTATTAAAAACATTTTGGAGAATGGTACCCCTAAGGACAGGTGTTTACCTTTCTAATAAAAGGGGTACACACAAGTGTGGTTTGTTGTGCCCAATACCCTTATGTCAAAGATGGAAAGATGGTTCATCTGAAAAGTAGAGACAGACTTAAGACAAATGGTTTTGCTAATTGCAATACTAATGGTATTATTTATTTAGCCTTGTGTGACAAATGTGAAGCATTCTATACAGGCAAAACTGAGAGAAAATTAAAGTCAAGAATGTATGAACACAGGTACGATATAAAAAAGATGAACAGTAACAGTTCTCTGTATAAACATACTCTGAACTATGCAGGAGCTGATTTTTATTTTTATGTAATAGAAATATTGCCCATTAATCCTAGGGGTGGCCCTTGGGAAACATGCCTAGAAAACAGGGAACTGTACTGGCAGCTAGTTCTTAAAGCTACTAGGTATCCTGGTTTGAATGAGATGGTTTCATTGAAGCCAGTCTTAAAGCTTAGGTCAGCTAAACTTTAAATTATGTGACTGTCCAGCAGATGGTGGTGTTTAACATTTTGTATGACCTACACAACAGTGTTTTAAATGGGGTTTTACAAGGGTTTTATATTTTTTAAATATTTCCTTTTTATTTACAAGTTTTTACAAATTGTAAATAATGTATGTTTTTTACAAGATTGCTGCTTGACCAACAAATGATTTTCTATGTACTTATTGTGTTTCATTGTTTGTGTATATAGTTTTTTTGCACTGTTTTTAAAAGTATAAGAGTTTGTTAATTGATTATTTGGGGATGTTTCTGTATATCAACGGGTTTCAGAAGTCAGTATGCTCATCTGAAGAAGTTTTTTGTGATGAAAACGTGGTGATACAGTTAATGCGCTCTGAATGTTCTTTACGTTTTTTTAATATAGTGTGCGATCAATAAAACGGTGGATTTTATTCTGGTGAACATTCCAGTGCCTTACTTTTGGTTATCAGTTTACTTTTGGCACTTTTTCCACTTTCTTTGTTTATGTGAATCAAAAGCATTGTTTATGTCTAGACTCACTAGGGCCATATTTTTTGATGCATTTATGTAATCAATCAGGGAAATTATTCTTTTAATATTATCATAAGTGTTCCTGCCCTTTATGAAGCCTGAGTGATGCTCATCAATTAATAAGGGAAGGAATTGCTTGATTCTATCTGAATGAATTGCCATAAATAAAGAATAGCTTTGTAATATCTTACCAAAAGCACATATATACTTCTCTTCTATGTTGCAGTCTTCTTTATATGTGGGAAGTCCTCCGTCCAAAGACCTGATGTCCAGCCAGTATGCAACAGTTTAGCTATTGCAAGTATGTGGGATGTTGCATGTATGTACTGACAAAGTCAGCCATAAAAGGACGTCCACATGTACATTCCTCGGAAGTGAAATGCCCCAGAAAGAACACCAGAACTAGGGAACAATAAGAAGCCAGCCAAGGAAGGAACAAGATGTAGGAGAAGGCGGGAGGGACAGAGTATTGCAACATAGAAAAGTAGGATTTTACACAACTATTCCATGTCCTTCTATTCAATGTTGCAGTATTCTTTACATGTGGGAGAATACCAAAGCTTAGTATGAACCCAGGGAGGAGGAAGGAGCACAGGAACTTTGCACTGAAGATCTTTCAACAAAGCCATGGAGAATGGCTCTAGCAAACCTACTTGATTTAGAAATGGTGTCCAACTTGTAATGTTTGTGAAAGTGTACTCAGACCATGTAGCAGCCTCCAGAATAGAATTAGCATCCAGGCCTTTAAAGAATACCCCTGAGTATGCCACAGACCTAGCAGAATGAGCCCTAACAGGCACAGCAAGAGACTTACCATGGAAATCATAGCAAAACACAATAGCCTTGGCGAGCCAAGAAGAAATTGTCTGTTCAGAGACAGGCAAATCCAGTGCCTGAGGATGGAAAGAAACAAACAGCTGATCAGATTTCCTGACAGTCTTAGTCTTATCTAAGTAGAATCTAAGTTGTCTATGTACACCCAAGGTATGCAAGATCCTTTTACTGGAGGACTGAGAAGGGAAGAAGGTGTGCAATTTAATAATTTGATTAAAAAAGACACCTCATTCACGACCTTAGACATAAAAGAAAGATTTGTACGCAATGAAACCCTATCCTTCTGGAAAACTAAGAAAGGTGAGGAAGCCATCAAAGCCTGAATCTCTGAAACCCTTCTGGCAGATGTCAAGGCTAACAAAAGCGCTGCCTTCTAAGTAAAAACTTTAAAGAAGCTGAGGCTGCAGGTTCAAAACGAGCCCAGTAAGCTTCTCTAAGATACAGTTCAAATCCCAAGGAAGTGGAACAGTTTTCCTGGGAGGTTTAATATGCAGGACGCCTTTAAGAGACAGTTTTACCTCCAATCTGGACGCTGAAGGTGGAGATATTGGCAGACATGCAGAAATAGAGGACAAGTGAACTTTCACTGATGAGCAAGACAAGCCACTGTTAAGTAATTTACACAAGTAGGAAGGAACTACTGGAACATCCACTGAAAATGGATCCAGATTTCTTGAAAGACACCAAATGGAAAACCTCTTCCATTTGGATAAGTAAGACTTTCTAGTATTGGGTTTCCTGGCTTCCTGCAGAACTCTAAGCACGTCTTGTGAAAAAAGGTGCCTGAAAGGAAACAAAAGTTGATCACCCACAGGGTCAGTTATAAGGTTGACAAATGTGGATGAAGCAGAGATCCCTTGTCTTGTGTGAGCAGGTCCACTCTGAGGTGATGACTGCCCTTGGCTAAATGCAGAAGAGGGAACCAATGCTGCCTTGGCCAAAAGGGAGTCACCAGCAAGATTTTTGGTTTGTCCTGTTGACTCTTCAGAAGACCTTTCTGAATGAGAGAGAAGGGGAGGTGCATAAAGAAACATCCCCTTCCATGAGAAAGATAAGGCATCGACCTTCCTAGCCAGAGGATGTGGGAGTCTGGCACAAAATAGAGGAAGTTGTCTGTTCAGTGGAGAGGCAAACAGATCCAGAAGAGGTGTACCCCACTAGTGGACCAAGTGCAGAAACGCATCCCTGTGAAGCATCCATTCATGGGATTGAGTCATGGACCTGCTTAAGGTATCTGCCACGGTGTTTTGAGCAGATGAAATGTAAACCGCAAGAAGATTCACCTTGTACTGAACTGCAATTTCCTATTCCCTGAGAGCTAACCTGCAAAGAAGGAAAGACTTCACCCCCGCCCCCCTGCTTGTTTATATACCAGAGAACAGTGGTGTTGTCTGTAAATACTTTCAGAGCGCCTGGTTGAAAGAGAGGATGAAAGACTTGTACAGCCACAATCACAGCCTTCATTTCCTTATTGATGATATGCTCTCTCGTTTGAGATGGAGACCAGAGGCCCTGACCCTTCTTGGAGGCAAATGCTGCCCCCCCACCCTATGTCTGAAGTATCTGTGAACAGATGTTGAGATGTCTGGGGCAGATAAAAAGGAAGGCCAGGATTCAGAGTAAGCTGTTAAATCCACCAAATGAGCTCTGCTTTTAGGCAGGGGAGGAGAGAAATCACAAACTCTAGAGGGTGAGCATGCTGTGTCCAAACTGACCTCAGCGCTCACTGAAATTTACTCATGGAGTTTCGCAAAGGGCAGCATAAGAATTGTGGGAGCCATAAACTCAAGAAGTCTTAGAAACTCCCTGGCTGTAATGGAGGGGAGAGGCAGAAGGTTTTCCAAAAAAGCAATGAGGGACTGGACCTTGTCCGTAGGAAGAAAAACCATCATAAATTCTGTGCTGAACTTGCACCCTAGGAAGATGTGAACCCCAGACTTTGAAGGAAATGAATGGCCACCTCCAGGTTTTGAGACAACTGATCTGACAGAGAAGCCAGGAAAAGAAGATGGATATACCTGGATACCCTGGACTCTCAAGAAGGCAATCACAGGTGCCAAACACTTTGTGAACACTCTTGGGGCAGTGTAAAGACCAACAGGTGCAAAGAACACAGAAAAACGTAGAAATGTCCTGTACAGAAGATGAATGGGAATGTCTAGAGAGGCCATATAAAAGAGTGAGGTGAAATCAGAGTAAACATTTGTAAAGTCAGCATGCGGAAAGATGGCACTTCTAGGAAAGTGTTTAAGTGGGAAAGATCTAGGATTGTTCTCCAAGGAACATCCTTTTTGGGAACGAGAAACATCCCTGAGTAAACCCACTGCCTCACTGATCCAATGGCACATGCTGAATTGCTGATAGAACCTCTGGAAACAAATTCAGTTGAGTTGAAGGAGGCTATGGAATTCCCATGAAAGGAGGGAGAATTTTCCAAGTCATGAAGTATCCCTGTTGGATAATACACAGAACCCAGGAATCCTGAGTGATCCTTCCCCAAGCTGGAAAAGAGAGAGATAGACAAAGAGATAGAGGCGTAAGACGTGAAAGAGGCTGCTACTAGTCACACAGAGCTGGGCCTGGCTTGAAAGGGCTAATGAGTGGAAAGGATCAGAAGCAATAGATTTAGATTGAGGAGGTCACCTAACAGACTTTTTAGGCCTAGAAGCAGATGAGTGAACTGGTCTCCTAACAAAAGAAGTCTTAGCAAGAAAATTCCTATGGAACTTAAGAACGGGAGAAATGAACAGGTGCTTCAAATCTTAAAGTTCCTTTTCTTTCTCTTGCAGAGTCTTAAATAAGTCTGCAGCTGGATAGCCTAAAAGAGCTGACTTATCCAAAGGAGCATCCAGCAATTTTTGCTTTAATGTCAACTGGTAATAACTGAAGCCTCACTGTGTCTCCTAAGTACAGAGCCAGATGTAGCAGCTCTGGATGATGTCTCAACAGCATCATAAGTGCACTTAATGGAATGTCTAGCTACTTGTGAAGAAGCTGGCAAGAGAGACAAAACCCAAGTTTTAATTTCAGAGTCTGATAATTGAGTAAAAGCTTGCAAAGCCTGGGAAGGTAGAGCCAAGGAATATCTAGACATATGAGTTTGGTAATTCATTGCTGTGATCGCTAAAGTGGAGGACATGTAAACCTTTTTACCAAGTCTCTCCAGAATTTTGCTCTCCTTATCAGATGGAAGAAGTTTAAGAAGGAGACAACTGGGGTGACTTGTCAAACTATGGAAACAACAGCTGGATCAGCTGAGGGACACTTATAGAGGAACTTCCAATCATCAGGCATCTTGTAGAACCTGCCTGGCCTCATGGAGGCAGGAGCCAGAGAATCAGAGGTCTTAGAAGAAGTAAAAGCATCCAGGAAAGCTGACAGGAATGGAGCCACAGCAGAAAGAGAAGGAACTTCCGCTTGCAAAAGGTCATACCACCTTTTTTGCTCTTCTGAAACTTGTGAATAATCCCATTTGAAAAATTCCTTCATTTTGTTAATAGTTTCACCAAAAGAAATCTCTTCTACAAGGGAATCCCCCCCCCCCCACACACACACACACACATTAGATTCCTCCTCTGAAGATGCATATTCTAGAGAAGATGCAATTTGTGTAGAATATGCTAAGGAATCTTAATCAGAGGAAGAGTCATCACTATCAGCAGAGAGAACCTGTTCCCTAACTATTTGTACATGAGATGATATAAAAGAAGGAACAGGAATAGCAGAAGGCGGCTTCAAAGCCTTCAGAGCCTTAATTAAACCCAGAGAGAAAGCATCCCAGTCAGACTGAGAAGTGAAAGGGGCCCAAGTGTGTCTAGTCTTTTGCCTTTTCTTAACATGCATTTCTGCATGAAAAGTGGAGGAACCCAGTGTAGGCCTAACGTCCGGAATGGTCTCTGGCTGATCCCTAGCAGGAGTGGAAGGAATGTCCCAGAGGACTTCAAGTTCAGCAAGCCGCGGTTCCCCTTGTCCGCCTGAAATGGATGTCTGCTCTGCCTCTGAGGACATGCCTAGGTCGAATTTCTTAGCGGCTTCCAATGAGGTACCCACCAAGGAACCAGAAAAGATCTCTGAACACAACAAATCTTCACTGACCTCAAGGGATACATGGGAGGTAAGAGGTGCATCTGAAGAGGACTCGGGCTTAAGATTGCTAAACTTCCTCTTCAAAATTGGCTTAGCAGAAGGACCCCCGGAACCCTCCATAACATCTTTAGCCAGATGCTTAACATGCTGACTCCCTAAGTAGAGATTTAAAACTGAAAGTTGGCTACACAGTTTTAGGAACAAAGGCCTGACATATAGAACAGGAACGGTGGTTGTGACTGGGGCCTAGGCAGAAAAGACAAAGGTCATGACTATCTTTATGTGGAATCTGCCTTCCACAACTACACTTGCCCTTCCTGGATGACATGACCTAGTAAATCCCCAACTGGACACTTATCTGAAAGCTGGCAGCAGCAAACGGAATCAGGCAGCAAAGTGACTTATAAGACAAACATTCCAAATGGCAGCAGAAAAGTTCTGAGGATTGTACGTGTGGATCATCCTTTTATGTCTGACATTGTCAGTACATACATGCAACATCCCAAGTACATGCAGTAGCTAAAAGCTGCTGTATACTGGGCAGATGTTGAGCCGTTGGGTGGAGGACTTCCCACACATAAAGAACACTGCAACATTGAATAGAAGGACATCTTGCAATCAACATTCATGAGGCATATAGGCCTATAAGAGGAACGATCTTTAGCACATTTTTCAGATTTTAAAATGGGGGATATTACCACATACTTCCAAGAGGAAGGTACATCTATGCCTTCCTTAACCAAGTTAAACACTCTTAGTAAAAAAACATAAAGCTTCTTTGGGTAAAATTTTAAACATTTACAGAATAATGTTATCTAAACCAGGTGCTTTATTAAGGTTTAGTTTATTGATTTGAGATTTAAGTTTGTCAATGTTAATTATCAATTAACTTAATATGCTGATCCTAAGTTTTATGTTCATTTTAAGAAATGCACTTATTATATTTTGTGGTTCTAATTCTGTACTCTGTGAATTAATATGATAGTGCTTTCTAATATTCCCACTAAATATGTCACCTTTCTAGTACTTGGTATATAAACTTCCCTTGCTTGATTTTATTTTTTTAGTCCTATTTGCTATTCTTCTCCGATTCCTAGGGTTCATCGAGTAGGAAACAAGTCTGATCTTTTCCAGTTCTATCATGTTTTTATGAAGGAAAATTTCAAAATATTTTTATTCTTTTCTTCCATTTCTGTGGTTAGGTGCTTCAGCCCCCTGAATGTTTATTTTCATCGGTCAATATTCTCCTGCAACTCTATCATGGCATAAAAATAAGAGGACGCAACGGAATAACGATTTGACAAAGTTTTACCATACATATAAGCTTTCAGTGCATCCCATATATATAACTCTGAAGTATCTTCAGTAATATTTGTCTCAAGAAAAGATTGTATTTCCTTTATATAGAATTCCTTAAAGTCTTTAAAATTTGTTATGCAAGATGGAATTTTAGTAATAGTTAACTTTTGTCTTGCGTGTATTTAAGTCAAATGTAAGCGCATTGTGGTCTGATACAGGGCACGAAATTACTTTAACCTTAGCTTTGTAACGAATTCCCTTGATAGATATATTCCATCAATTCTTGAACGAGTGCCATGTCTGTGTGAATGTGTGCAAAATAATGAGTTTGAATCTTTATAATCATTTATATCTATCAAATTAATACATATCAATAAATTCTGTCAATGCCTTTGAAGAAGCAGTTTTCCTAAGTGTACTTATAGTATTAGTGTCACTATCATTAATTATGCAACTAAAATCCCAGCTAATCTTATGCACCCTTTAGAGTATTGTATTATCTCTTCTATCTGTTGCTTAACTGTCTTTACTCCTAATCCAGGAATCCAAGATTCCCTAGTGTATATATTTTCTCACTAATCTCTAAAGTCACCAAACAAAACATACCTGAACTGTCTTAGTATGCATAACTTTGGGCATGATTACGTAATTTTTCCATAAAATCATTACTCCTCTCATCTTTTACTTGTGGTGTGAGTTTGTTAAAATTGTAATTACTAATATTGAACTTCAGTCTGTTAGTAAAAGATGTGTCTCCTGTAAAAAAATAACTTGTGGATCAATTAATCTTAAACACTTAAACTTCCCCTTTTACTGCTATTTAAGCCATTGTACTGTTGTTTACAGAACTTCTAGACATATTTATGTAATATGATCAAAAAAGGAAGGTAAAATATAAACTAGTGAAAATTACTCACTTATAGAATTATAGTATATCAAATGCATATAGGCACCCCAAAACGATGTAAAAATAAAGAACACATTAGATGATATACTAAAAGACACAATCTATGAGAAAAAAAATCCCCTAGACTTGAATTGCCAAGCCATCCAAGCGTACCCTCTAAAGCCCTTCTTCACTACATCTCCAAGTCTAACTATCTCATGTTTATTTTTCACAAAAAGCAATCAAAGGTTTATATCAGCTAATTATTTTATTAAAATGCAATAGGACCACAGTCACTATATAAAGAATTACATCTCTACTTGCATTCTTATTTATTAGCTCTAATTAGGTGCATTAACAATAGGTAATTATAAAATACTAACTATAACACTATACATTCCTAACAATCATCATAAATATTATTTCAACATAATTATCTATCTAGAAACATACAACCAATTAAATATATTATTTATATAATTATATGAATATATATGACTGCTAAATAATCACTTAACAGACTTCTGCATTCACTGAAAATAAAATAGTGTGCATGCCGATTTAAAGAAACAGGCAGGGTGAACGGGCTCAGCTTTAACCTTTAACTAGGGCAATTAAGTATTGCCTTGAGCCATTTAGTTTCATTTTGAAGCAACCACACTATTGTGAAGGGATTTTAACTAAGGGACAGCTCGAGCTCAGAATATAGATTTAAAAACAGATCTGCTAGAGTGCTATGACTTGCGATCCTCACTGGAAAATACGGAAAAAGTAAGTACACATTTTTAACAGCTTAAATTTATGGCTCAAGCTCGTGAAGTATAGACCATTAATCACCTTCACTTCGCAGCTATACATCTAATTCAGTCATATATTTAAAACTACTCTGAAGCACTTAAGTACACAGCTAATAAACACAAATGGCAACTGGAATGAAGTAGTTAAATTAAAAAACTAACACATTTTTCTTTTTAATAAAAATGGCTATGTTGCAGAACATTTATAATTATTAATATATTTCCAGAATGCAAAGCCGTAATAAGAGCCAGTCATGTAAACAAATGTATTTATGAGCGTTGAACCAGCACAAAATTATATGTTTGTAATAAAATTGCAAATATTTACTAAAATATCATTAGCTAATCTTGGCATTATATTAAAGGAGTGACTATAATGTATTGTGTCGTGTAATAGGCTGGCTAACTGTAGTTCTATAAAACTGACTTTTTCATGAATGTCTTTATAACTATTGAGATACTTGGTGATTATTTTAAGATGATATAAAACACCATATTGTACTTTTAACTAGATTCTGCTGTATGTCAAGTACTTTGCTGTTTAATGTTATATTATTACAGTTTAAACTAAAACAAATGATTAAACATGCGTAAAGAGATAAAGTAAAAAGCTTTTACCTTTTTCCAGTATAGGATATGAAAAAAATGTAAAAACAAAGAAAAAACAATAATTAATAAGTGGTTATGTTTAAGTCTTTTCTTTGTTTTTTGTCGGCTAACTTCCCATTGTTATCTGCTTGACGCTTAAGTGTAAAACTACTGCAGTCTATTTCTTCTCTCTGTTGTATGCTGTTGTTTAGCAAATATATAACAGCAGATTCTCGTATATCAAAAGTGTTTGTACCATCTGGAAGGAAAACTGTTTCTGGCCTTGCTGGAAACAAAAGATGAACTTTAGTGCTTCTTTTTCAGTTCTTTAATCAGTGGTAGAAATTATTTTCTTCTTGTAATCACTGTAGAAGAATAGTCATGATCAAATCTTATGATGTTACCAAAGAATCTGACTGGAGAGTTAGTCCATGCAGTTTTTATTATCAAGTCTGTCATAAGAAGAGAGAAAACACGCAATTATAGATCTTTGATTAGTGTTTACCTTTTTAGAAGATGAAGAAGTTGTCAGTGAACTACTGGCTATTTCGATGCCATAGGAAAGGGATTCTTGTAGGTTTAATATGCTAGGTAACCACAAAGTGACAAAGTTTAACATGTTATCCCCTTCCATTTTTTTCTGGTAGTCCATATATACAAAGATTGCTCTTTCGTTATCTATTTTCTGTATCTTCCACTTTATTGAGTAAAAGTGTTTTGTTTTTAAAAAAATTCCACATGATGCTCTTGTTCAGTAACCCTGCTCTCTAGGTCATTTAGGGTGTCTTCCATACCAATATTCTGGGTATTATGCTGTTTTATCATTTCCTTCATCAAATCCATTTTTTAGTAGTCTCTTATTTAAACAAGTCCAGTTGATTGCCCATTTTACTGATTTTTGTGGATAACTCATTTATACAAAAAGTAAAGTTTGCAACTCTTACTTCATTGACTGGTCCTGCACATTGCTTTTGCAGTAACACATCTTGAGGAGATGCCAATAAACTTTCTGTGGAAATCTTGACAAAGAATTTGAGGCATAAAGAAAAAAAAAAATCGCAGGTTATTCTTCCAGGAAATTTAAGAAATAAAAATCCTTAGATTTGCTAGATCTGCTGGTCCTGGTTTTTAAATTTTTTTTGTCAGAAATGGATATTAGATAGCAGAGCTAAAGGAAAGTGCTGCTAACCAGCTAACATCTTTGCCACACCCCGAGAGGGCTCTAATCCCGAGTGTGTCATCCTTCGGATGAGACAAAAAAAGGACCTATTTACTTGAGCTGGTGGTAGCTCAGGTGGAAGTAAAAGATGTCAGGGCACCTATCAAAAAGTGTATGGATCTTTATACATATTTACACGACATATCTGCACATTCCTATATACCATCATCATTATTCTTCCATAGTTAAAAACAACTCCTCCTTCCACAACCACAATCTAATTTTTTTGCAATGTATCAGCCAAAATCCACTTCCCATTAAACAAAATTTCATTCAATATTTTGTTCCAAATAACCCACATCACATAAAATAAATTATTGGCTACTCTTATAACGTATTCTTCTTGTTTTTATAATTTCCATACATAACTATATTCATATCTATAATGTTTACATCATTAACATTCTCATTTTTTTTTTATTTACACAAATTTCTAAAGTTTAACCACTCTTACATTTCAAAAACATGTTCTGTTGTCTCTTCTGTCCCAAAAAATAAACAAATTCTTTCAGTGTTTTTTATGTCAGCATATCCCCCTTTATCGGTAGCATATCTATTACTAGTCTCTATAGGGAATCCTGACACTATAATCACGGTACACACTTTTTCCTTACTTTAACAGCTTTTATCATTTCTTCTGGTAAAGTTTCCCATAGATTTACATAATATTTTCTCATCACATTATTATACCACCACATCCTTCTAGTCTTCTCTTTATCAACTATCATTTTCCATTTTAGCAATTTTTATTGATAAAGAATATATAAGTTAAGAAATTAAAATGATCTTTTTTCTTATTCCCATCATCTCCCAGCCAGACATTTTTATACTTATATTTAAACATTTACAATAGTAATGTCTCATTCTCTCCATTTACCCATTTTAATACTCTATACAAGTTTACAGAAGGAGAAAAAAAAACTGGATTTAATAACTCCAATCCCCCTTCATCTTCAGTCAACACACCTCTTTTTCACTGGGTTTAATCCTGAACTCCATATAAAAGAATATATATATTGCATAATTTCATTTTATGTTTGTTTTTTTTTTTGGGGGGGGGGGGGGGATTAAAACAGAATTCACCAGATAAACACTCTTGAATGCTAATCCAGAAGTCCTCCACATAAGACATATTTCTTTCATTTCTTTTAATCAAACCCTCCCACTGCCTCATAATACATCATTTCCCCACTTTTATCCTTAACAAAGATACTTTATCCATTGAAAAATACACCCTTCCAATTTTCACATCATCCAAACCCTTACTTTTACCTTTATTTAAGGTCATGCCCATTTCGTTCAAACATCCATTCAGACAAACCAACACATCCCTCATCCACATTTTATTATTAGTAACCACAACTATATCACCTGCATATGTCAAAATGACTGGACTCTCCACTTCCTTTCGATTCACATATCTAGCGCCTTTCATTTTATAAGCTACTTCACTCAGTATCGCATTCATTGCTAATCCGAACAATATCCCACTCATAGGACATCCTTGGCTTATACCACAATCCATGTATTATTTCTTTATGTAGCCTCCCATTCACTAACATTCTTACTTTATTACTCTGATATGCTGAGACACACTCTCCTAATTCCATACTTTTCCCATAACATCCCACAAAGCATCATGCCCTACTCTATCAAATGGGTTACTAATATGACCTACCAAATGTTTTAAGTCTTTCTTTCACTTATAACAGCATCCATAATTTCACAAACCACACATAATAATTCCTGGAATACCTTCCCTTTTATATTATATATACTTTCTTACATAAAGTCCATTATTATTCCTTCCTTCTCTGTATTATTTTCATAAAAAATTATAATCTGCATTATTTAATGTGACAGGTCTCCAATTTTTATTTCATTCTTTTAATCTTTCTTCCAAGTAAATGTTAATATCCTGCTACATAACTATTCATAAACAAATCATTATTTCAACCATTCAACACGTTTACAAAGCCAACTTTGCCAACCCATTAATTTCTTGTACATTCCATACCTTATGTCATCTGGACCCAATACTGAAACAACATTTACTTTTCCTAAGTACTTCATCCAATTAAGCAACAGTAATTTATTTTTCAAATTCTTCTTTACCTCATTTTTTACTTTCCTTTCTCTCATTAGTCTTGTATACATTTTCTACATGCTGTACTACAATGCTCATAATTTACTTGTTTTTTTATCTCTGCTTTTACATTTTTTGTCTCCCTCATTATAAGAATATTCTCTACTATTTTACCCAAATATACAGACACCTCGTCCCTTCTCCCTTGTAATCAATTTCTGCTTAAACAGTAATGTCTTATTTTTTCTCAATTTCTATTACACATTTCCCTTTTCCATATCATAATATTCTGCTATTCATTTCTAAATTTTCCAATACAATACACATATTTCCATGCTGTACTCTCTTATGCCATCCTGCCTTTGGAAAAAAAAACATTTTTATTCCTTTTTTAAATTCAATCCACTATTCAAACCAGTTTTTATAAAAGCCCCTCAATAACTGCAATTGATTCTCACTCTCCAAATTCAACCTATAATTTCTCATGTATTGTTTTTTTTCCCTTTCCTATTTTAATACACTCCCTTTATTCCATCATCTCAATCCATATTGCTAAACGATCTAAAAAAAGAACTGTTTCTATTGTATCACCATCTTCCATACCCAAACCTTCCAACAGTACAAAATAACCAGTTTCAGATCCAACTGCCCCTCTTCTACAAGTCCATCGACTTTCATTCCACACAGTAAACTTGCCACATTTTATCACTTTTTGTATTTTAACATCTTTCCGTTTCTTTTCACATTTTTCCCTTAATCAAAATTACGGTCCCCTGCAATAATAACTTTGAGGTTAACCACCACATCATATAATATTTGATTAAATGGATTCTCTCTTTCCTTGTTAGTTACATATGCATATAATGCTATAATTCTATAAAAATAATCTCTCCTCCCAAGATCCCTAACAGCTAACATTATCATGCTTACCAAGCATTACATCTTATATTTTTACATTTTTTTTTACACAATACAGCCACTCCAGAACACTGACTTCATAAATACTATTTTTTCACCCCACATTTCTTCTGTTTGCGATCTTTCTTCACTTTTCAGGAATCTTACATCTTATAAAATAATATCTATATCACATATAGCACACCATTCCAGTACCCCTATTCTTATTCTTATGCTTACAATATTAATAATACCATTCACAATTACCGAAAGCACTCAGACAATTCCCTTAAACTTAAAAGTAAAAAGTATTTTAAAGTATAATTATTTTGTACATTTTCCCCAACTGAATATTTTTTCTTATATACTATAATCCTCAGAATCAAAATTTTCACCATTTTCATTAACTGAAACACATCTAAAACTACTCCTTACATTTCCTTTTAATCTTTGGTGATGTACTTTTAAATCTTGTTTTCCTTACCCTAACACCTATCAGTTTTCTTTTCCTAACATCCTTTACTCTTCACAAACACTTGACTTATCACTCTCATTTTCTTATTCCTTTCAGCAGTCTATGTACAGTTACCTTCATCTTCCTGAAATATAACATTTTTATTACATCATCCTCTTTTTCATAAGCACATTTCCCCTACTTCCTCATTACGTTCAGACATTACAATACTTTCCTCATCCTGCTCAAGATTACACTGCTTATTCTTTTTACAAGCAAACCTAAATGCTCACTTGTACATATTGAAAACTCCTTTTTACACTTGCTCATCATATGACCTTTTATTTCTACTACTTCTAAAATTTCTTCTGTTCATTTTTTTGTTACTCTTTTCATTTTGCAATCCATCCATAAATGTCCATTTTTTTTTACATTTATAACATTTTTTTTCTCACAATAACTTATCACATGCTCTACTTTTCCACAAAAAAAGAAGAAAAACAATCATGTTTTGGGTTTCCTCAGTATTTTACAACACCCCTGTTTCTCCTCCACATTTATCATGCTTGGGATATGCATTTTTTTTATCTTTCTATTTTTAACACAATATTACAATCTCAGCTACTAGTCCACAACCCCTTTTGTCATAAAATTTTGAAATGTCCAAAATGTCTTTACATAAAGTTTTCAAATATCCTTTTGACGACTCTTTCAACCTATGTTTGAAATTGTACATGAATTTTCTTTTTTGTTTCCCTGTTAAATGCTATCATGTAAAGGGTTACAGTCTTTCTTTTTTTTCATATTCCCCGAGAAGTTGAAAAACAGTCTCAAATATGTCACAAAATGTCTCTTAACAAGAATAAATGCTCCTGCCTCATGTGTTTTTTACACCAAAAGAGCTATTAAACTGTCATGCCCTTTATACCTATCCATTTTCCATCTTACCACTATTCGTCTGGACTGTCCCTATACTCTCCTTTTGT
The DNA here is from genome assembly GCF_019279795.1 of Protopterus annectens. Lineage (NCBI taxonomy): Eukaryota > Metazoa > Chordata > Ceratodontiformes > Protopteridae > Protopterus > Protopterus annectens. The sequence continues at coordinate 521,322,332 of NC_056732.1, forward strand.
ATTTTCTCCATAAAGTTCCCCCTGGAAACATCTCCATTTTCTGGCTCAATCTGCATCACCATTTCTTTTAAGTAAATCACTCTGCAACCCTCTCGATCGACTGGAGGGCTATAATTATACATCCGTCACTTGCTGATTCATCTACATGAAACAGGTTTCTTTGAAACATTTCCTCAGAACCCTGTACACATTCCCTGGTATCGATATTTGCTTTCTCCTCCATTTCTTTTTTTACCATTCCATCATCTCGTTCTCTCTCCATCTACTTCCCTGTTTCCCCTGGTCACCTCTGTGCCTGGAATAGAAACAGGAAGTGCTCATCCAAAATGGATCCCACTGACAACAATGAAATGTAGGAGAAGTTCCCTGATGCCCTGGCAAAATTCCCCTTAGTAGTATAAATATCACCTCAGGTCTCCCCTAAAAAGAGGCCAGTAGCCTAGTGGGACTAATCCAGTCAAAAAAGGATAAAAAAATTATGCAAGCCAGCTTTAGCCCTATTTTCACCTTCAACAGGTTCAACTTTCTCTCATTTTCAGCCATATGAGGTTGTTCGTATTTCTCCCAGCAATTTTGATTCTGGCACCTCTTTTATCTAACACAGCATTTCACATGACATAGCATATAAATTAAACCGCTAGAGTAACAATACACAGATTTTTCACACTCTTCTTTCAATTTTGACCCAGTCAGTTTATAGTATCACAGGGGATTCCTAGGCCAATATCTGTAGTCAGCATTTTTAAGCCTATGACTCCCAAAATTATTAGCCAGGTTTTGGATGCAAAGGATTCTGTGGGGGTATAAATAACTCTTGCATGTGTGGTTGAGCATTTGCATGGTACCTCTTACAGAAGCATACGTGCCAGGCCAGGAATACATTTTTCATTTCCCATCCACTAATCCAAGTTGCATTTAAATAGGTGCAGGGAAGTACTCTGCTTCACTTGGACTGGAAGCCTGTTCCAGAGAAGGAGCAGTCTCAAAGACACATCTCACCCCCCACCCCAGCGAGTCTTATTTATGTTGCATATGAAGTTTAGGTCCATGGATCAGGCATTTCTGATGGTATTTGCTTTGCAGATGTGTAACAGGTACAATAAGGCTAAACCAGAGGGTCCTTTGTAGGCCAAAAAACTAATTGGCTGTCAGCAACTTGTAGGAGACCAAGTACGAGGGTAAGGCTTGTGACACCCCTGCACTGGCCCAGTAATTAAGGAGCCTCACTCCTCACCACTAATACCAGTGAGGAACGTGCACATTGGGAGGATGACAAGTACACACACAGTAAAGTACAATTTCCCTTAACAGCACACAGAGATCATAGTCAGTCTGGGGCTGGTTTCTCCGTCTCTCTCTCTCTTTCTCTCCAGATCCCGAATAAGTCTCCCCACTGGCACAGCTATAGGGTTATGTTCTCAGCTGAGTGGTCAAGCCAAAACCTCCAGCAACCTCTTTGTCCAACCAGTGCTTTGTGTCCCTACCCAAGTGGTTGACACGCACACACAGATTGAGATTTGATTTATATACAAACACAAAGACACTCCTGGGGAAGGCTGGCACAGTTTTCCAGCTATGCCCTCTTCTGCTCAGACTATAAGGTAGCAATCACTGCCACCAACCACTCTTACTCAGCTAAAAATGCATACACAAACAACTACTCTGCTATCTCACCCAGAATAACCTGCTAACCAGTTCTCAACATGGCTTCCGACCCAACCATAGTACAACCACTGCCCTTCTCTCTTTTACTGACTCCATTAACCATAACCGGAATGAGAAAAGAATATCATCAGCTCTCTTTCTTGACCTATCAAAGGCCTTTGATATGGTGAACCACCAGCTACTTCATAACACCCTAAAAAATCTCCACCTAGATAACCAAACCCTGGCCTGGTTCCATGCCTATCTCTCTGATAGGCAACAAGCGGTACTCTGGCAGAATATGCTCTCAAGTCTCCTACCCAACACCATAGGAGTTCCCCAAGGTTCTATACTGGGACCTCTTCTTTTCTCAGTCTTTATAAATGACCTCTACAAAGCCATACCTGATGCCACCTGCATACAATACGCAGATGACTCGACATTAGTTTGTTCTGATCCATCTCTTGCTGACCTCTTGACTAAAACACAATCCTGTTTTACTGCAGTTGAGACCTGGCTATCGGGACGTCAACTGATTCTAAATCCAAAAAAAAAACAAATTAGTTCTCTTCCACCCTGCACAAAAGACCACTCCCACATCCTTCACTATACATTCCAAAAATGGAACTATTATCTCCCCGGACGCCAATACTAAACTATTAGGAGTTACCATTGATAATAAACTTAGATTTGATATACATATCAATCAGACTATTAAAACTGTTAACAAGAAACTCGGGACACTTTATCGCATAAAACCCTTTCTTACTCCATGTGCAAAAATGGCCACTGCCCGCTCTCACCTTCTCTCTACCCTCCTGTATGCCTCAGCTATTCTTTCGAATCTTAATATATCTGACCTTAACAAACTATCATCTTGTTATAATCATATAGCCAGATTTGCAACAGGGATGCCTTATAGAACCCATCACTGTACGAACCTACAAAATCTGGGTTGGATTGAATTCCCAAACCTTCTCCAGCAGAGCCAACTAATCCTGGCTTTTAAAATTCTGAAACAACCTGACAAAACTCCTGCACTGACAAAGTTGATTACACCTTACAACAATCTCAATAGTTTACGCTCCTCAAACAAGCTCCTAGCTCAAACAGTCAAATCCAATAATGGAGGGGTGGCACTCTTTGCCAATGCCATTGGAAAAAAATGGAACTCCCTCCCCTCCAGTCTCACCAACATTTCTTCACTAAACCTATTCAAAAAAAGATTAAATCACCATCTCAAATCTCATTGGCTCTGCCAGTGTGCTAGCCCGGATTAACTCTCCCTTAGCTAGTGAACATCTTCTTTTTTAGGTCTAACCTTTTAAACCTAAATTTCCTCTCTCTCTTTATACCCCTCCTACTCCCCCCCCCGTTTTTAACACTGGCTATAAGCAATCCTTCTTGGTCAGACTAGTAAGAGAAAATGTATGTTGTAGTCTGTGCCCGATAACACTGGCTATAAGTAATCCTTCTTGGTCAGACTAGTAAGAGAAAATGTATGTTGTAGTCTGTGCCTGAGACTAATTTGTATTCTATGAACATGTAATTACTTACTGTTAATGTGGAGCTTTTCTCCCCGGGCCTCCGCTGAAAATGGACATGTATCCAGTCGGACTATCCCGGTCAACAAATGTAAAATAAATAAAATAAAATAAATAAAAATTCCCAAAGGGTGACCAATTCTAATGTGTAATGTTACCATTATCCAAATGGTAAGTGTGATCAACAGCAAGTCTATTTATGAGTGGCCTATACAGTGTCACCAAATACATATGCAATTACTCTAAGAGCTTAAATATCTCTAAACAAACCAGCCACGATTAAAAGGTTTAAATATATTTAATAATAAAAGCACAAGACAATACTCATTAACTCAACACAGTGACAACAGAGTTCAGAATCACAGGAAATACTTTAAAACAATATTGCAGGATAGTCTCACATAAATAGACAAAACATCTAAAATAATCTTTACTGTATTCCTATATATATGTAAGAGGTACTATGCCCTAAATGACTTACTTACAGAGCTAGGCAAATATAGATGAGAAGTGCTGATGAAAGGATGTTTCTAGGTCCAAATACAAATACAAAATGCACAGACTTTCTCTGAGATCGTTCTTAAATTAATAATACACATTACTGCTGGGTTAAGCTGGATGATATCACTATTTGACACCTCTGCCTCCAGTTCCCAAGCTAACAGAAACTTTCTCTGAGAGCTCGTTCTTAAATTAATAATACACATTACTGCTGGGTTAGCTGGATGACATCACTACTGCTGGGTTAGCTGGATGACATCACTATTTGACACCTCTGCCTCCAGTTCCCAAGCTAACAGAAACTTAAAAATTTAGCATGTCTGTGTCAAAAATACTTATCTTTTAGAAGTTTGCCTGGAACTGGGGGTCGTAAAACAGTTGCACACTTTTACCTTTGAGACCTATTCTGTTTCCAGACAAAAGAAATAATTTCTAGCTGAGATAAACACCACTGTAAACAATTCACTTATTTTCATAGAGTTTGCAAGTTAACTCTGTTCTTTTCCAATAGGGTACACTGTGGCTGCATTCATGAAGCTCAGCCCATAACATAGAGTTTAACATAACATATAGTTTTCTTACATTTGTAAGACAAGCATACAAACCACATTACTATTCCAAAATAACAGAATTATTTACAAAATTCCATCTAGCTGGGCTAGCAGCCTTCACAATTCTGCTTCCCATGAAAACTCAAGCTAGTTTTTTCAAGTGACCCTTGAGAAACGTTGCTTGAGAGGGTTTAGCCTATCTGGGAATACCTTACCCCATTCCCTGTCTTGAGAGCCCATTTGCGTTGGCACTGCTAACCCCACTGCGGTGCTGCACTGTCATATCATATGCTTGCAATCCTAGACACCACCTTAGCAACTTGGCATTTTGCTAGCTGGCTCAATGTAACCATGTTAAGGGATTGTGGTCTGTAACTTCAGTGAATTTCCTTCCATACAGATAAGGCTGAAGTTTCTGCAGTCCCACATTATGGCTAGGCATCCTTTTCTACAGCTGCATAGCATTCGTCCATGGGTTGGAGCCTACAACTTAGATAAACCACTGGGTGCTCTTCTTCCTCTGAAGAAATCTGGCTAAGTGCAGCTCACACCCCCCATGGTTTGAAGCATCCCACCTGCACAATAAATTATTTTCTGTAATCTGGACTGGCTAACACAGGGGGTCCTCACAAAGCTCCTTTAAGTTTCTAGAATGCCTGTTCACATGCTGGGGTCCACACTACCTTATCAGGCCTGTTTTTCTTCGTCAGGTCTGTGAGGGGAGCAGCTATGATACTATAACTGGGGACAAACTTTCTGTAGTACCCTGCTGTCCCTAAAAATGCCCTCTCCTGCATTTTGGTAACAGGTGCAGGCCATGCTGAATGGCTACCACTTTGGCAGGTTCTGGCCTGATCTTACCATTCCCCAACTCTATGTCCTAGGTAGGAGACCTCCATCATACCCACCTGACATTTGCCAGGCTTAATGGTCAGCCTGCCCTCTGTAGTCTGACCAGCACCTCCCTGACATGCTGAAGGTGCTCTTTGCTAGGAATGGCTGTAGATGGCAATATCATCTAGGTAAGCAAGGGAAAAATTGCCTGCTTCTGCTAAGATATGATCTACCAGCCTCTGGAAAGTCGCTGGGGCATTTTTGTGAACTTGGACAAGCCAAAAGGAGTCACAAAATGTGACCTCTCTCTAGCACTGGAAGTCAAGGGCACCTGACAGTAGCCCTTGGTAAGATCAATGGTGGTAAGATACATAGCACCACCCAGCTGCTCTATGGCTTCATCTGTTCTAGGCATGGGGTAAGCATCTGACTCTGTTTGACTATTTAATTTCCTGTAGTCCACAGACCCTGGTGCTGCCATCATTCTTTGGTACCAGCACCACTGGTGAGGCGCAGGGACTGCTGGACTCCTGAATTACTCCTATTTCCAACACTTCTTGAACCTCCTCCTGTTTGACTCGCTCAGGCACCCTATAATGGGCCTGCTTAATAGGCCTTTGGGGTCTTGTAATCACATAGTGCTAAACCAGGTGGGTGCACCCTGGTTTCCCAGTGAAAATGTCTCCAAACTCCTGTAACACTGCTTGGACTTCTCGAACCTAGGTAGGAGGTAGCTGCTGGGACACTGCTACCCCCTTCCACTGAGATGTCAGTCTAAGTCTCACTGAGGAGATCAGTCACCAGATCTCCTTCAGACACCTCCTGCAATCCACTGCAAATACTCAGCACAAGGATCTCCCTGTCATGGTAAGGTTTTATCATGTTAACATGGTACAATCTGTGCCCCTGCCTCCTGCCTAGCAGTTCTACCATGTAGTTAAAATCAATGGCCTTCCTTGCCACCTTGTACGGTCCCTCCCAAGCTGTCTACAGCTTATGTCTGACAGGAATGAGAGTCATTACCTGCTGCCCTACAGTATACTCTCTAGCTCGAGCATTCCTGTCATACCAGCCCTTTTTCTGCTGTTGAGCTTCTGCCATGTTCTCCTGGGCCAAGTCCATGAGTTCCCTGAGCCTTGTCCTGAGGCCTAGGACATATGCCACAGCAGACTCCTTGTGGGATTCACACTCCCCCTCCCACTAATCTCTAATTAAATCTAGGAGGTCCCCTCACCCTATGCCCATGCAAGTCAAAGGGTGTAAAACCTGTGGATTCCTGTGGAACATCTCTGTAAGCAACAGATGGGGTAAATATTTGTCCCAATCCCTCTCAAACTGGTCTGCAAATGCCTGTAGCATCATCCTGAGTGTAGAGTTTACCCTCTCAACAAGACCATTAGTCTGGGGATGGTAGGGGGTGGTCTTTAGGTGCTTCACCCCCACAATACTTCTACAGACAAGTCAGCAGGTCTGACATGAAATTGGCACCTCTGTCAGTCAGTATTTTCTTTGGGAAACCTACCCTGCTTAAAATCTCTAACAAAGCATTTGCCACCTTTTCTGCCTCAATGCAGGACAGAGCCACTGCCTCAGGGTATCTGGTAGCGTAATCTACTACCACTAGGATATACTTTTTCCCTGTGGAACCTGGGGTACTCAGAGGCCCCACAATATCCAAAGCTACCTTCTGAAATGGCTCCTCAATCACAGGTAAAGGCATCAAAGGAGGTTTCACCTTGTCTCCTGCCTTGTCTACCTTTTGGCACTGCTCACAGGTCCTTCAGTACCCTCTTACATCTCTGGAAATCCCAAGCCAATAGAATTTATACACAATACGTCTCTTTGTATGTTTCATGTCCATATGACCTGCAAAGGGAATGTCATGGGCTATGGCTAGAACTGCCAGATGGTAGGTTCTGGGCACTACCAACTGCTGTATTCTCTCACCCTCTAGCCATCCCTCAGGGGTCCACTCTCTACACAGTAACCCTTTGTCCTAGTATACAGATCTCCCCTTCCCTTGAGAATCAGGTGCCTTACTAGCTTCCTCTCTTAGACCTTGTAATATAGGGTCTGAGAGCTGAGCCTGTCTCAAATCTCTCTTTGTAACCCTTCCCAGCTCCCCTTATACAGGAAGTCTGGTATCCTCTGAGAGTGGTGTCTCGCTGTCAGCCTGGGTACTACTACTCACCTCTGCCCTTGCAGTCACTCTGTCCAAGGGAACATCAGTACTCACAAGCAGCTGTGGCTCACCGCTACATGGTAGCTCCCTCCCTGAAGTAAACACCTCACCAGTCCTGGCTGCAAGTGTGTGGTCTCTGTCTGGGTCTTGCCCAGGCTACCAGACCGACATGCTTGTATCCAAGCCTGACTGCATGTTAACTGCATGAACACAGTACTGCATTACCAAAATCATTCCCTATCAGGTCATCTGCAGGGTGGTAATTTGGTACCCTTGTTGTCTCAAGACAACCTACTGTTGGCATGTTGTCATTCCCACTTACTGGCTCGCCCACATTTTGTTCCCCACCTTGCCTCTGTGGGCATCTATATGCTACATAGCCCCACTGATTGCATTTGAAACATTTAACCCTAGGTCCTGGAAGTGTACCTGGACTAGTGACTTCCCCTGGTGACAGACCCTGTTGGGGCCATCTGGGCTGCCCACCACCCCTAAACCCATGAGTAGCACTGGGTATCCCTTTCCTGTGCCATGATGCCCTACTTGCTAGGTTTAGGTCTCCCTTCCTCCCCAACTCATCTACAGTAAGGCATTGTCTATCAGCTAACCAGATTCTCATGTCCTCAGGAAAAGTGCTAAGGGCGTGTTCCCTCACCAAACGTCTGCCAGGCCTTCAAAAGTGGTGACCTGACATCCACTCACCACCTATGAAAATAAGTGCTTAGTTCAGAAACATATTCATACACACTTTCATCTGCCTTGCATCTATGCTCACAAAACTTTTGCCTATAAGCTTCAGGTGTTAACTTAAAAATCAGAGCAAACAATTCTTTACAACATTATAATTTAAGCAGTCATTATCAGACAGTTTGGAAAGAACAGTTACAAGTTTACCACTGAGTAAGGGGGACAGGAACTGTACCCAAAGCACTAGGTCAACATCACACTGTTTACATAACTATCAAAATTATCCCCCTCTGTAAATTGTGGAAGAAATTTACTGACCTTTGTTGCTTCTGGGGTTTGGTTGCTCCCTTCCCCATTACCTCCATGACTCTGGCAAAGAATCAGCATATCCCTTTCATGTTGCCTTTACCTCTCCTTCTCCTCAGCTTCCAGGCATTGCAGTTTCTCATTTTCCTCTGCCTCTAGATGCCTCAGTCTCTCGGCTGCTTCTATTTCCAAATGCTCCACCTCCAACTCAAGTCTCTAACTCCAGATGGATTTTTAAGTCCTCTGTGGAAAGGTTGAGCTGTCCATTTTCTGAGAGTTGTACATCTCCAAGACCAGTCTGACTGTCCTCCCTGGGTTGCTATTCTCAGATGCAGCTGTGACTAAAGCTCCAATCATCTCTGCTTTAGTCAGGTTTTCATGCACCGGTCCTTTAGCCTGGCACATCACAGCCAACTGGCTCCTTGTCAGCTTGCCATACTCCTCTGCTAACATGCTTGCCTGCACTCCCTGACTAAGCCAACAAAAACAAATAAATAAAATAAAACAATTGTGACATGAACTCTGAATGTTCACTGTGTGGCTGATTAAGAGTACAAACACCTTCAGTGATCACTGTACATAAGCTACAGGACTTCAATATCTACACCATTACAAGCCAATTAATATGTGATGTGGCTAACTCACCACTATCAACGATTAATGTGTGACGGGGTTATCCCACCACTGCCAAACAATATGTGATGCCCCTGCACTGGCTCAGTAATCAAGGAGCCTTAATCCTCACCACTAACACCAATGAGGGGTGTGCACACTGGGAGGATGACAAGTACACACACAGTAAAGTACAATTTCCCTTAAGAGCACACAGACATCACAGTCAGTCTGGGCTGGTTTCTGCCTCTCTCTCTCCAAATCCCCAATAAGACTCCCCAGTGGCACAGCTATAGGGTTAAGATCTCAGCCGAGTGGTCAAGCCAAAAAGTACAGTTTTGTACCTACCATAAATGTAGATGTTCGAGTGTTCACCCTGCTGCAGTTATCACACTTGGGTTATCCTGCCGTCAGGTGGTCCCCGCAGTCGGCCCGAATTCCAAAGTCTTGGTCTGGCGTCGGTTGCTGTCGCTTCTTCCCTGACGTCAGTGCGCCAGGGGTATATAAGAGGCATCCAACGCCATTTTCTTCAGTTTTTCTTGCCCCAGATGTCAGGTGCCCCCAAAAGGTAGGGGAAAAAAAAAAATATATATATATATATATATATATATATATATATATATATATATATATTACATATGGCTATATAAAAATAAAACAAAACCCTTGGGTACAAGCAAATACACCACAGAGGTAGTATAGGATAAAGTGGTAGAGATAAGTTCAGCTAGTTCAGAGGGGATGGACGGAGGGTAACCTTGACTGCAGCAGGGTGAACACTCGAACATCTACATTTATGGTAGGTACAAAACTGTACTATGTTCATCGTGCTACCCTGCTGCAGCCATCACACTTAGGTTGAATCCCAAAGCTAAGGAGGGGAGGTGGAGTCAAACAGGGTTAGAAGAAGTTAGTAGGCCCTGCAAAACTGCAGTGGCAAAACCAGCTCTAGTCTTAAAGAGGTAAGTGATAGTGTTTGGTGAAGGTGTGCACTGAACTCCAAGTAGCAGCTTCCAGAATATCCTTGGTTGGCACTCCCCTGAGAAAGGCTGCTGATGTAGCTGTAGCCCTGGTAGAGTGGGACCTAATGTTAGGAGGTACTGGTTTCCCATGATGTGTGCAGCAGAAACGTATGCAATGTCCTATCCATTTAGAAATGGTCTGTTTTGAGACAGCTTTTCCTTGTGATCCTGTAGGATAGGCTACAAAGAGCTGGTCAGTTTTTCTGAAAGCCTTAGTTTTATCCAAGTAGTAACGTAATTGCCTGTGAATGTCCAAAGAATGCAGGAGTCTTTCTCCTTTGTTCTGGGGATTTGGGAAGAAGGTGGGCAAGTGAATGGTTTGGTTTAGGGCCATACTGGATACCACTTTTGGCATAAAGGAAGGATTAGTTCATAGAGAAACTCTGTCTTGATGAAAAATAAGGAAAGGTTCCACTGCCATTAGTGCCTGCAGCTCTGAGACCCTTCTAGCTGAGGTCATTGCTCGTAGTAGGGCAGTTTTCGATGAAAGAAATTTTAAATCAGTTGAAAAAGCTGGTTCAAAGGTCAGCAGTGTAAGCTTTTCCAGGACAAAGTTGAGATCCCAAGTAGGAGTTGGAGCTCTCCTTGGCGGTCTTAAGTTCTTAGCCCCTCTGAGGTACTGTCTTAGGAGTGGATGTGAAAATAAAGGAGGATCTGTGCTGTAATGAGCTGAAATTGCTGAGGCGTGGACGTTAATAGATGAAAAGGAAAGTCCTTTGTGTAGCATATCAGTTAATGATTGTATAATCTGAGTAATGTTCGGCTCCAGGGGATTTAGGCCCTTAGAATGGTTCCAGGCGCAAAATCTTTTCCATTTGTCTGAATATGTTTTCCTGGTGCTGGGCCTCCTGGCCTCCAGAATGACATCCATAACAGCTTTGGATAAAGGTGTTGGTTGCTTGTTTAGGTAATTTGCCATGCAGCCAGGTTTAAAGTCTTGAGCTGGCTGTGTAGAATCAGATTGTCTCGCTGGGTGAGCAGGTGAGGAATTTGTGGCAAAATCCATGGTGGACCCTGGGCCATGTTCCTTAAAATTGGATACCAATGTTGGTGTGGCCAGTCTGGTGCAACGAGAATCATTTGTGGCCTCTCTAATCTGACTTTCAGCAGTACCTTTGCTAGAAGAGGCAGTGGATGGAAGGCATATACTGTTAATGTTTTCCAACTGAATGAGAGGGCGTCCACTTTCCAAGCTAGTGGATGGAAGGTCCTTGTGCAAAATTTTTGAAGTTGGTGGTTGTGGGGGCTTACAAACAGATCTATGTCTGGGCGTCCCCATTTTTGAGCTATCATTGCAAATACTTGTGGATCTAGTTTCCATTCGTGTGGATCCATGATGTTTCTGCTTAGGTCTGCCAATGTGTTTTTCTTTCCTGGCAGGAATTGTGCTTGTAATTGAACCTGGCAAGACAGTGCAGTGTTCCACAAGGTCATTGTTTGCCTGCATAAAGGGTAGGAATGTGTGCCCCCTTGCTTGTTTATGTACCACATAACTGTGGTGTTGTCTGTCCTTATTAGTAGTTGTCCTGGGTGTAGAAGGTCCTTGAAAGCTGTTAGGGCATTCTGCACTGCTAGCATTTCTTTTTGATTGATATGCAGGTGTCTCTGAACTGTAGTCCATTTGCCCTGAATGCACTGTCCTGCCATGTGTGCTCCCCAGGCATAGTCCTATGCATCTGTTGTCATAGTTTGCCTGGCTGTGGGTAAGGTGAAAGGCTGACCCTTGTTGAGTTGACATGCCTGTGCCCACCATAGAAACTCCTGCTGAAGGCAGGGAATGAGTGGAATCATTGTTTCCAAGCTGTGGCTGTGCTGAGTCCATACACTTTTCAGGTACCATTGTAATTTCCTCATATGCAGTTTTGCAAATGGTATTAGTAGTATGCAAGATGCCATGAATCCCAAGGCCTGCAGAATTTTTCTTGCAGGGAGTTGGGTCTTTGTTGCCATTATTTTGAAATATTGAAACAGCTGTCGTTGTTTGTCTGGCATGAGATAAGCCATCTGGGCCGTTGTATTCAAGCTGGCACCCAGGAATATTATGTTTTGTGAGGGCACTAGTTTTGATTTCTTTTTGTTTACTGTGTACCATAGGCAACTTAGAAGGTGTTTGACAAATGCCAGATGCTGTAAAAGAATGTCCTTGCTTTCTGCTTGAATAAGACAGTTGTCCAGGTATGGGTATATTTGAATTCCTCTTTGTCTGCAGTATGCAATTACTGGTGCCAGGGCGCATTAGATAAGCCAAAGGGCAGTGCAGAGAAAATGCGTTGAACCTGTAATGAAGCGGAGGTATCTTCTGCAATTTTGTCTGATAGGGACATGCAGGTATGCCTCCTTGAGGTCCAAAGTGACTAGCCAAGCATTCTTGCCCAGTATGGGAAGAAGCTGCTGTAGTGTTAGCATCTTGAATTTTGGTACTTGCAGATAGGTGTTCAGAATTGAAAGATCCAGAATGGGTCTCCATGCTTTGTCCTTTCTTGGAACTAGGAAGAGTCTTGAGTAAAATCCTTGTCCTTGCTCCTGTGTAGGTACCTGTTGAATGGCTCTCATGTTCATGAGAGCTATAATTTGTTTTTGTGCCTCTGCCCATTGACTGGGTGGCAGGTTTGGCATTGCTTTGATCCTTGGTAAGGTATGAAAGTGGAATCTGTATCCTTGAGAGGCAATGTTTAGAACCCATTTGTCTTTTGTGATGATGTGCCAGTTGCCTGCAAAAAATGCTAGTTTTCCTCTCAAGGGTGTTGCCAGGAGAGATTTGCTTGGTAGTTTGAGGATAGAGTCATTGTGTCTGCCTTCTGCTAGCTTGGGGCTTGTCTTCTCCTCCTTTCCGGGTAGCAGAACCCCATTGGCGAGGTTTGTAAGGGCCCTGTGACTGACCTCTGCCCCTTGGACGTCTGTATTTGCCCCTCTGTGATCTGTCTGAAGCTGGAAAGGACCAATTTTTTGTTGGCCAATTTCTGCTGAAGTGAGGGGGTTGTACCTGCAAGAGATCCTTGACCATTTGCATAGATTTAGCCTTATCCTCCATTTTCTTTAAAACCTCTTCTGCTTTGACACCAAATAATACATCCTGTAGTAAAGGTGCATCTAATAATTTTGCTTTAACATGGTCAGGGAGGGTTTGCTCTTTTAACCAAGCATGTCTACAGATGACAGAGCCAGTAACAGCTGCTCTACAGGAAGCTTCCAGTGAATCAAATCCGCATTGTAAAGTATGCATGCCCACCTGTTCAGCTGCATGCAACAGATCCTGCATTTCCTTGAATTAAGGCTGTTCTGAAAGTGAGCTCATTTTTTGTTTTAACTGAGACATCAGGAATTGTTGATATTTTAACACGTGAAACTGGCAATTTAATGATCTCATAGCCAGAGTTGCAGAGGTGTATATTTTCTTTCCCCATCTATCTAGGGCTCTGGAATCTCTTTCAGAAGGCACAGGATTTTTAGCCATAGAAGCTTTTGCTCCCTTAGGACCCTGGGATATGGTTTCTGGGTCAGCTATAGGGCTTTTATAAAGGAATTTGTGTGAGTCAGGTACTTTGTATATCTGTCTGGTTTGGCTGGAGCAGGAGGTAGAGAGTTTGGATTTAAACTAGACTCCAAGTAGACATCATCCACAATATCTAAAACAGGAGGGATAGCAAGAGGTCTGTGCTGGGATAATAAAAGGAACTCTCTGAGCCTTTTCTTAGAATCAGAGTAATCCTGGCCTTCGCAGTGGAAATGCTCCCTCATGGTATGTAATGGTTCCCCAAAGGAGTAGTCTTCAGGGGGAGATGCTGAGGGAATAGAGTCTTCAGCATCAGAATCCTCATAAGGTGGAAAAGTGTAATCCTGTTCCCCAGAAGAATCTGAGGAGAGAGAATCCTGGTCAGAGGACGCGTAATTCTCCTCTTGTCTTGTTCTTTTATCAAGAAGGGGACGGGAAGCCCTGATAAGGGTAATTAAATCTTCAGCCATCTTAAGCATCTGTGTCTTAGGCATGGGGCCTTGACCTGTAGACTGATGAACAGTTTTCTTAGGTTTTAAAGGAGTTTTAAGCTTAGCATAAGATTTAATGGTGAGTGTAGTCGGTCTGAAGACACCTTCTGCAACCGAAGGTGTTTCCTCTGCACCGGTATCTAATTCTGCTACGGTGTCAGTAGATGGCTGCGTCGGCCTAATAGACTATGCTTGGGAGTCGGCAGCTGTCTGGGGTTCCAGCTCTGCGGTCGTCAGGGGCTGCATAGGAGCCTCACTGAAAACCGGAGAACTGGCGACAGGCCCAGCTGAGGCCTCGGGGTCTGGCTTATTCCTAGGCTGCCTGTCCTTATCCTTGCATTTTTTATGAATTGCGGTCGTCGGCTGCTCCGATGGCATGATATAATTAAATTTCCTACCAAAGTAATGCCGTGCGAAGTCGAAACGGAATTTGATAGTGCGTTTATTAAACCTAGTGCAAAACCGACAACCTGTGACATCGTGGTCTGGGCCTAGGCAAGAAATACAATAGGAATGGAAGTCCTTATGAGGTATTTGCTTCCCACAAGAAATGCAATTGTTAACTTTTTCTGACATCGGACTGAGGCAAGAAAATGTTCCCCAAAGGGATACTTAGCTTTATTGAAGACTTCGGACTGAAATTCAAATCAAAAATCTCAGGTGTCGGTTGACCGGCACTTGTGAACTGCTTCGGGCACTGCATGGCAAGAAAGACTGAAGAAAATGGAGTCAGATGCCTCTTATATACCCCTGGCGCACTGATGTCAGGGAAGAAGAGACAGCAACCGACGCCGGACCAAGACTTTGGAATTCGGCCCGACTGCGGGACCGCCTGACGGCAGGATAACCTAAGTGTGATGACTGCAGCAGGGTAACACGATGAACTTCCTCCAGCACCCTCTCTGTCCAACGAGAGCTTTGTGTCTCTGCCTAAGTAGCTGACATGCACACACTTTGAGATCTGATTTATTAACAAACACACAGACATTCCTGGGGAAGGCTGGCACAGGTTCACCAGCTATGCCCCCTTCTGTCCAAACTATAAGGTAGTAATCACTGCCACCAACCACCCTTACTCAGCTACTTTTAGGCCCTTCATAAAGGGTGACTGTTTCTACTGTGTAATGTTACTATTATCCAAATGGTAAGTGTGACCAACAGCAAGGCTATTTAGGAGTGGCCTATACAGTGTCACCAAATACATATGCAAGTTCTCTACGAGCTTAAATATCTCTAAATAAACCAGTCACAATTAAAAGGTTTAAATACATTTAATAATAAATAAAAGCACAAGACAATACTCAATAACAACACAGAGACAACAGAGTTCAGAATCACAGGAAATATTTTAAAACAACATTGCAGGATAGTCTCACATAAATACAGAAAAGAACTAAACTAATCTTTACTGTTTTCCTTATCTATAGCTAAGAGATACTATGCTCTAAATTACTTACTTACAGAGTCGGGCAAATATAGATGAGAAGTGCTGATGAGAGGACGTTTCTAGGTTCAAATACAAAATGCACAGACTTTCTCTGAGAGAGAGTTCTTAAATTAATAATACACCCTACTGCTGGGTTAGCTGGATGACATCACTATTTGACACCTCTGCCTTCAGTTCCCTGACTAACAGAAACTAAAAAATTTAGCATCTCTGTCAAAAATACTTATCTTTTAGAAGTTTGCCTGGAACTGGAAGTACAGTTACGCACTTTTACCTTTGAAACCTGTAATTATTTCTGTTTCCAGACAACAGAAAGAATTTCTAGCTGCAGACATTATGTCTCCTAGCTGAGATAAACACAATCGTAAACAATTTACTTATTTTCTTAGAGTTTGCAAGTTAACTCTGCTCTTTTCCAGTAGGGTACACTGTGGTTACATTCCTGAAGCTCAGCACATAACATACAGTTTAACATAACATATAGTTTTCTTCCATTTGTAAGACAAGCATACAAACCATATTACTATTCAGAAATAACAGAATTATTTACAAAATTCCAGCTAGCTGGGCTGGCAGACTTCACAGCCAACACCATTAATTCTTTTGAGAGGAATCTCTGTGGACATCCTAGTTGTTGCATATGAGTAGTCAGGTATACACCAAATGCAACACTGCATTCTGCAAAGGTTCTAATGAGGTCAGACTACAATGCAACACTGACATCTTTGGATCTAGATGCCATACCTTTACTTATGTGTTGTGCAAAACAGAAAAATGTCCATACTATGGAAGATACATGATGGTCAAAGGCTAGGTCACTGTCTACATATGTTCCCAAATCCCTGACCACTGGGTCTAGTCTTAGTGGTGTATTAACCAGTGTTATTTCTGGAAATGGCCTTCTTTCTGAAATAAACTATTCTGCACTTTTTGGCACTATGTTTTAAATCAGGAGTCTAGCATCAATTATTAGTCAGTGTCAGGCCTTCTTGGAGGATATTTGTGTCTTGGGGGGATTCAATGACTGCACCTAGTTTGCAATTGTCTGCAAATATGGTAAGCAAAGCCACTAATACAAGCACTGACTTCACAGAAGTACATGTCAAAAAATAGCAGCTCCTGCACTGAGCCCTGAGGGACTAGTGACCAGCTTTTTGTGGAGAACAACTCCCCTATCTTGACTTCCTGGGTCCTAGCTATGAACCAGCTAGATATTCAGAGGGTGGTGTACGGGTCTACACCTAATTTAGTGAGCTTATCTACAATGGCCACCTGGAGTATTGTGTTGAATACCTTGGCCATAGTATGCAGCATTCTGCCCTAGTTCATTGCTTTGATGACCTTCTCACAGAAGTCCATCAGGTTCAGTAATCATAACCTGCCTTTGACAAAACCAAAATGAGCTGCACCCAGTGTCTGAAGATTTCCCTTATCATCATTTATCAAATTATTGATTATTCCTTCTTTGGCTTTAAATATGAGACTTGTTAGGCTTATACAGCGATAACTTCCTGGGTCAGGATAACAGCTGCAGTCCTCCATTTGTTCCGTATGAAAACTGTTTGCAGGCTACAGTGCCATAGTGATTCTAGTGGACCTGATAGGTCATGCTTCATAAGGAGGCATCCTGGGATATTCTCAGTTCCCACTGATGCAGTGCTTTTGGGCTTTGGAGAGTGCTTTGAGGACCTGTTCCCTACTGATAACTGGGGAGTAATGGCTGAGGCTATTTCTCAACTGATGTTTGGAGTGAGAGTGGGGTAAAACTGGAGTTGAATTTATCAGACAGTAGATTTGATATATCCTCCATCTCAGTATAAGTGGCTCTGCTTACAATTACTTCAGCACATTGTTATGTACTGCTTTTGAAGCTGTGGGCATAGCTGAAGAATGCATTATGACTGCCCTTAACTTGGGAAGCTATTTTTATCTCAAACATAACTTCGGGAGAGTTAATTAGTTCCTTGAGTTGCTTATCAAGTTTGAAGAGGAAATTCTTATGTTGCTGGGCATGGCACTTCCTATTTTTGGACATGATTTTCTTCCTTCTGTTGTAAACCTGTTAATGCTAGGATTCCATCTGGGTGGCTTGTTTTTTGAGTTTGTTTTGTGTTTATTTCAGATAGATACTGTAGCCTCTATGCAACTTTATACATGATCCTAAAGGGTTTTTGTGAATAACTTTGCATTAGCGGCAGAGCTCCCTGGGTTTGGTGGGGGCTTTAAATTTTGTCAAGGTGCCACTTGAAAGTAAAAATTTACCTTGAAATAATCCATAGCACTTCTGGTGTTCCAGGCTTTTTTTTAAATTTAGATGGAATGAGCTTTATGGTCCGCCATAACCTGTAAGTATGTTACACTCGGGGGGGGGGGGTTCAAACTCCACCCCCTACTTGTGGGTACTACACATCAAGGATGTTTATACCCCCAGTGGGAGTTTGGATCAACTGATCCAAGGCATTCGTGTTGAAAAAATCCAGGAATCTTTAGGCCTGCAAGTTTGGGTAGTTGAAGTCACCCATGTGTATGGTGTTGGGTTGAACGGGGAATGACTCCAGTTCATTTAAGTAAGTGGTGTGGGTTTCCTGGCTCATACAGGAGGGTCCTATAGCTTGCAAAGATATGGTAAGGGACATTGCTTATGGAAAGTTGTACATTGAGAAGCTGAAGTGTGTCATATTGCCTGACCAGCCTTGAGGTATATTTCTGATGCAAATTTAGACACCTCCACCTTCTGTCCCATTCTGTGCCATAGCAGGTCTAAATGTGTGGAAGGCATCATAGTTCAGCACTGGCAGGGTGCTCTCTGCAGCTTTAAACCCTGTTTCAATAACTACACAGGCATCTGTGTTCTCCATGATGAAAAGAGCTTGCAGGAAATGGAGTTTTTGTTTTGACTCCAGGAATTGAAACCTTTAGATAATCCTGGGTTGATTTAGTTATGTTGTATGGTGTATCAGATTGGCAATGTCTAAAAAGGAAATTTTGCCAATATTTGAAAACTTGGAGTTATTATATATTGGTTTTAACTACTGCTTCTTGTTCTGCATACAGACTCCTTAGGGCACAAATAAGATTACTAGGAATCCCTGTCTCTTGCTGTGGTCCACATAAAGGCTTTGCAATAATTAATAAAGCAGAAGTAAATACGTTTCAAAACTCTCTTGCTTTCTTTACTATGTTGGCAATTTGATCTCTGGTGCTTCTGTCTCTTCTAAAACCAGCTTTAGATCAGCAATCCTCTGTTCTTATACTGCTGGAGTGCTGCTTGCAGGATCTTGACCCTTACATTACGTTACACACGTGCAATTGTTTGATAACCTCAGCACTCTTTAGCATTGCCCTTTTCGGTGACAGCAATATATAGTGACTTTTCCAATCCAATTGCCACTGTTGATAGGTACCTCTTTTGGTCCAAGTGGAAAAATAAAATATTGCTCCAAGAGTATTTTCACATTGGGAAACAACAACCTGCTTTGATATTGTGTAGAATTTTTTGTAGCTTCACAGGTACCTCTGCCCAGGCAAGCAGTGACAGTCAATACTGCAGGGATCGCTCTAGCTGCTCCTCTAAGGCAGCCAGAATCAAGCAGTGATCTGGGTAAGGATGCATTAAATCCCCCTTGTTCTGTGGCAGGCAAACAATTAAATCCCCCTTGTTCTGTGGCAGGCAAACAACAGTATGAAGCATTTAGTAAACATCATGAACATAATAACAAGACAAGATGACAGAGGTAAACCGATCATGTTTATTTCTGGCAACAAGGATAAGGAACTACTTGTGATCTCTGTGAATAGAAACATGGAAGTACACACCACTTCCAGGGTCACCAATACTGTACCACTTAGTGGGAAAAAGCAGGACCTGTAAAGTTTACACTTCAAACCTTAGGGTTAATAGGTACCTGTTTAATCTGGAGAGATCCAAGAGTAAAGGCTCCAGAAAGCATCTTATTTTGTTACTAGGTAAAATCATGAATTGTTTGGGGACCCCTGTTATGCCCTAACTCCTTAGCATCTGTTCCAGAATGAGGCGGCTTGGGAGACCTGGTTGGGTGGGAAGAGGGAGCATCCCTATGACTCTAAGGAAAGTCTAAATTTTGTCTTGCAACTTCTACATATACATTTCTTTCCCAAAGGTCTGGGACAGGTCAAACCATTTTTCTTTGAAATAAATGCCCTCTAAAATGGGAGGAAGAGGGGGTGAGGGATGGGAGGGGACTGTAAATTCAATATTGCTTATTCCTCTCCTAAGCAGGAGAGGGCCTGCTTCTCCTTCCTCTTAATACTGGATCCACCTTCTTTGAACTTCCATGCCCATTTTTATGGGCTCTTCCCTTCTTAAATTGTTTAGCCTCAGATTATTTATGCTAGAAAGGCCACTGTTTAGCTGTGTAATTTCTACTGCATTTTGGAAAAGAGAATGAAAAGTTGTTTCACAGACCACACAGATTTGTCAGTTTTCTTCTATTATCTTAAATATTGTAGAGAGGAAGATAAAAAAAAAAAAAAAAAGTTTTTTATACAAGGGGCAATTAACTGTCCCCTGACATCTTCAGGGGGAAGGGTGCAAATGTTATGCCCAGACATAACTCCTTACAATTATTCTTCTCGCTGCTTCCTTAGCACAGGTATTTACTATGTCATACAGTGCACTTGTGTTAAGTTCTGCTTACCTTTAACAAAAGATGTTCATAGAACACCCTGCCTTACTGGCATGTGGGTGGCAGTGCTCTGCCACCCTTCTTCTGCCAGCCTGGCAAAGCCCAGAGTCCTTCCACTACCTGTCTATGGGTGTGATGCACCAGTCACCTGGTAGTACAGCAACTGCCTTTCAGATACACAGACAGTACCCTTCCAGTTTTCTAGGCTCCAGCAGGAAAAGAAGATGAAAATGCAAGCTTTGTACACATCTACTGTTCAAAACCAAAACACACACACAAACAAAACAATAAAGGTCACTGAGAACAACAATGACAACTGCAACACTAAACTATGCTCATCCAAAAAAAGCTGGGATGGCGGGTGTGTACTTCCCTTCCAATATGCTACTGAAAAGGAAAAGTCTCTGGTGGAACATGCCTTTACCTTGGCTGGATTTGCCTTGCCATGGCGGGTTCAACAAAAAAAAAAATACCAGAGGACAACCAATGAGTACTAGTCTGCTTGGAGACAGGTTGAGTTGACCATTCTTTGCTACTGTGTAGGAAAATAAGCCTTTTTGCCTTCTTGAAGGGTTTTGTTCTGTTAAGGTAGTACCTAAGCTGCCAATGCACATCCAAAGCATGAAGTATCCTCTCTCTCCCTTATTTTTGGGTTCTGGAAAGAAAACGGGGAGATTAATAGACTAATTGAGAGTGAATTCTGAAACGACTTTTGGCACGAAAGAGGTATTAATTCGTAACACAACCCTATCCCTGTGGAAAATCAGGTAAAGCTGTCCCACCATAACAGCTTGCAGCTCAGAAACTCACCTTGCAGATGTCAGAACAATAAGCAAAATTTTCAGATTAAGAACTTCAGGTCAGCTTAAGCTGCTGGTTCAAAAGGTGGCAAGGTCAATTTTTCCAGAACATAGTAGAGATCCAAATCAAGGAGGAATTTGCTTGTGAGCGGGTTTCACATGCAATACTTCTTTCATGAACAGTTTTACCAAAAGAGAAGAAAAAAGATCCACTTTAATGGATGCATACAATAAGCCATCCTGAAGTAGCTTACACAAATATTTTATGACCAGAGGGATGTTAACCTCAAGGGACCCACTACTCCTATTTAGGTACGACATTGAAAATGTCAGCTATTTGCAAAAATAAAATTTTCTAGTTACAGGTTTTCTGAATTCTTTTAACACCTGATGCAAATCCTCATGAAACAGGTACCTAAATGGATTCAAGTATAGATCATCCAGGCTTGTCATCTGTAGTTGCTCCAAATCGGGGTGCACCAGACACCCTGATTCTGTATGAGCAAATCCAGAGTGTAAGGAAGTCTGAGGTAATTGCTCTTGGCCAATACCATCAGAAGGAAACACAAAAATTGCCAAGGCCCATAGGAGGTCACCATAATGATCTTTGTATTTCTTTCTGAACCTTCTAAGTAGACTGTGAATCAGTGGAAAGGGTAGAAATGCATACAGGAACATTCCTGTCCAAGGGAATGAGAATCCATATGTCCTCCAAGCATGGGTGCAAGAATATCAAACAGAATTTCTCCAGGTGTCTGTTTTGAAAGTTGGCAAACAGATCTGTCTGAGCCATTACCCACAACTGGGAAAGATCGTAGAATACTATTGCCTTGAGGTACCACTCCTGCAGGTCTGCCCAGGATATGCTTAGTCGAGCTGCCACAATCTTTTGCTCTGATGGGATGTATGATATCTGAAAATTCAGAATGTTGTAAATCCAGCTCTTAGACCATCATTCCCAACCAGCACAGAGGGTATGACCTTGTACGCCCTTGTTTTCTGAGGTACCACATCACTGTGGTGTTGTCCATAACCACAAGAGGAGAACCAGGACTCCATAGGTGGTGAAAGACTTTCAAGGTGTGTATCAACACCAACATTTCCTTGATATTGATGCGCTTCCATGCATCCTTGGGCTATCAAGAGGCCTGCTTTTGCACTCCCATTGACACCATTCACCCAGCAAAGCCGAACAAATATACCAGGACAGACTGAGCAAGAACATGTGGGAAGAAGGGGAGAACTTGATTGATATTCATCTGTGCTCTGCACCACTGTAACTCTTGTCTGATGAAGGGTAGCGCCTGGAATTCCAAAGAATGCAGGTGCTAGTCCCAACAATTGTGGACATACCAATGAATTTCCCTTATGCAGAGATGGGTATCATGAGAATCCTAGATACTATCAATCCTAAAATTTTTAGAAATTCTCTTGCAGAGGTGACATTCCGCTGAGGAATTCCTGAAACACCATCTGGTAAGACACAATCTTGTCTTTGGGACGAAAGGCCATTCTTTTGTTGCTGTCCGTTAAGTACCCCAGGAAGACAAGTCTTTACAAGGATGTCAGGCACAACTTCAAAGGTTCAACTTGAACCCTAGTTGGCAGAGTAAGGTTGAGGCTATCTCTAGCAATTTCACACACTTGGATACAGACTCTGCACAGATCAGCAAGTTGTCCAAGTAATGAAAGACTTGAATGCCAAGAGTCTGACAGTGCTACTACTGGAGAAAGGCACTGGATAAATACTAGAGGTACAGTGGATCACCCAGACAATGCAAACCAGACACAACAAATCTCAGATCCCTTCTGAAGCAGTGAGCAATGGGGATATGACAATACACATATTTCAAGTCCAGCAGTGGTCTAGCAAAAGAGGAAGCAATGTTTGCAGGGTGAGCATCATGAACTTACAGATCCTGACAAAAGTATTCAGAAAGGATAAGTCCAACACCTGTCTCCACAACTCCTCCTTTTGGGGAACCAGAAAAATTCTGGGGTAGAAACCTTTCATTCTATCCAAACGAGGGACTGGTTCTATGACACCCCCCAGCATTTGTCGGGGTATATGAGGGAATAATAAAGTCTGGACAGGTGGGTGAGGGGGACCCCTCCTTGATCAGAGGTGGATATTTCTTCCACTGTCACCTGTAACCTCTGCCAACAATCTTGAGCATCCATTTGTCGGAAACCACTGAAAGCCAGGACAGCTTGTTGACAGCCAACTTTTGAGAAGGAGCATCCATGGGGGGGTCGTGAATAAGACGGGTACTGCATGACAGCATAGTCCTAGGTTAGTAGGGAGGCTATCCTTTTTGGGAAAAGATCTCCTCTTGTCATGTTTGGCAGAGCTCTCATCCTGCTATTACCTTTAGGTCCTGCTTTTTATTTGGCTGGGACTTGCATTTGTTGGGCCACAGAAAACTACTCTACTTACTGAAGGGGAAACTTGGGAATATGGAACATGTTGAACACTCCTTGCATGAATGTACCTCTGTTATCGGAGTAAATAAGGATCTGGTGTACCAGACAGTCAGACTCAAGTGGGGGCGCATTCATAATCTCATTTTTTTTCAACTCATCAGGAAAATTCTGGCTGTCGAAACAAGCATACTTCCTTCTCACCACTGACGTCACTGCATTTCTAGAAAAGGTATCACTCCCCTCCAAGGCACTCTTCAAAGCATGCTTAAACACTGGAAGTAATATCTTTGACATACACACTTTGCTCAACAGATAATTATGCAGTAAACTTGTCTATACTATCCATACACCTTAACACAAACTTGTATATAAAAACACTGGTAGCTAAAAACTTTAAAGCTACTGTGCTGAACTACCCCAGCTTCTTTCCTTGAGATTCGAGCACTAGCTTACTTTACCTGAAGGGACTGGGTTTGATGAAGACAGAGTCTTTTTATTGGAAGACTGTGCTGGGGACACAGAAGCAGGGTCTGCAGACTAATATGCTTGGAAGCAAGCCATGCCACAGCACAACCAGAACTTATTAAAACAATTTTTTGTTAGGCTCGAGACTCATTCAGAGAAGAATTACAAGCTTTCCTAAAAACATCCCCCAAAGCTGGGATCAATGGAGGGAAGGTCACCATGTCTAGGGCCTGATCCTCAAAGATCAAAAACTCTGCTGATTTCGGGGGCAGACAATGATTGTTCCCAAATATATACATCCCTGTAGCTAGCCATAATCTGGAAAAATAAAATCAGAATGCATTTCTGGACGTGTCTGTCCTCAGATGAAACTGACTAATCAGACTCTGACACTTCTAAAACCTCAGAATCCGTATCCCCTTCAGAAGCAGTACACTTGGGTGGTTGAATGGGGGTACGAGTGCCAGCCTTACTTTAAACCTGGTTAGTACCCTATAATCAGCTGCATGAACAATGGATTAAGCCACAGCCATCAGCTCAGGTGGAAACACTGTGAAGGACAGTCGCTGAGCAATGTGCTGGGTCTTCTCTCTCGCTCTTTTTTGCATGCATTACACAATTTGGAGAATCCCCGGGGGAGGGTGTGTGTGGACGTATCAACACTGGTAATAGATTCTGCAGCCCCAGACTTCCCCAACACCTACAGAGTTTGGTTTCCTGTACTTGAACCAGGCAATGGTACAACCCTGGAAGGCATGCCTGGCCCTCATGTCATGAGCATTTGTTTAACTAACACCACACCAGGGTACATGGAAGCAAAAGGTGGCGAGTAGTCTGACAGCCTGCTCAAGTGTACCGTGACATTCCAAGCTGCAGGATGAGGCACAGT
The DNA here is from genome assembly GCF_019279795.1 of Protopterus annectens. NCBI lineage: Eukaryota > Metazoa > Chordata > Ceratodontiformes > Protopteridae > Protopterus > Protopterus annectens. Next base: position 521,346,888 of record NC_056732.1, read on the forward strand.
TCTTGATTTATTTCTATGTGTTCAAGGTGCACAAGAAGTAGGTGGAGGTGGGGCACCATATCTGAATCCATTAAGTCAGGGGACAAAAAATAGCCAGATCAATACCAAATACTGGCTGCAGGGTCAAGCCCAGTAAAAATGGACAAACTCCATTATACTCCCTCTAAATAGCAATCTGAAGTCTATTTCTGCATGGATATTATTCTGAATACTGCAATGAGTAAAATGACAGTAGTTTCAGTAATACAGTTCAAAGAACAAAAAGTCCCCCAATTTTAATAAAAAGGCTAGTTTCAGCCCCAAATGATTACAAACAAAGCTATGGAATGCATCATCATGGGCCTAATAAACAAGGATATAGGGAATCTCTAACCTCTGGATCCCACACAGTTTGGTTTTGTGAAGGGTGGATCACTCCTGCTCAACTTGGTCGACTTCTTTGAGTCATTCACCAGAGCTGTGAATGAAGGCAAGGTGGTTCATACAGCCTACCTTGATCTGGCCAAGGCTTTTGATACCATTCCCCACTCAGGAATCAGAAAAACTCACTAAGCTCGGCATCAACCCCTATATCAATAGGTGGGTTGCAAACTGACTCACAGATAGAACCCACTGTGTGAAAGTAGCAGACTCCAAGTCAGACTGCTGATTAGTCATGAGTGGAGTCCCACAGGGTTCGGTCCTGGGTCCGATCCTGTTTGATATCTACTTCTCTGAAGTCCAGGCCAACATGAAGGGACTCTGGCTGACAAGTCTGCAGATGATTGCAAGTTGGGAGCTATTCCCCAAGTGATGCTGACATCCTACAGAATGGCCTCACTGTGACCAACGACTGCTATCAGAACCATGGCCTTAAGCTCAATGCTAAAAAATGTGTCGTCATCCCCTTTGGGAAATACCCAATTCCCATGAATTACCACATTGTTGGTAGTCCACTGAACACAGAAGGCGTTATAAGAGATCTGGGAACACAGGTTGACAGCAACCTCTTTTTTGATCACCACATTATCACAGTGGTCATAAAGTCTTTCTATGTGGCACATCTCATTACTAAGGATTTTGCATCCAGGAAGAAAGAGGTCATGGTCTCCCTCTACTCTTCCCTCATTAGGCCAATCATCAAGTACAATGCCCCATTTGGCATGTACCTCACTAGACACCTGCTATAACTGGAGAGGCCGCAAAAGTACCTCACAAGGAGGATCCTACGCCTTAAACACTTGTCCTATATGGACAGACTCAAAAAACTCCAGATATTCTCTGTCTCATAGCGCCTACTTAGAAGCGATCTCTGCTTGACTTGCAAAGCCATGTCTGACCCAGCTCCATTACAAATGCAACTCTAAAGAAATCCCAATCCCTCCACACCACACGCTCCAGAGACCTCAACCTCATTACCACAATTAAAAGAACACGCTGGAGGGACAGGTTCATAACCCAGTGACTGCCCTTGCTATGGAACAGACTTCTCATACATGTCAAGCAGAGCACCTCGCTGACCCTCTTCAACAGAAATCTTGATGAGTGGATGGGAAACAAAAAATTCACCCCGGGGATAACACCAGTGGCTCGACTCAACAGAGGCACTGGGAACTAAGGTCGGCTGGCACTATGCCAGAGTAATCCTATGGCTAGGCTTGTAAAGGCCCCGCGGTCATTAGCATAGTACACACCTATGAACAGCCTTAGACAAGGAATAAAGTATATATTTATGACAATTCCTGTCACAAATGCTTAAAATACAAAATGGCACAAAACTGTGATTTAAACAAAAAACATTTAAAATGCTGTAAACCTACTCAATCACATCAACTGATCATAACCGCAAAGACAAACTGCAAAAACAGCAAATTTTCTTGTCAAAACTTTCAAGTGAAGCTTAAAATAAACAGTACAAACCTTAAACAGTACAAACCTTAAACTGTGGGTAAAGTAAAACCGCAAGTACATACAATTTTCTAATCAGAAAAAAAAGAGACAAATTAACAGAATACACTATTCATACACTGACAGAAAAAAGTAGAGAGAGTAAATAAATGCCAAAAGGGTTTCTTACTTACACTCAGCACCTGAAGAATCTAATGGCACTAGAAACCTGAAAAGGTTCTATCTGTGGGTTTGAAAGGCAGTTCCCTGTACTACCAAATAATTGGACCATCACACCTACAGTGACTCAGTGGGAGAAACTTTGAGCTTTGTTGGACTGCAAGAGGAAGGATAGCAAAGTGTTTGTGAAAGATCCTCACTTACTGGCATGTTTGCCTACCTTAAGGCAGTCTGTTAGTCTACCAAGTGTGTCTTTAAGAGTCTCATTCCTCAGCCTCTTGGCCTTGGATTCTAACTTCCTAAGAATTTCGCCCAGAAATGAAATCACTAGTCATGCAGTTCAAGGCACAGCTTCTAAAGGTGGATGAAACCTATGTTTTCTTACAAAAATGGTCTAAGCATCATATTTTCCTATTACCTGGGATGGCCTTAAGTCCACATGATAACAATGACCCCCATGCTATATATTATATCTGGCTTTTCTGGGGCATAAGGATGGAGTACAACTTAGTGAAGCACTTTCAAATGAATGTCTAAAGGCCAGGCTTGCTGTAAAGTACAGCTGTGTAAAATCTTACCATTACAGTACATGTCCTTCTCTTCATTGTTGCAGTATTCTAAACAGAAGGGATCTCACATCCAGGGAAGCCCGAAGCTCAGCCAGTATACTAAAGTCTATTGATCTTGTATGCGCTGTACATCACACACCTATGCTCCCCGCACATAACATAGGGCATAAAAAGGGATGTATGGATGCAGCTGCCCAGAACTGAATTGCCCCATAAGAGAAGTCTCTCCATAGGAAAAAGGGGAGCATGCACATCCAGAAGGAAAAATGCAGAAGGAAAAGGGGAAACCCTTAGCTAGAAGGGAATCTAAAACAAAAAAAAAATACAACAAATGAGGGGGTTGGAGGGAGGATGCGAATACTGTAACACTGAGGAGAAGGACATCTACTGTTATGGTAAGATTTTACATAACTGTACTATGTCCTTCTATATCACTGTTGCAGTACTCTAAACAGAAGGTAGAGTAAAAAGCTCAGGAAACAGAATGGGAGGTGGAAGGCCGAGAAGAACCCTCAACAAACCCATACAAAATTTTATTTATTTTACTTATTTATTTTACTTTACATTTGTTTACCAGGTTCTAGCAAAACCTTCTCTGGCCCTAGAAAATATATTCAACTTATAATGCTTAGTAAAGATATGCACTGAAGACCAAGTAGCACCTTCAAGGATGGAATTGGTGTCCAATCTCTTGAATAAGACACCAGAAGAAGCAACAGCCTAGTGGAATGAGCTCTAATAGAAGTAGACAGATATTTGCCATGAAAGGTGCGACAAAAGGAAATGGCCTTAGATATCCAGGAGGAGATGGTTTGCTTAGAAATAGTCAAACCCAATGTCCTGGAGTGAAAGGAAACAAAAAGCTGATCAGACTTACGAATGGCCTTAGTTTTATCCAAATAGTACCTGAGCTGTTTGTGCAAATCCAAGATATGCAGGACCCTCTCACTAGCAGTCTGAGGAGAAAGTAAAAAGGAAGGGAGTTATACCGACTGATTCAAAGAGAACGCATTTACTACCTTGGTGCATATAAGAATGATTAGTACAAAGGGACACCCTGTCTCTGTGAAAAACCAAAACAGGAGGAATGGCTATAAGGAACTGGAGCTTAGAAACTCTTTGGGCAGAAATAACAGCCAGCAACAAAAAATTTCCAGGTACAGGGTTGCAAAGAAGTAGAATCTGCAAGTTCAAAAGGAGCCTGAGTCAATTTTTTTCAAAACAAATTTAAGGTTCCAAGGAGAAAGGACAGGTTTCCTTGGAGGTCTAATATGCAGGACACTTTTAAGAAATTGTTTGACCTCAAAACGAGAAGCCAAAGGGGAATTCAAGGACAGACAAGCAGGAATGGATGACAAATGGGCCTTCACAGAAGAATACACCAGGCAAGACTGGAGCAACTCACAAAAATAAAAGAGGACCAAAGGGACTCCCTAAAAAAAAGAGTCCTGGTTATTGACATGGCACCAGACAGAAAATCTTTTCCATTTAGACAAATAAGATTTTTTGGTTGAGGGTTTCCTTGCCTCTTATACAACCCTGAGCATGTCCTCAGAAAACAGGTGCCTGAAAGAGATCAAAATCCTATCACTCACAGTGTCAGCTGAAGAGTGGGCAAGTGAAGATGGATGGGAGACCCCTTGTACTGTGTGACGAGATCCAACCAGTGCGGTAACTTGTAGTGACTGCTCCTGGCCAGATGTATTGAGAGGGGACACCAGTATTATCTATATTTTTGAGGAATCTAGATGAATCTTCTGCAGGATTTGGGAGTGGAGGAGGAGGAGGGAAATCGTAAAGAAACACCCCCTTCCAAGGAAAAGTAAGGGCATCCATCTTTCATGCCAGATGGCATGGCACTCTGGTACAGAAGAGAGAAAGCTGCTTGTTCAGAGGGGAGGCGATCTATCTGAGGAATACCCCACCAACGAAAAATGTCTAGAAAACACATCTCTGTAATGTATCCATTTGTAAGTCTGTGTTTCGGACCTGCTCAGACTTGTCTGCCACTTGACTGTGCTCTGAAGGAATGTATACTGCCTGAAGAGTTAACCGATGACTGGAAACCACCTCCCAAGCTTGAAGAGCCACCCTGCAGAGGAGGTACGATTTTGTGCCTCCATGTTTACTGACATACCACATCACTGTAGTGTTGTCTGTGTTCACCTTCAAGGGGTCGAGACAGAACACGGGAAAAGCTTGAAGGGTCAGAATCAGAGCTCTCATCTCTTTGATGTTGATATGGTCTGATTTCTGACGGGGGGGGGGGGCAGAAAACAGAAGTTATGTACTTACCATAATGTTCCAGGGGAGTTGTTATTGCCTTCATTCTTACTGATGGGTTGGGAGCCGATCCTCTGCTCCAAGTCGGCCAAATTGCAAAGCTTGTGGTCTCTAACAGCTCAAGGCCAAAACCCTATCCCACAAATCGCCTCTGCCTTCCCCAGATCTTGTTTGCTGCCAACTAGTGTTAAACTAACCTCAGATTTCAAGAAAATCATACAGACAACTAGTGACAGGAAACTCCTCAGAAGAAACAAAATCAGCGTAGAGCCTCTCGAACTTCCAGACATTGGATGGGGGTAGGTGGGGGGGTCGTAAGAATGAAGGCGAGAAGAACAACTCACATGGAATATTATGGTAAGTACATAACTTCTTTAAGTGAAGTTGTTCAATCTCGCCTTCATTCTTACTGATGGGTAGCATCCCCAGCACCACAAACTTGGGTGGCTCACGGGAGTACCTGTCCAAGGACAGCAGACCAAATTAAGCCCTGTCCCTAGAGGCCTAGTCTGCCTTATAGTGAGATATGAAGGTATGTGGCTTTAACCATGTGGCAGCTGCACAAATAGAATCAATGGGTAGTCTGGCCAAGAAGGCTATGGAAGTAGAAACAGCTCTGGTTGAATGAGCCTTGACTTTGTCATCTAAAGAAATGTCTGCCTCATTATATATAAAGGATATGCAATCAGAAAGTCATTTAGATAAGATAGATTTAGATACTGGTGCACCTTTTTGGGAATCTGAGAAGAAGACAAACAACTGATCAGCTCTTCTATGGTCTTTTGTCCTGTCCAAATAGAAACAAAGTTGTCTATGGATGTCAAGTTTGTGAAGCATATATTCCAACTGAATAGAGTGATTGGGAAAGAAAACAGGTAATTCAATTGCCTGATTAAGGGTGAATTCAGAACACATTTTGGGTAAGAATGATGGGTTTGTCCTGAGGGAAACCCTGTCTTTGTGGAATATCAAGTATGGGTGCTTAACTGAAAAGGTTTGCAACTCCAAAATTCTGCATGTTAATGTAATGGCCACCAAGAAAATGGTCTTCCAAGGAAGATATTTCAGCTCACAAGAAGAAGACGGTTCAAAGGGTGGGAGAATAACCTTGGATAGGACTAGATTAAAATTCCATGGAGCGGTAGGAGATCTGATCGGTGGTTTTAGGTGCATCGTACCCTTCAAAAAAGCCTTTGTCAACTTGTTGGACATAATACCATTTCCAGATTCACCTATATGGAAATTAGACATAGCAGCCAGTTGTACCCGAATGGAGGCTAGAAAAGGGTCAATGTTATTCTGCTGAGCCCAGATGGAAAACCTTTTCCACTTACTAAGATATAGTTTCCTGGTTGAAGACTTATGTGAGGACAAAAGAATATGTTGAGCTTCTTCTGATAAATTTTGGAAGCTGGCTATTCTGGGAATTGGAGCAGGCAAGCTATCAGTTCGATGGACTGAAGTGAAGGGTGAAGAGCTCCTGACGAGTGGGTAAAAAGATCCGGCACTGGGTCCAGGATCCAAGGCTCTTCTACTAGGTGAGGCTTCAGAAAGGGGAAACAGATTTGACGAGGCCAATATGGGGCTATTAAGATAAGTGTCCTGTCCAGAAAACTGGCTTTCTGCAAAACTTTAGAAATCAGGGGAAGGGAGAGAAGGCATAAAGGAGCCCCAGAGGCCAATCATGTACGAGCACATACCTCAAGGACTGTCCCTGTTGAGAGGTCAGGGCAAAGTAGTTGCTGCATTTGGTGTTCGTGGGAGCCACAAAGAGGTCGCAGCAAAATTGACCCCATCTGTGGAAAATCATTTCCGCTACTTTGTTCTTGAGGGACCACTCATGAGGCAACAGAATTGCCCTGCTATGTTTGTCCGCTATCACATTGGATTTTCCCGGGATGTGCATTGCTATCAGAAAGCACTGGGTGACTCTGCCTCTTTCCACACTCTTAGAGCCTCTCGACATAGGGGATAAGATCTGGTTCTGCCCTGTTTGTTTATATACCAGACTACTAACATGTTATCTCACTGGACTGCAATCCTGCCCAGAGGAAGCGAGTCTTGAAAGGACTGAACGCTAAGAGAACCACTATCATGTCTAGGATGCTGATGTGCAATTGAGTCTTGTGAACCTGCCATGTACCTTGGGATGTCCGTTCCTGATAATGCCCCACCCACCAGATCAAGGAAGCGTCCGTGGTCACCGTTGCAAATGGAACCGGAAGGACAAAAGGATGTCCCATAGTCACCGACTCAGACGTTAGCCACCACTGAAGATCATCCTTGCAAGAGTTAGCTATCAGAACTGGGTAATTCACTGGCAAGTCCTGAAACATCCACTGTGTGAATAGCAGCCACTGAAGAATGCGCATGTGAGATCTCGCCAAGGGTATTGCAATGATAGCTGCTGCCATGGTGCCCAGCAACTTGAGAATCTGCGATGCTGGTGCTTTGTGTTTTGAAAAGAGAACCACAAACTGTTGTTGTAGGATAAGCACTCTTTCTGAAGGAAGCTTTAAAGACATACTGATTGTGTCTAAGTCTGCTCCTATACACACTGTATGCTGTGATGGCAAAAAAGCAGACTTTTCTAAATTTATCGTAATGTCCAGGTGGAAACATAGATCTACAGCAGTGTCCCTTGCCCGAATAAGCTGATGCCTGGTGGGTGTGGTGAGGAGCCAGTCCAAATTCGGAAACACCTGGATTCCTTGATGTCTCAAGTGAGCCATGACCACTGCCATGCATTTGGTGAACACTCTGGGGGCTGTAGTGAGACAGAAGGGCAGGGCTCAAAACTGGAAGTGACTGGCTCCCAGCCTGAAGTGCAGATGATCCCTGGATGGCCTGGCCATTTTGATATGGTAGTACACATCTGGAAGATCTATTAAGCACATCCAACTGTCCTTCCCTAGAAATGGGAGACTGAAGCATGACCATCTGGAACTTTGTCTTTTCTACATATTTGTTGAGTCTGCGGAGGTCCAAAATTGGTCTCCAGTCCCATTTTCTTTGGCACCAAAAAGAATCTTGAGTAAGTTCCAGATCCTTGCTGGTCTGCCGGGACTGGTTGGATGACTCTTTTTTTCAAACAGTTTTTGAACCTCTACTGTTGCAACATCCCATAGACTGGGTGAAACGTCCGGGATTCCTTTTGTTGGTCTGGGTTGGGTATGAAAAGGGGATGAAATAGCCTCTGGATATGATGTTTTGTACCCATCGGTCTTCTAAAATCTTTAGCCAGGCGCCTAGGTACAAAGACAAATGTCCCCCGACTGCCTCCAGAGCAGGACAGTGGGGCCTCCTTTCAGGAGCGCTTATAGAGCTTCCCAAGGAACCGATCCTTGTCGCCCTGGTTCTGTGGACTCCCTCTGCTGTATAGGCATCATCTTCCATCATTGCCCCCTCCTCTGCCCCTGGAGGAGGCTTCACCTCGAGTTTGGAAAGGCTCCTGGGGCTTTGCGGAACCACATTTTCCCTACCTGTTGACTTTTAGGGTGAGGTCTAGCAGGGGTAGAGAAACAGATTCCTATGGCACAGAGTCTTTCCATCTTGCTCACATCTGGTGAGGGGCTCTAACTTTTGGTCCAAACAAAGAAGAACCATCAAAAGGTGCATTCACAAATGACTTGAAAGCTTCCGCAAAGGAACATAAGTGCATCCAGGAATGCCTCAAGAGCAATTCCTGTACCCGCTGCCCTAGTCGTCCCCATCAGCTGTGTAAGATACGAGGCGCATGGAAGAGTTAACGATAGAATTGAGGGTAGCAAACTGAGACGTCCCTTTGTCTGCCACTGAATCGGCTACTGCACCCTGCAGAGCGTCTCCTAGCTCTTCCAGATCTCTCTGAAGCCTTGTGAAATGGGTTATAGTTCAAGGACCGAAGAGCAAAGGTTGCAAAACTGAACATGCGCTTGCTGTATCTGCCCATGATCTTAGATTTCCTATTACGAGGATGGACAGACGTAGAGGTCTCTGACATCTCTTTTTTCATGGCTGCCACAACCACCATGGCATCAACAGGTATAGGGTTGGATAAGAAGGATTTGTCATGAGGAGCTGAAATGCATTTGTTGGGCCTCCTAGGAACAGGCTTCAGGGAATCTGGTGACTCCCACACTCTTTGAAACAAAAGATCCATCAACTCATCGAAGAGTGGATAAACCCAAGAGGTGGAGGGTCGAGACCCAAAAGCCTTCAGGAGCACCAATTCGTCCTCGGTAGGGTTAAGGGGCTGCCAGTCACCCCTCTGCTTACGGCTGTCTAGGATATCCGCAAAGGAGATATCCTCAAAGGGGGACTTTGGGGACCCTTCCAATTCCTCCTAATCAGTGTCAGATGTGATTGATTCCTGAGGGGAATCTAAATGTCTCCTCTTACATAACCTCTTCAGAGAGACCTTCTCAGTGGGAATTTCTGTGGAACTCACGGAAGAGCAGGGTTCCGCCAATGGGGCTTCCTGAGGCTCCAGGTCCCTACCCTTACGGTGGGTCTGTAGTGACAGAGAAGATTCCGGCACTTTCTGGGAGGAGGTGACCAAAAGGTTGTGGATGTCCGGGGGTACAGAGTACAGTTGTATACACTTACCATAAATGTAGATGTTCGAGTGTATTCACTGTTGCAGTCATCACATTTGGGTTATCTGCCTGCATGTAGCCCTCAGCCGGCCTGAATACCAGAGTCTTCGGATTTCTGCGTCAGATGCCATCACTTCTTCCATGACGTCAGTTCATCAGGGGTATAAAACATGGAGCCGACTACATTACATCAGTTTTTCTTGCCCTAGATGTCAGGTGCCCACACAATACAAAACAATTATATGGTATGGTACACCGCCATCAAAAAGCAAATACACAAGAAAAAATAAATATACCAACAAAAAGGAAAGGTAGAGCCAAGAGAAGTCAGGGGGCTGGAGGGAGGGTAACCAGGACTGCAACAGTGAATACACTTGAACATCTACATTTATGGTAAGTGTAAACTACTGTACTATGTTCTTCATGTTTCACTGTTGCAGTCATCACATCTGGGTTGATTCCCAAAACTAAGGAAAGTAGGGGGAAGTTAAAGAGCATTAGGGCCAGCTATTAAGCCCTTCAAGATGACTGCAGTGGCAAATCCAGCTCTAGATTTAGAAAAGATATGCATCTGGTAATGCTTGGTGAAAGTATATACAGAGCTCCAGGTAGCAGCTTCTAGGATGTCCCTGGTAGGGACTCCTCTGAGAAATGCAGCAGAGGTAGATGTAGCCCTGGTGGAATGTGATCTTATCCCCTGTAGTGTAGGTTTTCTATGGTGCTTGTAGCAGAAATGAATTCAATGGGCTACCCATTTGGAAATGGTTTGCTTTAAAATGGCCCTCCCCTCTGCCCCTGCAGCAAAGCCAACTAGCAGCTGTTCAGATTTTCTGAGAGGCTTAGTGCTGTCCAAATAGAATCTAAGTTGTCTGTGCACATCCAGAGAGTGCAGTATTAGTTCCCCTTTGTTTTGTGGATTAGGGAAAAAAGTAGGCAAATGAATAGACTGATTTAGGGCCACACTAGACACCATGTTGGGCATGGAAGATAATGAAGGGTTCCACTGCCATGAGGGCCTGTAATTCAGAAACTCTTCTTGCTGAAATGATGGCTAGAAGGAAGGCTGTTTTCCAAGAAAGGAATTTCAACTCTGCTGTTGTAGGTGGCTCAAAGGGAGATAGAGTGAGCTTTTCCAATATAAAGTTAAGGTCCGAGGCTGGAGTAGGGGCTCTCCTGGGTGGACCTTTCCAGGTCCTGAGAATGTTGACACCATAGGCTTTTTATATACCATTGGAGTTTCCTCATATGCAGTCTTGCATATGGAATTACTAGAATGCAAGAGGCCATGAACCCCAGGGCTTGCAGTATTTTCCTTGCAGATAGCTGGGTCTTTGTGGCCAGTAGTTTGAAGTAGGCTGTCAAATAAACTTGTTGCTCTGGTGTGAGGTAGACTATCTGGGAAGTTGTATTCAAGCTTGCTCCCAGGAATACAATTTGTTGGCAGAGTACTAGATGTGATTTCTTTTCATTTATGGTGTACTCCAGAGAAGTTAGTAATTTCTTTACAAATGCCAGATGATTTAATAGTATGTCCTGGCTTTCTGCCTGAATTAGACAATCGTCCAGGTATGGGTATATTTGAATATTTCTTTGCCTGCAAAATGCAATGAGTGGAGCTAGGCACTTTGTGAATACCCTGGGCATAGTAGATAGGCCAAAGGGCAGTGCAGAGAACTGATCGTGCATGTAGCCTGCTCTGAAGCGTAGGTATCTTCTGCAAGATTCCCCTATTGGGATGTGCAGGTAGGCTTTCTTTAAATCCAGTGTTGCCAACCAGGCATTTTTGCCTAGCATGGGAAGCAGCTGATGAAGAGTTAGCATTTTGAATTTTGGGATCAAAACAGTGTTTAGGATAGACAGGTCCAGGATAGGACGCCAGGAATTGCCTTTGCTGGGTACCAGGAAAAGTCTTGTGTAAAAACTTTGCCCCCATTTCTCTTCTGGGACATGTTGAATAGCCCTGATGCTTAGAAGAGAGAGAACCTGCTTTTGAGCCTCTGCCCACTAATTTGCGGGTAGGTCTGGCCAACCATTTGGGGTTGGTAAGGAGTGGAATCTGTATCCTTGGTAAACTATATTTAAAACCCATTTGTCTTGGGTAAGGAGTTCCCAGTTTTTTGCATGCAGGGCGATCTTTCCCCCTAAAGGAACAGTCAGTTGAGCAGGGCTTGGAGGGTTTAAAGTTAAGTCATTGTGACAGTTTACCACAGGGAGGTGTCTTACTACTTCCAGCTTTGGAAGTGGGAGCCCACCGCAGCTTAGGCCTGTGAGTACCTTCAGACTGAAGCCTAAATGGTCTGCTGGTTCTGGCTTTGGACTCAGAAGTCCTGGAAGAGGCAGAAAAGGACCAATTCTTAGAAGGCCAGTGCCTACTAAATCTGGGAGGCTGTACTTGCAGGAAATCTTTAACAGTTGCCATAGATTTATCTTTTTCCTCCATTTTTTTAAGTACTACTTCTGCTTTGTTGCCAAACAGGCAGCCTTGCTTTAAGGGAGCATCCAGTAATTTCGCTTTAACATGATCTGGAAAAGACTGCTCCTTAAGCCAAGCATGCCTTCTAAGTTAAGACCCAGTGATAGCAGCCCTGCAAGATGCCTCTAATGAATCAAAACCACATTGCAAAGTATGTTTTCCAACTTGTTCAGCAGAATGCATTAAATCCTGTAATTCTTTATTTTCAGCACAGTCAGGAATCAACATAATTTTCTGTTTAAGCAATCCAATAATATGCTGCTGATACTTTAACATGAACTGACAGTTTAAGGCCCTAATGGCCAAAGTTGCAGATGTGTATACCTTCTTACCCCATCTGTCCAGGGCCCTGGAATCTCTATCAGAGGGGGTAGGGTCTTTGGCAGTAGTAGCCTTAATGCCTTTGGGTCTCTGTGAAATGGTCTCAGGATCTGCAGTAAGATTCTTAAAGAGGAACTTGTGAGAGTCAGGTACTCTGTAATACCTGTCATGTTTTCTGGGAGCCGGAGGTAAAGTGTCAAGGGCCAGGCTAGATTCCAAGAAGGCATCATCTACAATGTCCAGTACAGGAGGGATAGCTAAAGGCCTGTATTGAGGTAGGAGTAAGAATTCCCTAAGCCTTTTTTTGGATTCAGAGTAATCCTGGCTTTCCCAGCGGAAATGCTCCCTAAGAGTAGGCAAAGTTTCACCAAAGGAGAAATCCTCTGGAGGGGAAGCAGAACGAATGGAATCCTCTGCATCAGAATCCTCATAGGTAGATAAGGGCAACTCATGGTCATCAGAGAAAACAGAAATTTCAGAATCCTGATCAAACGAATCAAAAGAAAAATCAGTTCTAGGTCTCTTAGAGGGAGAAGGGTGGCTTCCCCTGATTAGAGTAATAAGGTCTTCAGCCATTCTTATCATTTGTTTTTTAGGCATAGGGGCCTGAACATGCAGTCTGGGCGTCAAGATTTCTAGGCGTGGATCGAGTTTTAGGCCTTGAAGAAGAAGACAGTGTCAGTTTAACATGCAAGTCAGTAGGCCTGAATACACCCTCAGAAGCCGGTGCCTACACAGCGGGTCCGAACCCATCCAAGGTAGAGACATCCGCAGGTTCCACAGTCGAAGAAGCATCTCATGACATACCGGACTCCAAATGGGTCTCAGTAGAGGCCTGCGAATCTGAAGTAGCGGGTATCGGGGCTGCGAAAGCGCCTCACAGAGTACCGGCGAACTGGCGACTAGCTTAGCATAAGTGTCTTCGGCAGCTTTGGACCTATGCGGTCTGTCTCTGTCTATCTTTATGTTTTTTCAGAGTGTTGGCAGTCGGGTGGCTTACTGAAGCCAGTTCTGGATAATTGAACTGAATACCAAAATATTTAGATGCGAAAATGAACAGGCGACGAATAGTTTGAGGTTTGAATAAGGCACATAACCGACACTGAGGGATGTTGTGGTCTGGGCCTAAACAAGGAATGCAGCACGAATGAAAATCTTTATGAGGTATTTGCTTTTCACAAGACATACAATTGTTAACTTTTACGGACATCGGTTAAGAACAAGAAAAAGGATCCCCAATGGGGTACTTAGCTTAGTTGACGTCTTCGGATCTGAAACTCGAAAAAGAAAATTTCAGGAGTCGGCCGATCGGCACTTGTGAACTGCTTCTGCTTCTGGGCACCGCACAGCAAGAGAGACTGATGCAATGGCGTCAGCTGCATGCTTTATACCCCTAACTACCTGACGTCATGGAAGATGAGACAGCAACTGACGCAGGACCAAAGACTTTGATAATCAGGCTGACTGAAGGCTACCTGCAAGCAGATAACAGAAATGTAATGACTGCAACAGTGAAACATTAAGAACATCTGAAATTGCATGGAGCCTGCCCTGAAACCGGTATTGTCTGCAGGATCATCTTATTGGGATGTGCAGGTAAGCTTCCTTTAGGTCTAGGGTTGCCAACCAGGCATCCTTGGCTAACATAGGAAGAAGCTGTTGAAGAGTTAGCAATTTGAATTTTGGAACCACCAGAAAGGTGTTGAGAATAGAGAGGTCCAGGATAGGACGCCAGGAGTTGTCTTTTCTGGGTACCAGAAAAAGTCTTGAATGAAAACCTTGTCCCCTTTGTTCTGCTGGGACAGGTTGAATAGCCCTGATACTGAGAAGAGAGAGAACCTGCTGTTAGGCCTCCGCCCACTGATTTGGGGATAGGTCTGGCCAACCATTTGGGGTTGGTAGTGTGTGGAAGTGGAATCTGTATCCTTGGGAAACTATGTTCAAAACCCATTTGTCCTGGGTAATGAGTTCCCAGTTTTTTGCATGCAGGGCGAGCTTTCCTCCTAAGGGAGCAGGTACTTGAGCAGGGTTTGGAAGGGTTAAGATTAAGTCATTGTGCCATTTTTCCGTAGGAGGGTGGCTTACTACTACCTGCTTTGTAAGTGGGAACCCCCCACTGCTTAGATCTGTGCATAGCCTGAGACTGTAGCCTAGGTGTGGTCTGCTGTTCCTGCATTTGGACTAAGAAGGCCTGAAAGAGACTGGAAAAGACCAGTTTTTTGAAGGCCAATGCCTACTGAATCTGGGAGGCTGTACTTGTAGGAAATCTTTAACAGTTTGCATAGATTTAGCTTTTTCCTCCATCCTTTTGAGGATGACTTCTGCTTTGCTGCCAAAAAGGTAGTCTTGGTTTAAGGGAGCATCCAGTAATTTAGCTTTAACATGATCTGGCAAGTTTTGTTCCTTAAGCCAAGCATGCCTTCTAAGTACAGACCCAGTGACAGCAGCCCTGCAAGATGCTTCTAAAGCGTCAAAACCACATTGCAAAGTATGTTTATCAACTTGTTTTGCAGAATGCATTAAATCTTGCAATTCTTTGTGTTCAGCACAGTCAGCAAACAACAATTTTCTGTTTAAGTAGTCCCATAATATGCTGCTGATACTTTAACATAAGAAACTGGCAATTTAAAGCCCTAATGGCCAAAATAGCAGAAGTGTATACCTTCTTATCCTATCTGTCCAAGGCTCTAGAATCTCTATCAAAAGGGGTAGGATTTTTGGCAGCAGTAGCCTTAATGCCTTTTGGTCCTTGGGAAATTGTCTCTGGATCTGCAGAAGGATTCTTGAAGCGCTTGTGAAGTCAAGTATTCTGTAGTACCTGTCAGGTTTTCTGGGAGCTGGAAGTGTCTGGGGTAAGGCTAGATTCCAAGAAAGTATCATCTACAATGTCCAGAACAGGAAGGATAGCTAAATGCCTGTGTTGAGGCAGGAGAAAGAATTCCCCAAGTCTCTTTTTGGACTCAGAGTAATTCTGGCTTTCCCAGCGGAAATGCTCCCCAAGAGTATGCAAGGCTTCACCAAAAGAAAAAATCTTCTAGAGGGGAAGCAGAGGGAATGGAATCCTCTGCATCAGAATCCTCATAAGTAGATAAGGGCAAATCCTAGTAATCAGAAACAGCAGAAATATCAGATTCCTGATCAGAAGAATCAGAAAGAAAATCAGTTCTAGGTCTCTTAGCGGGGGAAGGCTGGCTTCCCCTAATTAAGGTAATAAGGTCTTCAGCCATTCTAAGCATTTGTTTTTGAGGCATATGGGCCTGAGTCTCCGGTTTAGTCATTGGTTTTCTAGGCGTAGTGCGAGTTTCTGGCATGAGGAATTCCGAACATCTGGATGGAAATGATTGCGTTGGTTTAATATGAATGTCTGCAGGCCTGAATACACCCTCAGAAACCGGTGTCTGCACAGCGGCTCCGGACCCATCCAAGGTAGAGACATCCGCAGGTTCCATAGTCGAAGAAGCATCTTGCGGCATACCGGACTCCGAATGGGTCTCAGTAAAGGCCTGCGAATCTGAAATAGTGGGTATCGGGGGCTGCGAAAGCACCTCACTGAGAACCGCCGGACTGGCGACTAGCTTAACGGAAGCATCGTCTGTAGTTTTGGACCTATGCTGTCTGTCTCTGTCCTTATCCTTTCATTTTTTCGGAAGATCGGTAGTTGGGTGGCTTAACGAAGCCATTTTGGAGTATGTAGCTCAATTACGAGAGTAACTGGCTGCAAAAATAGCCCAACGATGAATAGTTCGGGCCAAGGCACAAAACCTACAGCGAGGGATGTCGTGTTCTGGGCCTAAACAGAGGATGCAGTAAGAACTAAAATCTCTATGAGGTATTTGCTTTCCACAGGTGAGACAATTGTTGACTTTTACTGACATCGGTTAGAGCAAGAAAAAAGATCCCCAATGGGGTACTTATCTTTTTTGAAGACTTCGGGTCTGAAACTCAAAAACGAAAATTTCAGGAGATGGCCGACCTGCACTTGCAAACTGCTTCTGTTTCGGGCATCGCATGGCAAGAAAGACTGATGTAATGGCATCGGCTGCATGTTTTATACCCCTGATGACCTGACGTCATGGAAGAAGTGACAGCATCCGACACAGAAATCCGAAGACTCTGGTATTCAGGCCGGCTGAGGGCTACCTGCAGGCAGATAACCCAAATGTGATGACTGCAACAGTGAAACACGAAGAACATCCCTCCTCATGGCATCAAAGGAACCACGGTTCTGAAGCGAAGAAGCACCCGGGTCCGAAGACACCGATGACTCCTCCCGCACCAAAACCTCTGGCTCTGAGCCAGAGGTGGGAGCCAAGCTCTTCTGCGTTGAGGCCCCGAGGGGAAGAGTAGGAACTGACACATCGGTTTGAGACCCCTCCCCAGAGCCAACGGGAGAGTGTCAACTCAGATTCCGCCACCAGAGCACAGGACATCAGGGTTGTCAGTGCCGACAGGTTGGAAGCGAGTGTCGGAACAGACAGTTCCACAAATGACTGAACGCAGTCTCCTCTTGCTCCGCTGTCTCGATTAGAGTCGGAGGAGAAGCAGAAATTACAGGAGAGGACTTTGTTGGTTCTGAAGCTGCCCGAGTCGAAGCCGACAGAATTTTAGCTAGCGCTGTATTCTGTAACCATCTCCGTACCACACAATCCACATTCGAATCTGAAAGTATGGAAGCTGGACGGGAAGCTACAGAAGGAGCCGGTGAACCCAGAATCGGAGATCTCAAGGTAGGAGATACCAGTTCCAAGACTGAGGACTGGCTCCTACCAACTACCTGTATAGTCGGTTCCGATGACAGTGGAGCTGATACAGGAACCTTCTTGGAAGCCTTTGGAACCAAACTCGCAGAAGAAGAGGTCGAAGATGAAGGTTTTGGTTTTTCCGGAGCAGTATCCAAGTCTGACTGGAATGCAGACTTAATCAAGCCACGTTCAACCAACTTCCTTTTCCTTTCTGCCAAAACCCTAGCACTGAATCCATGGCAAATGGAACAAACCTCTTGGAGATGAACCTCTCCCAAACAGTACACACAGGTGGTGTGGCCATCTGTAATAGACATCTTTTGATTACATTTAGGGCACTTTTTAAACCCTGACTTGGCCTTTTCAGACATTGTAGATTTCACAGTATAATCCCAACAGCAATCTAATAGAAACACTAACAACTATTGAAGGTTAGCAGCAAAAAACAAAATAAACCTAACCGGCTGCAAATATAAGTAAGAAAAGCCTAACTCGGCTGTAGCTGCAAGAAAACGGAAATAAGCCTAACCGGCTACAGAGAAACAACTGAAAGAAGCCTAACCGGCTACAGAGAAACTGCAAGAGCCTAACTCGGCTTAAGGGATTGGGCAAATTAAGCCTAACTGGCTATGAACCAAGGAAACCAACAAGACCAAACGTCCAAAAATGAGAACACAAGTTCTTATATTATTAAACTATTAAACTATTAGAGAAAGAAACCCAAGAAGAATAGCCTATCCTTGCTAACTCTTAGAAATCTAACCAACAGGAATTTTTAGTAACTGTCCAAGAAAAAAGAAGAAACGTATCTCTCAAAAACGCCTGAGCTGTAGAAAACGCATGATCTGTTGCAGCAGCAAACTAGATCTGGGGAATATAGAGGTGCGTTGTGGGATAGGGTTTCAGCCTCGAGCTGTTACAGACCTCGAGCTTTGCAATTTGGCCGACTCGGAGCCGAGGATCGGCTCTGAACCCATCAGTAAGAATGAAGGCGAGCTTGAACAACTTCACATCCCAGAACTTTCAGGTGACCAAAAGTAGCCCCCCACCCCATGTCTAAGGCATCGCCGAACAGTTCTTGTGAAGGAACAGGAGGCTGAAAGGGCAGGCCTGGGTTGATCGCAAACTGTTGAATCCACCACTCAAAATCCTTTTTTAGACAGGGAAGGAGAGGTACACTGAAATCCAGAGGGTGACAATGCTACAACCAAACTGACTTGAGTTACTACTGTAGCTTCCGTATATGTAGTCTGGCAAGAGGGAGCACTGTAAAAGAAGTGGCCATGAATCTCGGGGCCTGAAGAAACTCCCTGGCTTGCATGGCAGACAGAGGAAGAAGAGGAGGCTGAAAGAAGGCGGTCAACCACAAAACTTTTGGAGGTGGAAGAAAGGCCAACATTGGCACTGTCTGAATCCTGCAACCCAGATGCACGTGATCCTGAGAGGGAGTTAGGATGGAGTTTTGGAAGTTGATAGTGAAACCCAGGATCTGAAGAGGAAAGAGGATGAACTAAAGATCCTGCAACAGGTGACTAGAAGAAGGTGCCTAAAAGCAACAGGTCATCTAGATAAGGAAAAATCTGAATATTTTGGAGGCTGCAGAATGCAATCATAGGAGCTAGGCATTTTGTGAATTCTCTTGGGGCAGCAGAGAGGCCAAAGGGCAAAGCAGAGAACTAAACATGAAAGGAAGGCACAGAGAAACATAAAAACTTACTGAAAAGAGGGTGGACAGGGATATGAAGGTAAGCATCTTTCAGATCCAAAGACACCAGAAAAGCCTTGGGTAGTAAAAGAGGAAACAGGACTTGAAGAATAAGCATCTGAAAAGAAGGGACCTTGAAAAAGGTGTTGAGCAGAGAGAGATCCAGAATACGTCTCCAAGTGCCCTCCTTTCGGGGAGTCAGGAACAACCAGGACAGGTTGAATGGTTCCTTGGTTCACCAGGGACCCTAGAACCTCTGGGAAATAAGGAAGTTGCTCCTCCAGGAAGAGAGGAGGTTGCAGAATCCCTGAAAAAGGAAGGAGAGACTACTATACCATGAAGTAACCCTGACAGAAAGAAAGAATATATGTGTAAAATCTTACCACAGCCACAGATATCCTTCTCTTCCACTTTGCAGTATTCTTGTTGAGGGATTTTCTGCTTCAGGTGACCCATACATCGGCTGCTATACAAAAGCTTCAGCTTGGCTGTTGTAGTTATGTGGGATGTCACACGTAGGGCCATAAACTACCGACCTTAAATGTGATGTCTGCACGCACAGACCTCAGAACTTGAAAAACCAGCTGGAGTAGAGTAGCCAGTGATGTCAGCCATAGGATCAAAGAGCTGCTATGTGGTTAAACTGGTCACAGGGTAAAGTATAACACCCAAGAGACCTAAGACAGATCAGTAATGAGTGAGAGAAAGGCTAAGGGGGTTAAGGTGGGTGGGAAGGAATACTGCAACATGGAAGAGAAGACGTCTATGGTTATGGTAAGATTTTCCACAACTATTCTATGTCCTTCTATTAACATGTTGCAGTATTCTTGGTGTGGAAGAGTACCACAGCTTAGTTGGAAGGAAGGGAGGAGGTAGAAGAGGCTGATTCTACAAAGCCCTGCAGGACTGTGCTGGTGACATTGTCTAACTTGTAGTGTTTGGTGAAAGTGTGAATGGTGGACCATGTGGCTGCTTCTGGTATGGAAGCAGTGTCCAGGCCTTTTAAGAAGGCTTTGGAGGCTGCCACTGCCATGGCGGAGTAAGCTTTAACTCACTGTGTGTTTTTTTGCCATGGTGTAAATAACATGGGCAAATAGATTTTCTAATCCAACATGCGATGGTTTGTTTGGAGAATGCCTTGCCCAGGGCCCCGAGATGTAAGGAAACAGAGTCGAATGGATTTTGTTTTGTCTAGGTAAAATCTTAGCTGTCTGTGTACATCCAGGGAGTGGAGTATTCTCTCACTTTCATTGGTAGGAGAGGGGTAGAAGGTGGGTCGATGAATAGAGTGGTTTAAAGACAGATCATTGACCACCTAGGCATAAAGGAAGGGTCAAGTACTTAGTGTTAACCTGTCTTTGTGGAAAGTAGTGTATGGAGGGCAGGCCATTAGGGCCTGTAATTCAGACATCCTTTTGGCTGATGTTATGGCCACTAGCAGGACTGTCCTTCCATGTGCACATTTGCAGAGTAGCCATACTAGCAGGTTCAAATGGAGATTGGGTTAGTTTTTCCAGGATGAAGTTCAAGGCTCATGGTGGTGGGATGGGTTTTCTTGGTGGTCTGATGTGTAAGGCCCCTTTTAAGAACAGCTTGACATTGAGCCTAGCCAGTAGGGAAGGCCAGGCTGAGATTGCTGAAAGGTGGACTTTCACAGAAGAGTAAGAGTCTCCTCTTCACTAGTTGACACACACAGGCAAGAACTAAGGGGGGATCTGCGATGCATGGTAAGTAAGATTTTCTTGTAGTAGGTTTCCTGGCTTCCCGCAGGACTGAAAGCACGTCCTCTAAGTCGTGGTGCCTGAAGGGAATTAGAAGTTTATCACCCACAGTGTCAGTGACATCTGCAAGTGTAGGTGGATGAAGGTTCTGTTTTGTTGTCAGAAGGTCCACCTTGTGGGGTAACTTGTGGTGACTGCCCTTGGCTAGATTGAGAAGTAGGGGGAACCAGAGCTGCCTTGGCCAGTAGGGGGTGACCAACAAGATTTTTGGTTTGTCTCTCCTGATTTTCAGGACTTTTTGAATTAATGGGAAGGGAGGAAAGGCATATAGAAACCTTCCCTTCCATGAAATGCTGAATGTATCTATGCTTCAAGCTAGTGGGGAGTAGGTTTTGGAGCAGAAGGTCTGCAGTTGTCTGTTCTGGGGGGAGGTAAACAAATCTACTTGAAGTGTGCCCCACCAGTCGACAATATCTAGAAAGACATTCCTGTCCAGCATCCATTCATGATTTGGAAAGGATGTCCTGCGGAGAAGGTCTGCTTACTTGTTGTCCTCCGAGGGGATATATATTTCCCAGATTAGTAAGGTTAGTCTGCAAAGGTGGTATGCTTTTGTCCCTCCCTGCTTGCTGAGGTACCACATAACTGTGGTGTTGTCTGTTATTATTTGGAGAACACCTGATTGTAGGAGTGGAAGGAAGGCTGTCAGTGCCAGGAGGACTGCTGTTATTTCCCTCACATTGATGTGTTTGTTCTTTCCGGAAGGGTGCCACTTTGCTTGAACCCTGTAGCTTGCCATTGTGGATTCCCATCCTAAGTCTGAAGCATTGGTATGCATGAACTGGTTTGGGAGAGGTAGCTGCAGCGGAAGGCCCGGATTCAGCTAAACTTGCTGAATCCACCATTTTAATTCTGACTGTAGGCAAGCCAGGAGAGCGATTTCTTGCTCTAGAGGATGTTGATGCTCAGAACATATATTTTTTGGATACCACTGTAGCTTTCACATGTACATTCTGGCTAGTGGTAGCATGGGAATGGTGGCTGCCATTAGGCCCAGCGTCAATAGGAATTGCCTTGCAGTAATTTGCTGGGTTCGCAGCAGGGCTTTGAAGTGGGAGGTCAGGGAGCTGACCTTGTCCTGGGGAACAAAGGCTTTCATTATGTCTGTTTTGATCCCGCAACACAGAAATATTTTTTCTTGTTCTGGGGTCAAGGAAGATTTTGGGAAGTTGAGGGTGAACCCCAGTCTTTGTAGTAGGCACATGGTGAACTCTAAATGGATTTACAGAGTTTCCTTGCAGTCTGCTAGGATCAGGATGTCGTCCAGGTAGGGGGAAATCTAGATCCTTTGGGTTCTGCAATAGGCTATAGCAGGTGCCAGGCATTTTGTGAACACTCTGGGGGCAGTGGACAAACCAAAGGGCAATGCAGTAAATTGGAAGTGAGAGGAGGCTCCAGAAAAATGTAAGAATTTTCTGTGGGAAGATAGAATGGGTATGTGCAGGTAGGCTTCTTTCAGGTCGAGTGTGGCTATGAAAGCCTGGGCTGGTATGAGAGGGAGTAAATTTGGTAGGGACAACATTCTGAAGGTAGGCACTTTTAAGAATAGATTTAAGAAGGAAAGGTCTAGAATCGGTCTCCATGGTCCATCTTTTTTGGGGACTATAAATAGTCTTGAATAGAAGCCCTTTCCTTCCTGCCCCAGAAGGACAAGTTCTATGGTGCCCATGTTCAGAAGGTCTGTCAGAATCTGTGGGAAGAGGTGTCTGATTTTTTGGGAGGGAAGGGGACACCCCTTAAGGGTGGCCTTTCTTTCCAGGAGAGGAAGTATCTTTTTTGAATAATAACCAGAACCCATTTGTCTTTGGTGATAGTTTTCCAAAAAAAAGGAGGCAATGGGATACGCGTGTGGAAAGGGGAAGGAAAGCAAGGCAGTCATGCATTGTTGGGGCCTCCTCTATCTTGAAAAGGCTGTCTAGATGGGGGCTGAGTGACAGCTGGCCTGGAAGGGGCTTGTCTTCTGGGTGCTCTTCTGTATCTGGAAGAGGTAGGTTCAGCTGGGGCAGGGTTTCTTCTGACAAAGGTGGCTTTGGCAGGGTAATTCCTATAATATTTAGGAATAGGGGACACCAGAAGATGCTTGACGTCTTGCAATTCCTTACTCTTTTCCTGCAGATTTTTGAATAGATCTGCTGACTGTTCACCAAACAGGAAATTAGGGTCCAGAAGGGCATATAAGATTTTAAACTTGAAGTTTTATGGTATGTGTTGCAGATGAAGTCAGTACTCTCCTGAGTACAGTGGCTGATGCTGCAGGGCATGCAGAGGCATCTGCAGCATTATAACTGCATCTAATGAAGTGTCTGGCTATTTGGGCAGCCAGAGATAGTTTGGAAGAGATGTCAGATTTAGTGGGGCAGTCTGCAGTAGCAGCCAGCAGAGTAGCGGTTTGAGGGACCAGGTCCAGAGCATATTTGGTCATATGGGTTTGATAGTTGATGGCTCTTAAAGGCTAATGTGGAGTAGGTGTAAAACTTTTGAATTCTATCCATTGTTTTGCTGTCTTTGTCCATAGGTCAGAGAGGCACAGACGGAATGAGTCTGGATTGTTTATCTGGTGAAATGGCAATCACAGCAGGATCTGCCAGGGGAGGTTTGACTAGAAATTTCTGGTCATCAGGCACAATATAGAAGTGGTCTGGCCTCTTAGGGGCAGGTGGCTAAGAATCTGGTGTCTTTGATGCTGATGAAAAAGCATCTAAATAGCCAAGAATGACAGGTGGAGTGGCAGAAGGGGAAGGACATTCCACTTGTAATAGTTCAAAATACCTTTTTTGAGTACAAGACATTTGTAAGGTGTCCCATTTGAAGTATTCCTTCATTTTGGTTATGGTTTCACCAAAGGTGATATCCTCTGGAGGGGAGTCCTCTTCAATGGATTCTTCATCTGGGGAATAATACTCTTGAGGAGAGGCTACTTGGGAAGTGTAAGATACAGATTCATCTGAAGATGAACAACAGGCCTCTTGCTCTTCTTCCCTGTCTTCTGAGGTAGGTAGTGGAAGAGAGGAGGCAGAAGCAGACCTAGGGCTGAGGAGAGGAATAGTAGATGGAGAACAGGCTGATGGCCTAAGGGCCATAAAGGCCTGCATCAAAGATGAGGTCAAGGACTGCCAGTCTGGTAGGCCTTTGGCAGGTGTAGCCAGATGTTTGTTTTTTTGTTTCTTTTTGACTGGGGCAGACTTAGGCATAGGCCTGGAATCGGATGCCTGGCTAAGGATAGCTATGTTGGGAGGAGAAATCCTGGTCGGTGGCCCGGCTGTGTCTGGTTCCTCCGGTGGTAGTCGATGTCTGGGTTAGCTCTGGGGGACATGTTTGTCGTCAACTGCATAGCGGCTTCCTCAAAGTTCCCTGTAGAAGTCGACGGATCTGTCACACCTCCAACTCCTGAATCAGTAGCTGGTGGGGCATCCGAAAGTGGAGTGGCAGTGGAAGAGGGCCTAGGAATCTTGGCCTTCTTTCATGGAGGATCAATCGAGGCTTCTGAGAAAGGATCCATCTTGAGTGTTAATTTTTTAAGTCATTGGTTTTCTAGGTAGAGATTAACTGCAGCCAGGCAGCTGCGTAGGGTCTTAGGAACGAAAGACTGGCAAATAGAGCAAGTGTTGTGATCGTGCTCCCGGCCTACGCAACAAATGCAGTGGTAGTGCGTGTCTTTATGGGGTATCTGGTGCCCACTTTGGCATTTGCCCTTTTTTTGCTGACATCGGTTAAAGATTACTACAACAAACCAAGCATTAGCAAGAGGTTAAAGAAGAAAACCCCAACGGGGTACTTAGCTTTAAGACGCCTTGCGGTGAAGGAGTGAAGCACTCAATGTGACGGTCGCCTGCTGCTGAAAAGTTCTGAGGTCTGTGCGTGCAGACGTCACATTTAAGTTCCCTGGTTTATGGCCCTATGTGTGACATCCCACGCAACTACAACAGTCAAGCTGAAGCTTTTGTATAGCAGACAATGTACAGGTCGCCTGAGGCGGAAAATCCCTCACCAAAGAATACTGCAACATAGGACTAGAAGGAAATTCCAACAATCTGAAGTGATGACACACCAATTTGGAAGACAAAGGGAAAACTCAAGGGACAAAGGAACCTGGTATAAGAGGAGGGGGGGTGAACTGTAAAAGTGAAGCAGGCTTATCAGATAAGGGAGGCTTCTGGGGACAGAAATCTGAGAAGCCTTAGCAGGGGGGCCCACCTACCACCCTCCCTGCCCTTGGAGGTCTGGTGGGGTTGTCTGCGAAAAAAAGCAGATCTAGAAGGATAATTCTACTGGAACTTAGGGACAGGAGAGACAAAATATGTTTAAGGTCCTGTAAGGCTTTGCCTTTCTCTTAAACAGACAAACAAATTAGCAACAGTCCCAAAAAAATGTTTACTATCCAAAGAAGCATCCAGCAACTTGGCCTTAATGTCCTCAGGTAGAGACTGGAGATGAAGCCAAGAATAATGCTTCATGACAAACCCAAAAGCCATGACCTTGGAAGAGGCATCAGCAGCATCATATTTAAACCTAACAGAGTGGCCAGCCACTTGAGAAGCTGAACCTAAAATAGACAGGGCACAAGATTTGCCATCAAAATCAGGAAGGTCAAAAATAACCTGACAAGCCTGAGCAATCAAGGACACAGCATATCTGGTCATGTGGCTCTGGTAATTAATAGCCCTAAAGGCCGAAGTGGAAGTGGTGTAAACTTTCTTACTGATTCTCTCCATTGCCCTACTATCCTTATCAGAAGGCAAAAGTTTGGAAAAGGGCAAGAGCGTAGAAGGTTTGTCAGAAGAGACTGACACCACAGCAAGATAAGCAGGACATTTAAATAAAAACTGACAATCCGCAGTTTGTACCTTACAGAACGGGTCTATATTAGAAAGTCGACCGCTTACTTAATCGAACGCCTAAATGTCGACCCGTCTCCATCGATCGTCCAGAAGAGCGAAAGAGGAAACGTCGAATTGTCATGGTTGGCCGTCTGTGGTATAGCTCCGTAAGGTAAGTGTGCAATAGTTACGGACCTTAGGGTTAGGGTGTGGGTAAGGTAAGTGCATACATGGTAATGTATGTTAGATTTAGTGTAGGGTTTAGTTAAGTGTATGTGTGTGGATTATTTAGTTTGTTTGGGTTTAGCTTTTTATGTGCGATAGTTACGGACCTTAGGGCTAGGGTGTGGGATAAGTTAAGTGCATACATGGTGGTATATGTAAGATTTAGTGTAGGGTTAGAAGTAGGGTTTAGTTTAGGGTTAGAAGTAGGGTTTTGGTTAGTGTATGTATGTGGTTTATTTAGTTTGTGTAGGTAGTATGTAGCGGGCGGTGGGGTGGGACAAGTATGAGAGTTCGACTTTTTAAATTTCGCGGTTTAGAGCGGTCAGTGTTTATGCGGTTCGATGACGATGGGTCGACGTTTAGGTATTCGATGAAGTAAGCAGTCATAATAATATAGAGCCTTACAGAACTTACCAGATATCTTAAGAGCAAGAGCCTGAGAATCAGAAGTCTTGGAAGCAGCCATGAAAGTGTCTAACAAGGCAGCTGACACAGGAGGAACTGACGATTGTTTAGGAGTATCTACCTGAAGCAACTCATAATATCTTCTTTGAATATCAGACACTTGTGAAGAATCCCACTTAAAAAGTATTCCACAATCCTAGCAACTGTGTCCCCGAAGGATAATTCCTCAAAAGACGAGAAATGGCTAACAAAATCCTCCTCATCAGAACAATAAGCCAAAGGCGAAGACATCTGTGAAGAACAGGACAAAGACCCCTCAACAGATACTGAATCCTCATTCGAGAAATCCGGTTCCCTAAGCCATTTAGAAGGGATAGAGGTCCAAGAACCAAAACCCCCTGAGGAGGCTTCAAGGCCAACAAAGCAGAAAACAAACCCTGAGTAAACTCTTGCTATTCCCTTTGAGAATCCTCAGGACGGACAGAAACATGTTTCATTTTTTGTCTTTTCTTAGAAAGGACACCAGCCCTAACAAATACTATATGCTCTGACCTTTGGTAAGATTCGATGAGAACCCAGATCCTCCTCCCTGACTAATATCTGACCCACTTGGACTCTCCAAGATAATCAACAGCAGTTCCCACTCAATGTCCAGAGCAGACACCTGCAAAGCATCAGAAGAAGTGTGAAAAGACGGATTCATGCTGGCCTCTGATGGGGTCGTGGCACAGGAACCCAATGTAGACGCCGAACGACCTACAGAGCTATTACCCACTACTACAGGGATGTCTGGTGGAAGCTGAGCAGCTAAAGAATCTGGCTGAGACTTCCTGGCCTTATCTAGCAGGAGTACCAGGGGGTTAAAAGGATCCTGCCATGGTACACTGAACTGTTTAAGTCATTGGTTTTCAAGATAAATGGCCAGGGAAGACAAATGGCTTCTGACTGTCTTAGGTACAAACACCTTACAGATGCTACAAGAGTTATGGTTGTGGGAAGCACCAAAACAAAAAAAAAAAAAAATTGTTCATGATGATACTTGTGAGGAATCTGCCTCCCACACTGACATTTTCCCTTCTTGGATGACATGACGTCTAGGTAGCAAAATAAAATACAAGACCAAGTAAGGGGGAAAAAAAAACAAGGCACTTATCTGCTAGCTAGACATTCAGCAAAGCAACAAGAAGTTCAGACCAACTAGCAATAATGGCATTCATCATTAGGTTTTGGTATACTGGCTGAGCGTCGGGTTGCCTGGGCAGTAGACGGATTCTGTTTAGAATATTGCAACAGTGATACAGAAGGACATCAATGGCTGTAGGCCTGGATTCCATTATGCTCAAGAATTTCAGATATTTTCTCTAGAAATCCAACAGCTCCCAATCTAATATGTTCTCTCCTCTTCATATTTAAGGATTTCACAAATAAAGACATCTTCCGGAAAAGAGACAGAGGCAACAGCATTCTCACTGTCTTAATGGAAGCCTAAAAAGGCTACACAGGCATGAACAGGATAGGTCCTCTTCCCCTTCAGTGTCCAACCTGAACATCACTGCCAGAGAGGTTCCACTTCCTTTTAGCAAGAGAAATCGTATACAAAGCAGAAGGCTTTAAATCAGGGGGAAAGGGAGAGCAGCTGACTGGCTAGTCACCAGCATATTCTTTAGTAAACCTCTTACAGGCCAAGATGTGATGGCATCTACTGGTCTGATGTCAGAACCTGTGAAGGAATGCAGGGAAACTGGAAGACTATCGCTGGGATGCTGTGAAGAACTAAATATAACATCTCCTGGAAACTAAGAGTGCTCAATTAAAACAGATGAGAAAGATCGCTGAAAAGCCTGTAAATTCAGCATCTCACTGATGTTTCCTGAAGATGTCTAGGAAATGGCATCTGGCTGTGGTACACTAATATGAATTCCAGAACTTCTGGATTTCTTGGAATTCTGAAATCCCAGTTTGCTTCCAAAGGTTACTAAGACAGGTGGGAATGATGAAACTAGAGGTGATGGTGCTGTAACTGTGTAATGCTGTACCTTTCCAGGATGAAAAACCCAAATGCTTATTGGTAGGATAGAGGGGGTATATGGCCAAAATATTCTTTTTTTTTAAGAACCTTTGATAATCAGCTATTTTGGGGCTTCTTCACTTTAAGACAGTACTTCATTTTTGACGAAGAGGGCTTTCTCTTCATACATTTGCTGGTAGTTGGATCTCAGATGGTGGGAGGAAAAAACATTTCTTGGTCCAGTGCACAATTTTTTTTATGTTCTAGGTCAGTAAATTACAGGCATGATGGAGAATGGCTTTCTTGCTAAACGTGCGACAGTGCTCAGACACAGAGACCACATAGTCTTCTCTTTGATATAGCAAAAGACAGTTATTTGGGGTAATTTGTCTCAACAGGCACAAACAGTGGTCATGTTTATCTTTTTTCCAGGGATATCATGGGTCAAGGAAAAACATTTCCAAAATGTTCCTCAACAAAATCATCTCAAAATAAGTACCAGAAAAGATATTTCCTGGAATGATCCACTGAACTAATGACTGTATACATTATGCAGAAAAAAAAAAGTGCGGTTGTGTAAGTAAACTTACCATGACAGTACATGTTTTAATAGATAACTGATTCAACAGCCTAAGCTACTAGGGTTATATCCTTGTCTAGGATAAGATCGCTGGACAGCTTTCAATGTTTTAGGACATCTTCCATGTGCCCAAGCTGTCTTTGAAGTCAGAACTGCGGCTGACACAAAAAAACAACCACAAAGCCTTCTATAGCTATATCAAAAACCTCCAAGGCAATACCCAGATTTGCTCTGAGTTATTGCACAATAGCACCTCTTATACTGAGCCAACAGATATAGCCAACATACTGTCAGACAGATTCAGTGCCAACTTTACCCCCCAAGGGTCCTATCACAATACCAGAAGAAAGCCTGGTACCCACCATTTCTGCTGCACAAGTAAGAGCTGCATTGACCAAAGCCAAGAATACAGCGTCCATGGGACCTGATAATATCCCTGGCTGCATCCTACATGAGCTACAAAATGAAATGGCACCACATCTATGTGCCCTGTTCAATCACAGCCTTACCTCAGGCCATGTCTCTAACAAATGGCGCACTGCTACAGTCTTCCCACTCCATAAAGGGGGAGCAACTACAGACCCTGGGAACTATCGCCCCATTAGCCTGATGAGTTTGGTATGCAAAGCTATGGAGCGCATCATCATGGACCTGCTTAACAAAGATATAGGCAACCTAAAACTCTTGATCCCACACAGTTTGGCTTTGTCAAGGGGAGATCCTGCCTACTGAACCTAGGTTGACTTCTTTGAGGCAGTCACCAAGGCTGTGGATGAGGGTAAGGCAGTGCATGCTGCCTGCTTCGACCTGGCCAAGGCCTTTGATAACATTCCCCACTCAGGTATCACTGATAAACTCACCAAACTGGGCATCAATCCTTAACATCACTAGGTGGGTTGCAAACTGGCTCACAGACAGTACCCCCAGAGTGAAAGTTGCAGATTCCAAGTCAGACTGTTGACCAGTCACGAGTGGAGTCCCACAGTGCTCAGTCCTGGGCCCTCTCCTGTTTGGCATCTACTTCTCAGAAGTCCAGGCCAACACAGAAGGACTCTGGCTGACCAAGTTTGCTGAAGACTGCAAGCTAGGAGTCATTATCAACTTCCCAAGTGATGCAGACATCCTACAAAAGGGCCTCTCTGAGACCAATGACTGGTGTCGGAACCATGGCCTGATGCTTAATGCTATAAAATGCGTTAGCATCCCCTTTGGAAAAAACTTACTTCCCACAAATTACCACGTTCATGGGAGCCAACTGAACACAAGAGATCTGGGCACCCAGGTCGACAGCCACCTCACCTTCGACCACCACACTGCCACTGTGGTCAGAAAGTCCTTCTATGTGGCACATCTTACAACCAAAGGCTTTGCATCCAGGAAAAAAGAGTTCATCATTCCTCATTAGACCAATCATCGAATATAATGCCCCGTTTGGCATGTACATGACCAGACACCTACAAAAACTGAAGAGGCCACAAAAGTACCTCACAAAAAGGATCCTAGGCCTTAAACACATGTCCTACATGGACAGACTCAAGAAACTTCAGCTGTTCTCAGTCTCTTATCATCTACTTAGAGGTGATCGCTGCCTGACTTACAAAGCCATGTCCAACCCAGCCCTACTTGAAATACTACACCTAAAAAAATCCCAATCCACCCACACCACACACTCCATAGATCACAACCTCATTACCACAATTAACAGAACATGCTGGAGGGACAGGTTCATATCCAAAAGACTGCCCATACTCTGGAATAAGCTTCCCATTCAAGTCCAGCAGAGCACTTCGCTGGCCCTCTTCAAGAGAAATCTTGATAAGTGGATGGGTAACAAAGTTCTCCCCAGGGATCACTCCAGTTGCCCTACTGGTAGGGGCACTGTGAACTAACAATGGGTGGCATGGTGCCAGGGCAATTTCTTTGGGCTAGGCTTGTAAAGACTCCAGGGCCATTAACCTAGTACACACATATGAACCTGTGAATAACTGTAGCAAAGCCATATAAAAATGCAGTTTGGGTGCCAAATGGTTGAGATTTATTGCCCTGAGGAGGGAGACTGAAGTTCTGAAAGCAAAAATGTTAGGAAAGGCACAATCAAAACAATGTAACTATATATACAATAAGTATACCTACATCCACACCCTGGCAATAAATTTAAAAGATCAAACAAGGGCTCTCCTGTAACACTGACGTATTTCAACATCTACTGTTATGGTAAATTTACTTACATGGCTACACTCAGTTCAACATTCTGATCACTGTTGCAGTAGTCTAAGCTGTTTGGGTATAATATCAGTGCTTATTAATAATTAGGGAGGAGGAAGGAAGTCAATAAGCCAGAAGCTCCTGGAGAATAGTCCTAGCAAAGCTTGATCTTGACTTGGAAAAGGAATCCAGTTTGTGATGTTTTGTGAAAGTATACAAGAGGACTAAGTTGCTGCCTCTAGAATACACCCTTTCCAGGAAGCCACAGAAGGAGCCAAAGCCCTGGTAGAATGGGAAAGTACAGTTGTGTACACTTACCACAATGTAGATAGAGTGTATTGACTGTTGCAGTCATTACATTTGGGTAATCCTGCTGGCAGGTTGCCCTCAGCCGGCCCGAATTCCAAAGACTTGGGTCTTGTGTCAGTCGCTGTCACCCCTTCCCTGACTTCAGGTCATCAGGGGTATAGTTTTTCTTGCCCCAGATGTCAGGTGCCCCCCAAGAGGGTTGCCATAATTTAGATATGTATAATTACATGCACCAATATAAAATTTACCTTCATCTACAAGCAAATACACCACATAGGTTGTATAAATCAGAGAATGAAAGATAGGTTCCACCAGAAGAAAAAAGGGGGATGGTGGGTGGGAAACCTGGAATGCAACAGTGAATACACTCGAACATCTACATTTATGTTAAGTGTACACAACTGTACTATGTTCTTCGTGTTTCACTGTTGCAGTCATTACATTTGGGTAGAGTCCCAAAGTTAAGGTTGGGGGGCTGGAGTTAAACAGCATTAGGAGTGGCTATGAGGCCCTGCAGAACTGCAGTGGCAAAGCCTGCCCTGGATTTAGAGTAGAATGGCAGATGATAGTGCTTTGTGAAGGTGTGCACTGAACTCCAAGTAGCAGCCTCTAAAATGTCCTTGGTAGGTACTCCCCTGAGAAAGGCTGCTGAAGTGGCTGCAGCTCTGGTTGAGTGTGGCCTAATGCCCTTAGGTACTAGCTTGCCATGGTGTACATAGCAAAAACGAATGCAGTGGCCTGTCCACTTTGAAATAGTCTGCTTTGAGATAACCTTTCCTTGTGATCCTGCAGCATATGTCACTAGTAACTGCTCTGTCTTTCTGAAAACTTTGGTTCTGTCCAAGTAGAATCTAAGCTGTCTGTACATGTCCAAAGAATGCAGAATTCTCTCCCCCTTGTTCTGTGGATTTGGATAAAAGGTTGGCAGGTGAATAGTTTGGTTGAGAGCCACACTGGACACCACCTTAGGCATAAATGTTGGGTTTGTCCTCAGAGAGACCCTGTCTGGATAAAAAGTGATAAAAGGTTCCACAGCCATGAGTGCCTGTAGCTCTGAAACTCGTCTTGCAGAAGTTATTGCTAGGAGCAGAGCTGTTTTCCAAGATAAAAACTTTATATCAGCAGTAGCAGCTGGCTCAAAAGGAGGCAGGGTGAGTTTTTCCAAGACATAGTTGAGGTCCCATGCAGGCATTGGTGATCTCCTTGAAGTCTTAGGTCTTAATTTTTGGCTCCTCTGAGGTACTGTTTTAATAAGGGATGAGAGAAGATTGGTGGCTCTACATTGTAATGAGCCGAAATGGTAGAGGCATGAATTTTAATAGATGAAAAAGATAGGCCTGTGTCCAGCATCTCAGTTAAATATTGCAAAATCTGAGGAATATTTGGCACAGCTGTATCAGTTCCCTGTGCCTGGTTCCAAGCACAGAATCTCTTCCATTTGCCAGCATAAGATTTTCTAGTACTAGGCCTTCTGGCTTCCAAAGTGACATCCATCACAGCTTTACTGAGAGATGTGTTTTGTATGACTACATTATTCGCCATGCCATCAGATTTAAAGTTCTGAGTTGGCTGTGCAGGATCTGACTGTTTTGCTGATACAGTAGATGGGGTATTTGAGGTAAGGTCCAAGCTGGGCATTGAGACAAGCTCCTTAATATTGGATACCAGTACTGGCGGGGCCAGTCTGGGGCAATCAATATCATCTTTGGCTTCTCCTGTCTGACCTTTAGGAGTACCTTGGGGAGGAGAGGCAGAGGAGGAAATGAATATACTGATAGGGCGTCCACTTTCCATGCTTGTCTGTGATAAATCCTTGTGCAGAATCTTTTTAGTTGGTAGTTGTGAGGGGAGGCAAATAGATCTATGTCCGGGCATCAACATTTCCTTGTTATCATGCTGAAGACTTGTGGATCCAGTTGCCACTCGTCGGGAACCATGAGGTTTCTGCTTAGTTTGTCTGCTGGAGTATTTTTCCTTCCTGGCAGGAATTGTGCCTGCAGATGTACTTGGTAAGTCAATGCAGTGTCCCACAAAGTCATGGCTAGTCTGCAAACGGGGTAAGAATGTGTGCCCCCCCTGCTTGTTTATATACCACATGACCGTTGTGTTGTCTGTCTTTATCAGTAGCTGTCCTGGATGAAGTAGGTCCTTGAAGGCTGTCAGGGCATTCTGAACTGCTAGCATTTCTTTTTGATTGATATGCAGATGCATTTGGTTTGAGGTCCATGAGCCCTGAATGCATCTTCCTGCCATGTGGGCTCCCCAGGCATAATTTGATGCATCCGTTGTTAGTGTCTGCCTGGCTGGGGGTAATGTGAATGGCTGTCCCTTGGTTTGGTGACAAGCCTTTGGCCACCATCGAAAGTCCTGTTGCAGGCAGGGAATGAGAGTAATCATAGTTTCCAGGCTGTGGCAATGTTGAGTCCAAATACTTTTTAGGTACCATTGAAGTTTCCTCATATGCAGTCTTGCATATGGAATTAGTAGGATGCAGGATGCCATGAAGCACAAAGTCTGCCAAATTTTTCTTGCAGATAACTGGGCCTTTGTTGCCAACAATTTGAAATAGGTAGTCAGTTGCCTTTGTTTGTCTGGCATGAGATAAACCATCTGGGCAGTTGTATTTAAGCTTGCACCCAGGAATATTATCTCTTGAGAGGGTACTAGTTTTGATTTCTTTTTGTTGACTGTGTACCCTAGGCATGCTAGAAGTCTTTTCACAAACCCCAGGTGCTGTAGAAGAATGTCCTTGTTCTCTGCTTGAATTAGACAGTCGTCCAAGTAAGGATATATTTGTATTCCTCTTTGTCTGCAGAATGCAATTACTGGTGCCAGACACTTTGTAAAGACCCTGGGCACAGTAGATAGGCCAAAAGGCAGTGCAGAGAATAGGTAATGCATTGAGCCAGCTTTGAATCTGAGGTATCTTCAGCATATTTGTCTGACTGGGACATGCAGGTATGCCTCTTTCAGGTCTAAAGTCACAAGCCAAGCATTCTTGCCCAGCATGGGCAGAAGCTGCTGCAAAGTCAACATCTTGAATTTTGGTATATCCAGGAATGTGTTCAAAATAGATAGGTCCAGTATTGGCCTCCAGGCCTTGTCCTTTCTGGGTACCAAGAACAGTCTTGAGTAAAATCCTTGTCTCTGCTCTTGCTCTGGTACTTGTTGAATGGCCCCCATGTCCATGAAGGATGAGACTTGGTTTGTGCCTCTGCCCATTGATTTTTTGGCAGATCTGGCCAGTCGTTTGCCTTTGGCAGGGTATGGAAATGGAACTTGTAGCCTTGTGACACGATATTAAGGACCCATTTGTCCTGGGTTATAATGTGCCAATTTTGAGACAAAAGTGCTAATTTTCCCCCTAAGGGTGCTGCCAGGAGATACGTGCTTGGTGCAGGCAGGGGGAAGTTATTGGGACTGTTTTCTGTATGGTTGTGATTTGTCTTCTCCAACTTTGGAGGTAGAAGCCCCCCATTGCTTTGAGCGATATGAACCTTGCGCCTGGGGTCTGCCTCTACGGCGTCTGGGTCTGCCTTTTTGAGGTCTGTCTGACACAGGAAAGGACTAATTCTTTGTTGGCCAGTGTCTACTAAACCTAGGTGGCTGTACTTGTAAAAAATCTTTGACTGTTTGCATAGATTTAGCTTTGTCCTCCATTTTCTTTAACACCTCTTCTGCCTTAACACCAAACAAAGTATCATGCTGTAAAGGTGCATCTAATAATTTAACTTTAACATGATCAGGCACATTTTGTTCCTTTAACCAAGCATGCCTCCTAATTACAGAACCTGTAACTGCGGCCCTGCAGGAGGCCTCTAAAGAATCAAATCCACATTGGAAAGTATACTTTCCAACTTGTTCAGTTGCATGCAATAAATCCTGCATTTCCTTGTTTTCTGCACATTCAGGGTTTAACAACATTTTCTGTTTAAGCAATGCCATGACATGTTGCTGATATATGAGCATATGAAACTGACAGTTTAAGGCCCTTATAACCAAAGTAGCAGATGTGTAAACCTTTTTCACCCATCTATCCAGTGCCCTAGAATCTTTGTCAGAGGGGGTAGGGTTTTTTGCAGCGGAAGCTTTAACTCCTTTGGGACCCTGAGAAATAGTTTCTGGGTCTGCAGCAGTGTTTTTAAAAAGGAATTTATGAGAGTCAGGAACCCTGTGATATCTGTCAGACTTAACAGGAGCTGGAGGTAAGGAGTCAGGGGTAAGACTGGACTCCGAAAACACATCATTTACAATGTCTAACACAGGTGGGATGGCTAGTGGCTTGTGTTGAGGTAGTAAAAGGAAATCCCTGAGCCTCTTTTTAGATTCTGAAAAATCTTGGCTCTCCCAGTGGAAATGCTCCGTCATGGTATGTAAGGTTTCCCCAAACGAATAGTCCTCTGGAGGAGAAGCTGAAGGTATAGATTCCTCAGCATCAGAATCCTCATAGGGTGGAAGAGAATATTCCTGACCAGAAGAGGAATCAGAAGAAATGGAAACCTGATCTGAAGATTCATAGTCAGTCTCTTGCCTAGGCCTCTTATCAGGAGGGGGGATGGGAACTCCTGATCAAGGTAATCAAGTCTTCGGCCATTTTGAGCATCTGTTTTTTGGGCATAGAGGCCTGACCAAGTGGCTCCTGAGTTTGTTTCTTTGCTTTGGAAGGTACTTTAGTCTTTGCCTTTGAAGCTGAAGTAGGTTTGATGGTATAGATGTTTAGGTCTGAATACACCCTCAGAAGCCGGTGCCTGCTCAGCGGCTCTGGACCCATCTGAAGGGGTAATATCCGAGGCTCCAATACCTTGAGTTTCCAGCGGCATGGCCGACTCCACGTGGGAGTCGGTAGTGGCCTGCAACTCAAGTAGCGGGCATCAGGGGCTGTGAAAGCACTTCACTGAGGACTGGCAAACCAGCGACTGGCTTAGGAGAAGCTTCGTCGTCGGTTTTGGGCCTCGGTTGTCTATCTCTTTCCTTTTCTTTGCGTTTTTTGTGAATTCCGGTAGTTGGATGGCTATCCGACGACATTTCTGGATAATTAAACAGGCGTCCAAAATAGTTTAAAGCAAAATCATACCGAAGCTTAACAGTGCGTTGGTTAAATCTAGCACAGAACCGACAACCAGAAACGTTGTGATCAGGGCCTAGGCAAGGAATACAGTAAGAATGAAAATCCAGGTATTTGCTCCCCACAAGAAATACAATTATTAACTTTTTCTGACATCGGTCTGGAGCAATAAAAAAGTTTCCCCAATGGGGTACTTAGCTTTATTAATAAACAAAAGGAAGATGGACAAAGAGTGAATAACAGAACCAGAACCACAAAAAATTCACTCAGGAAGTCCAAATGAAGGTATGAGACCAAACAATAAGGAATCCAACGATAAATTAATGGTAAAAAAAGCGTGAACACACAGAAGCAAAATCCAAGATGTTTAATCAAAATGTTTAAACATCTTGGATTTTACTTCTGTGTGTTCACGCTTTTTTTACCATTAATTTATCGTTGGATTCCTTATTGTTTGGTCTCATACCCTCATTTGGACTTCCTGAGTGAATTTATTGTGGTACTTACTTTATTGAAGATTTCAGATCTGAAACTCGAACATAACAATCTCAGGAGTCGGCCGACCGGCACTTGCTAGCTGCTTCTGCTTCGGGCACCGCGCTGCAAGAAAGACTAAAGAAAATGGCGTTGGACGCTTCTTTTATACCCCTGATGACCTGGCGACAGCGACCAACGCAGGACCTAAGACTTTGGAATTCATGCCGGCTGAGGGAAACCTGCCAGCAGGATTGCCCAAATGTAATGACTGCAACAGTGAAACACGAAGAACATCTGACCCTACAGGAAAGTGGCTTGCTATGTTGGGCATAGCAGTTAAGAAAATAAACAGCTTGAGGCAACCATCTGGAAATTGTCTGCTTTGACACTGGCTGCCATTTTTCCTTACCACCATAACAAGACAAATAATCAATCGGCTTTTCTGAAGGGTTTTTTCTGTCCAAGTAGTATCTCAGCGGCCTGTGGACATCCAGATGTGTAATATTCATTCTCTCTTGTTTTTAGATTCTGGAAAAAACACATGGAAATTAACAGACTGGCTTAAGGTAAGCTCTATAACCATTTCAGGCATAAAAAAATGGATTAGTTCCTAATGAAACCATGTCCTTATGAGAAAAGACTTCGGGATGACTCACTGTAAGAGTTTGTAACTCAGTTACTCTCCATGTCACAGCAATGAGTAGCATATAGCACTATACCTCTCACCCTCTTACAGCAAGAAATCTGGACAAAGCCGTAAATAAAAGTGGGACAAAGGTCCAAAAATAGGGACAATTTTTAAATATTGCGCTTACAAACTTAGAAAGTTGATAGAACAACAGGTTTTGCATTAGCATGAATTTTCTGAAGGCTATGAAGTCTGAAACTGAAATGTCTGTCATTGTTTTCAAACTTAAGTCTTAAATGATTTGCCAGAAAATCACAATTTTATGAAAAACTGACCAAAAATATGAGGCCAAAATCTGGACATTTTGCGAAAATCTGTACAGTTGAGAATGCATAGCACAATTTTCCCTGCTAAGAACCTCATGTAAACGTGAAGAGTTTATTCAAATGGAAGATGTACTACTTTTTCATGCAAAAAATTAAGATCCCAAGGAGGATGACTCTAGAAGGTATGCCAGAAAAAAAAAATACTAAGTGGGAAGGGAGAAGAAATTATTTCTGCAAGTTCCACTGAAACCCTAGAGTGAGTAAGATTCTACTAAGCCATGTCATGGAATCCTGATAAATTGACATAGTGAATGCAAATAAGATATTTATTCAAACATGGTAAGATGTGAATGCCTTGAAGCATACCGTACACAATCATTGGAGCCAGGTATGTTGTAAATATCCTTGGCATAGTGAATATACTGAAGATTAAGACAGAGGAACGTACAGTTGTGTAAAATCTTACCCTAACAGTAGACGTCTTCCTCTTCACTGTTGCAGTATTCTTAACATAAGGCATCTCCTGCCAAGGGTAGCCCAATGTCCACCCAGTATACCAAAGCCTTTGGAATTTACAGACATCGTATGTCACACTTATGTTCCCTGCATAGGGCATGGGGCATAAAGGTGACATACATACCTCAGAAATGAAAAGTCCCAGGAGGAATACAACATCCCTAGGGACCATGAGGAACATGTGCATCCAGAAAGAGAAAATGAAAACAATCTTTGGCCAGGAAGGTAAGAAGGGTAGGGCAGAGCAGAAGGGGGAAGAGGGAGGGAGTGAATATTGCAACACTGAAGAGGACATTTACTGTTACAGTAAGACTTTACACAACTGTACTAGGTCCTTCCAAGTAGCAGCCTCAAGGATGGAACATGTATCCAATCCTTTGAAAGACACCACAGAAGGCAACAGCTCTAGCAGATTGAGCCTTTAGAGAGGCAGAAAGACATCTACAACGAAAAGAATAACAAAAAGAAATGGCCTTAGAGATTTTCTCAAAGCAATGCCCTTACTTATGAGAAGAGCCATATAGAATGCCTTTCTTACCATTGTGGAAACATGGTAATCAAAGCCAAGGTTGCTGTTAACCTGAGTGCCCAGATCTCTCATCATTGAGTGCATACTTAGGGTATTGCCAATGATGTGGTAGTTAGCAGGAACATTGCTCTTACTGAAAGGGATGATGACACATTTTTTTGCATTGAGCTTGAGGTCATGACTTTGCACCAATCATTTGTTTGCATAACACCTTCCAAAAGGATGTAGACATTGTTTGGAGATTCTATGACAACACCCAGTTTGCAGTTGTCAGCAAACTTTGTCAGCCACAGTCCCTTGGTTTTTGCTTATACTTCAGAGAACTAGATTCCGAACAGTAGAGGCCCCAAGAGAGATCCCTGTGGAACACCAATGGCTATGGGTCTACTGCTGGAGGTGGATTCCCCTATTTTGACTGTATGGGTTCTATTAGTGAGTCAGTTCGCAACCCACCTTACGATACAAAGGTTGATATCTTGCTGGGAGAGTTTTCAATGATGCCCGAGTGAGGGACAGTGTCAAATGCCCTGGCTACGGATAGCTAGGCTGTATGCACAGACCTCCCCTCATCCAGGGACCTGGTGACTCTCGAAGTACACCAGGTTTAACAGTCATGATCTCCTCTTGGCAAATCCAAACTGGGTAGGATCTAGTGTTTGGAGATTACATATACCTTTGTTGATAAGGTCCATGATGATTCTCTCCATGGCCTTACAGACAAGGCTAGTCAGGCTAACAGGTCTGTAGCTCTCTGGGTCAGTATAAACACCACTTTTGTGAAAGGGGATAACAGTGGCCATTTTCCATTCAGCTGGGACAAAGCTGGTGCTTAGACTATGACTGAAAAGAGTACCCAATGGTGATGCTAATTCTTGTTTGAGCCCATGTAGGATGCAGCCTGGGATGTCATCAGTTCCCACTGATGCTGTGTTTTTGGCCTTAGAGAGCGTGTTTTTGACCTGCTCTTTAAAGATACAAGGTAGGGACAGAAGGCAGGGATGTCATGAGGTATGTGAGGTGGGGAAAGGGGAATGAAGTTTTCGTCAAAGCTGTCAGCTAACCATTACCATTAACTACCAGTTCAGCAAATCTAGCCCTTACCTTTTAAGTTAAGGATATAACTAAATAACACCTTATAGTTGTCCTTTATAGGTTCATAGGTAGGTACTAGGGCTATTGGCCCTAGGGCCTATATAAGCCTAGCCAAATGGTACCCTGGCTTTTGCCACCCAAGAAAATTATTTTCCTGTGCCCCTGTCAAGCAGAGCCACAGAAGTGATCCCTGGGGTGAATTT
Organism: Protopterus annectens; assembly: GCF_019279795.1. Classification (NCBI taxonomy): domain Eukaryota; kingdom Metazoa; phylum Chordata; order Ceratodontiformes; family Protopteridae; genus Protopterus; species Protopterus annectens. The sequence continues at coordinate 521,386,770 of NC_056732.1, forward strand.
CCTATCTCCCATCCAATCATCAAGATTTTTCTTGAAGAGTGCTAATGAGGAACTTTGTTTGATATAGATAGGTAGTTTGTTCCAGAGTATGGGAAGTCTCTGGGACAGGAATCTATCCCTCCAGCATGTTCCGTTTATTGTGGTGACTAGGTTTAGGTCCCTAGAGCGTACAGCTCGGAGGGATTGGGATTTCTTTATGTAGAAGGATTTCCTGACTACTGTGGCGATGTGATTATCAAAGGTGAGACTACTGTCCACCTGTGTCCCAAGATCTCTTATCACACTTTTGTGTGTTAAGCAAACTACCGCCTATGTGGTAGTTCATGGGTACAGAGTTTTTATCAAAAGGGATGACAATGCACTTTTTGGCATTGAGCTTGAGGCTATGGCTTTGCCACCAGGCATCTGTCTCAGTGAGGCCCTTTTGTAGGATGTCCACGTCGTTAAGAGTTTTGATTATGGCTCCTAGTTTGCAGTCATCTGCGAACTTTGTTAGTCAAAGACCTTCTGTGTTAGCCTGTACTTCAGAGAAGTAGCTACCAAACAGGAGAGGACCTAGGACTGAACCCTGTGGTACTCCACTTGTCACTGGTCTGAAGTTGGATTTAGAGTCTTCTACTTTCACAGTGTGGGTTCTGTCAGTGAGCCAGTTGGCATTCCATCTTGTGACATAGGGATTTATACCTAGTTTAGTGAGTTTATCTATAATTCCAGAGTGGGGGATGGTGTCAAAAGCCTTGGCGAGATCTAGATAGGCTGTGTGAACCACCTTACCCTCATCTACGGCTTTGGTGACTGCTTCAAAGAAGTCTATCAGGTTTAGGAGACATGATCTGCCTTTTACAAATCCAAACTGGGTAGGGTCCAGAGTTTGGAGATTACCAATGTCATTGTTTATAAGTTCCATGATGATACAATTCCATAGCCTTGCAGACCAGGCTCGTCAGGCTAATGGGGTGGTAGTTCCCGGGGTCCGTGGTGGCTCCCCCTTTGTGGAGTGGGATATCCGTTGCAGTGCGCCATTCAATGGGCACAAAGCCTGAGGTAAGGCTATGACTTAACATGGTACTTAGGTGGGGTGCCAGTTTGTTCTCTAGTTCATGTAGAACGCAGTCTGGGATGTTGTCAGGTTCCATAGATGCGGTGTTCCTGGCTTTGGAGTGTGTGTTTTTTACCTGTGCAACCGTGATTACAGGAACTTTGCATTCTTCTGGTATAGAGATGGGCCCTTTAGGGGATGAGAGAGGGGAAAAGTAAGCACTGAACCTATCTGCCAGGATGTTGGCAATATCAGTTGGTTCTGTATATTTAGTGCCATTGTGTTGTAACTCAGATCTGAGTGTTGCCATTGAGATTCTTGACATAGCTATAGAATGCTTTGTGGTTGTCTTTAGAATCAGTAATGATTTTGTTTTTGTAACTAGCTTTGCAGGATTTTATGAAGGATCTCAGCTTCTTACCGAGGCTGACCACAGAGTTCCTCCAATCATGGGATTTTACTCTTTTTTTGCAACAGTTTCTTTCTTCTGTTGTAGAGTTTGTTTATAGCAGGGGACCACCAGATTGGCTTCCTTTTTTTTTTTTTTTTTTTTGGAGGATAGCATCTTGGTTCTGTTAGGGATTGCACGATCCATGCACTTGTGTAAGTGCTTATAAAGTGCAACTGTATAGGACTCCGCAGTCGTACCTCTATTGTCCGTCAGCATGGGTATCGTGAAGTTTGCCACTTCTGTCTTAAGAAGCGTGAAGTTGGCTTTGGAGAAATTTTTTACGGTGGTTTCCCTAATGGGGCGTGGGGTGGGATGTGGATGTCTAGGGTGATTTGCTTGTGGTTGGATCTGACCAACGAGGAATTGAACTCTGGTGTGGAACACCAGTTGTCCATGTTGGTAATGACCATGTCTAGGATATTGCTGCCCCAGGTGGGGGTGTGGATAAGTTGATCCAAGGTGCTGAAATTTATGAATTCCAGAAAACGTTGAGCACAAGAGTTGGTACACGAGTAGTTTTCCCAGTTAATGGTGGGGTAGTTGAAATCGTCCATTATTAAGGTGTTAGGTTGTACCCTAATATTTTCCAGTGTATCAAGAAATGAGGAGTGGGAATCCTGGGGCATGGTGGGGGATCTGTAGCAAGCTACAATTTGCATTGCAGTCTTGCCTAGAGAAAGTTGCACTTGGATAATCTTGGATGCATTATGCTGAGAAACTAGCCTGGAGGTGTGGATATCCTTAATGAAAATGGACACGCCTCCGCCTTTAGTGCTTCGGTCCAGGTTAGGTGGCCGAAAGGTGTGGTATGAATTATTGCCTGGTAATGTAGGGGTGCTCTCTGGAGCCTTGAACCAGGTATCTGTCACTGCACAGATGTCGATGTTCTCCATTTTAAGGAGTGCCTCGAGTGAGTGCATTTCGAGGTTTAGACTTAAAGCATTAAGTAGCATTACCCTCAGATTTTGCTTGCTTGTACCTCTTATGGTGGTAAATATGTCATTTGAATCTTGCCTAAAAAAGGCACTTTAGGGGTGGCAAGAGCCTTAGCCAGTATCCAGAATCCCAAGGCCGACAGGTGCAGGCCATCTCTGGCAAAGCATCGTGGTTTGTCAATCATGTCATCCCAGGTAGACAGATACTGGATCCCCATAGAATGACACCAGAAGCTTAGCCAATTGTTGAAGTCAATCATTTTGTCCTTGTACTGTGGCATCATTCTGGGTGATGGCAGGATGCTACTCAGGGCTAGGGTCATACCTGCCTGGGCTACAAGATCGGATAGCTCCTCCATGTCTCTTTTCATGTAGTCCAAGAAATAAGTCTCAGGTCATTCACACCAACATGGACAATGACAGAGTCATATTTGTACTTGTTGTGGAGTGACCTGAGTGCATGCGTTATGTGGCTGATCCTGGCACATGACAAGCAGCTGACAGTAACTTTCTCCTTGTTTAGCCTGGTGAGTGGAACATCAGTGTGCCTGACTATAGAGTCACCTATGACTAGAGTTGTTGGGTACGTTGTTATGCCTTATGGGCTGTGGTTGAGTGGCACACTGAGTTTATGGGTTATGTGTCATTTGGGCTGTGTTGGGGGGTGGAGGTTGCTTGCATTTCTGCTTTGGAGGTCCCTGTTGCTTGGGTAGATTTTTTTGAGAGCCTCCGAGAATGTAGGTGTGTGTTTTGTGTTTCTAGGTGTGTGTTTTGGTGATATAGGTTTTGAGGGACTGTGTGATGAGTGTGGATTGGTGCAAGTGTTTACCTTCTCTTCTTGACTGTCTAGTCCAGTCTTGGGCGAAGAGAGCTTTGCTTCCAGTTTGGCTATATAAGTGCATCTCTCACAGGTTGTAGTGTTGGGTGGTAGGAGGAGAGGGTTGTCTGTGTACATGAGGCAATTGCTGCATTGCCCCAAGATGCCCATATTCATCAGGTAGACAGAGGAAAACACTGGGAGCTGACCCTTAGACTTGCCTGGATAGGTGCTTATTTAAGTACTAAAAACTGTTTTCCTCTAGACAAGTGAGGAAAGTTGAGTGCTGTAGTAATTTGTAGCTTATTTAGTGCTTACAATGAGTTCTGAACAAGTGCTGAGCTCAAAGAAACAGATTTGAGTGCTGAAACTAGAAAACTGGCTAGTTCTAAGAAACAAAATTAAGCTAGAAGGCTTCCCTCCAACACAGAAAGGCTTGGGGGTTCAGAAGCTTAAAAACAGTCCTGGATACAGCAAATCTGTATCAGGTCTAGACGACTTACAGGAAAGGCAGGAAACAAGCTTAGAATATATATATATATATTTTTTGTAAAGTGGAAAGGGGAAAGGAGGAGCAGAAGCTAACTGGGTTGGCCTTCTCAAATATTCTCTCTGGATTAGGTAGAATGAGGTAATGACACTAGACTGGGAGGAGTGTCCCAGATCAAATTTACAGTAGGGGCGGCCAAATGCAACTTTGTTGAGGAAGCTAACTTGTATTCAAAGTTTTGCCTTGGAGGACTTCACAAGAAGTCTTGTTTGCTTACTTAAGCTGAGGAGGGAGTGTCTCCAGTTTAGAGTCTGCACCTTCTTACTCTTAGACAGCAGTTTCTTCCTTTTATTGGAAAGTTTGTTAATGGCAGTTATCCAGGTTTGCTCTTCCTTGAAGAGCTTGTTTTGGTCCTAATTGGTACGGTGAACCCAGGCTTTGTAGCAGACTGTTACGTGAAGGTGCTGAAGCAGGACCTTGGAGGTCTAAGACTGAATCAGTAGATCATCTAGATACGGAAAAATCTGAACCCCTCCTCAATGACAGGAGAGAGGCATTTGATGCATACCCTAGGGGCAGTAGAGAGGTCAAAGGGCAAAACAGTGAACTGAAAATGCAAGGAAAAGAGAAACAAACATAAAAATTTCTTGAAAAGAGAATGGATGGGGATGTGAAGATGGTTGTCCTGGAGGTCCAGGAATAGAAGGCCTGGAGAAGAAAGAAGAGGGAACAGGGTTTAGGTGTTGAGCTGAGAAAGGTCCAGAATGGGTCTCCAGGTGCCTACCTTCCTAAGAACTAGAAATAACCTGGAATAAAATCCTTTCCCCTCCTGGGCATGGGGCACAACTTGAATGGTGCCTAAGGGATGCTCAGAAAAGGAAAAAGGGATTACAATACCATGAAGGAACCCTGGCAGATGATGGCTAAAACCCCAGAGTCGAGTGACTTTTAACTTACTGGAGGGGGGGGGGCAGAGGAAGATTAAGGGATAAGGGAACCTGGCCTAGGAAGAGAGAAAGCAAACTGTCAGACCAAACCTGGCTTGTTCTGAAAATGAGGCTTTTGAGAAATAGAAGTCTAAGTAGACTTAGAAGGGGGTCCAAGCCTAGAGCCCTTTTTACCTTTAGGAGGGAGAGGCTGATCTGAGCAAATGCAGATTATGATGGATAATTCCTCTGGAATTTAGGGATAGGAGACTCAAGAATATGTTTCAATTCCTGCAAGTCCTTGCCTTTCTCCTGGAGGTACTTAAAAAAGCTCAGCAGCAGCAAAGCCAAAAAGATTCCCATTATCAAGAGAAGCATCAAAAAATAAGTAGAATTTAAGACAGTTTTTTTTAAATTGTGTACTGTATTTTAATGAACTGTTGCTTCATTTTACTGCTTTTTGCTGCTGTAACTGTTGCATTCTGCACTTTGTATATTTACTTCTTCTGCCTTAAGTAGCATAGACTAGATTCACATCTGCTGAATCTAGACTGTTTGGCCTCACTTGAGCACTAAAACCAGCCACCTTACATTAAGAGGTCCTCCCTGCACCCTTGTGGCAGAAGTCTGTATCTCTGGACCCATCTGAGTCGGAGATTACTAGAACAAAGGCTCTGTGAGGGGCTTTTCTATCGATAGACTGTGTTAAATACAAGCGAGTTGACAGTTCTAAGCACCACATTTGTGCGTGTTTGCACTCAGTTTGGCGGAGCTGCTCAGAGTTTGGCATTCTTCATCAGAGAGCTACAGTGTATCACTGAAAATCCAAGGCATCCACTGAAATCTTCAAGAAATAAGCAGAATTTAAGCCTTTTTTGCACTTGTGAACTGTATTTTACTGAACTGTTGCTTCATTTTTACTGTTTTTACTGCTATGACTGTTTCATAATGCCCTTTATACATTTACTTCTTTGACCTCAACAATGGCTGGCAAGCCAATTGCAGCAAGCCGTCATTTGTCTGAGGCAGGTCAGCTTGGACTCGGGTTTCAGTGGGGGGAGGGGGGAGGTGGAGAACAAGTAGGGTCAGGATTGGTAGGAGGGCTGAGGTGGACTGGGCTGTCCACGGGAAGGATTGAAAAGGCTGGTAAAGCAAATCAGTCTTTTCGAACTCTACCTTGGCAGCTTGTCTGACCAGCTTATCTGTGGTTTGTGTTTGAACTACGTGGGTGACCTAAGAACAAGGTAGGGGCCTTTTGTTTGTTTTTGATTTAATCACAGGCTATAGTGGCATTTATCTGTATAATCTGTACTATGTTTAGTTAATAGTGTAGGAAGCTTAGGGTATTATGCTTAAAGGCATGCAAGCAGTTTTTCAGCAGATAAGTGGGGGGTAATGTTGAATTGATTTGGTGTGTTATAAATGGATTTTGTTTTGCAGGCCTGTATTTCGATGCTGCAAGCAAGGGTAGGAATTAAGGTTGTACTTGTAACACATCAAGTGAAAATTAGAACACCAGAAGGGTTTTGTAAGTATTTAACCAAGGATTTGCACTGACTGAATCAAAGCAAAGTTGAAAAAGGGAAATAACTAGGGCACATGCCCCTTGTAAGGCCTGGGGTTATACATGAGACACAGGAAGTGTTGTACAATTTATTATTTATTTATTTATTTGCATTTGTTAACCGGGTTGGTCCAGCTGTGTAAGAATTACCCTTTTCCAGTGGAGACCCAAGCCCCAAACAGACATACAAATACATACGAATAGAGACAAATTAACAATATTAGAGAGGAAAACAATATTATGGGTACAATGGATAAGAAAAACAAACAATGAAAGTTTGAGAATATGAGTAAGGTAGACCAGAGGCATGCATGCAAAAGATTTATGAAAAGGTGTTCTAAGCAAGATCTCTGAATTAAGTTAAAGTAGGCAAAGAAATGATGATTTAGGTGTGGAGTTAGTAGTGTGGGAGTTTTAGGTGGGAGCATGTGAAGGACATTCCCATTTGGATGAGAGATGGGAGAGAAGCATGGATTTGAAATTGTTGTGGTTAGGTATATTACGTAGTGGTGTAGGGAGATTGTTCCATAGTTTGGCTATAGTGTGGGGATAGTAGTAGTTTACCAGCTGGGTGGATGGGTTTGTGTACATGCAGGAGGTTTTGGCCTGTGGATCTCAGGGTATGGGTAGGTGTGTAGGGTGTTAGAGATTTAGCAAGAGAGGGGCATTCTGCTGGTTTAAAGATGAGTTTGTGGGCTGTTGTAAGTTGTAGGTACTTTAGGTGGTTGTGGAGTTCTAGCCAGTTTAGGGTGTGTAGGGAGTGACAGTGATGGGAAGAGTTCTTAGAATTGGTTGCAAATTTGTAGATTTTGTTGTAACAGGCCTCAAGTTTAGCACGGAGTCCGAGTTGTAGGTTGGAGAATAGGGGAGCACCGTACAAGAGAGAGGGGAGAAGGAAGGTAGATGCAAGGGTATGACGGGAAGATGGAGTAAGGTAGTAGTTGTTAAAACAAATGATACACAGGGGGGGTGATATGGTTGAGGCTTAGTTGCAAGCAGCTGAGGCCTACAGTTAGTCCCATGGCAGGGCCTGTGAGCTGAGGCCTGCAGTTAGCCACATGGCAAGGACTGGAAACTGAGGCCTGCAGGAAAGTAGCAACAAGGCAGAGCCTTTGGAGAGGATCAGAAATAGTTAAGGGCACTCAATGGCAGTTTGGTTTAAACTATTTCATTTACATGGGACAACGATTTTGTATCTGAGAAAAGGCTAGTTATGTTATTGTTGATGTTTAAAGCCATTTTGGTTTAAGAACATGTAGGCAGATTGTTTAAGTTACTATTTGATGTAATGGCTTTAGTTTGTGTAATCTTGTAATTCAAATCAGTTATATATTTGAAATGCCTGGAGATTACGTTACAAACAGGCTAGAAGGTAAAATACATACTTGAAGGTATCAGACTAAATATAAATGACAGAATAGGTTTAAATTAGTACTTGAAGTAGGGTTTACTATGGAATTAAGGCTCACTTAAGGCAAGAAACAAAGGCACACATGCCTAAGTGTGGCCTGGGGTTTAGGGATGAGATGCAAAAGGTTTTAGCAAAAGCTGAAATTGTTTTTCTTAGCAATCTAGCAAACAATAGTCATGGACTGCAATTAATTAGATGGCTGGGGTCAGTGAAGAATCACATGGCAAGGCTAGTGAGTTTGGGCCTGCTTGTATGCTTAATACGACATTCACTAACTTGTGCTTAATGCAAGTAAATAATTTCTGGTTAATTTCTTAGCAAATAAAATGAAATTAATAATAATACGACATCTGAGTGGGTCATTAAAGTTAAACTAGGTCTTATGGAATTTACAGCCATTTGCAGGTTGTAAATGAATAAAATTGTGGATAGAAAGGTTTGGCAAAAAGTGGAAACTCTTTTGTTCAGGACCACAAAACCAATGTTTACGTTTGATAACCCTGTAGATGTATTTGTTGTTTATTTTATCTGTTAACACATTACTAAACCTTGGTGGAGTAAAGAACAGTTGGTTGGCTGGGATTCTGTGGCTAAGTAGCAGAATATTGTAACCATGTCAATTTTAGTGGTGTTACTTTCTTTAAGGAAGTGGAAAAAGAAGAAGGGCAGAAAGGTGGGGGGAGGTAACGGGTCAGTGCACAGAATTTCTTCAGGAAAGGCTGAAATATTTCATATGAGGTCAGAGCTTTGATTTGTTGGCAATATTTAGTTGGGTTTTTATTTATCACTGCAAAGTGGCTCAGTGGAACAGAAAAACCTAGTTAAAACATTTCCTGTTTGAGAAAGCAGGATTATTTCTAAATGGGCAAAAGCTTCATTTTAGCTGCTAATTCACGCTAAGATCTTAACCCATGGCTGTAACGTTTACAAGAGAAGAAAAACTAGGTTGTATTTGCTGCAAGCAGAAGGTTTTCTCATCCCCCAGTTCCTGCAGTGTAATTTGGTTTTATAGGGGTAGGTTTGGTGGAGACAAAACAGACAGAGGGACGTTTTATGGCATTCCACTTACAGCTCTTGGGAGGAATGCTTTAAAGCCTTAGTAAAATCTTAGTAATTTTGGGGCACTGTAAAGTCCCTTGAGTTGCAAAACTTCCTTACAGTCTCTTTGTTAGCTCACATATTTTTTTTAAATTGATAGATGTACAAATGCACTGTCTTGCCTTTAGATATCCACATCAGTTGGGTGGCAAGAATTCAGCAATACAAACAAGAAAGCTTAGTCCGGTAGAAAGAGCACTCCAGAATTACTTAGAAATCTGGAGGCATGTGAAGATGTTAATAATAAAAATAAAAATAAAATAGATAAATAAATAAAATAAAGTTAATAAAAATATTAATAACACTCCAATCTGTTTAATAACAAAATAATACTCCAAAAAAAAAGAAGTTATGTTCTTACCATAACGTTACATGTGAATTGTTCATCTCGCCTTTGTTCTTACACACGGGTTCGGAGCCAATCCTCGGCTCCGAGTCGGCCACATCACCAGCTTCGCATCTTCGAGAAAGCTCAAGGCAGAGTGCTATCCCATGATCCTCCGGTGTCAACCCTCAGATCTAGTTTTCTAACACTCGAAGAACCCTACTAGTTTCTGCGCCCTAGCGCACAGAAAAGCAACTACACTGTCTAATACTGTATCATAAAGTAGAGGAGAAAAGATGCCATACCTGAAGTACAGTAGGAAGCTCAAGAACACCCACATGTAGAGAAGACCGAACTCAGCTCAAAACATGCCCGTTCAAGGGAGAACATTCCTGAGAAAAGTGGAACCAAATGTAGCCCTGACTCTGGGGTTTTTATCTAATTTGTAGTGGGTAATAAAAGTATGTGGTTTCGCCCAGGTTGCCGCCGCACAAATGGTATCCAATGGTAAGCGAGCGGCATGGGCCAAGGAAGTAGCAACTGCCCTTGTAGAATGAGCTCTAGGATTAAAGGGGAGCTGTTGTTTTGATTCTGCATATACAAAATTTATACAATCCGATAGCCATTTAGATAAAGTAACTTTGGCTATCGCTTGTCCCTTTTTTTGGTCAGCATAAGATACAAATAGTTGGCCTGATTTTCTGTATTCCTTAGTCCTGTCTAAGTAAAATCTTAGCTGCCTGTGGACATCCAACTTGTGCAGCATGTATTCCAGCTTATTAGAGTGATTTTTAAAGATGGTGGGTAGCTCAATGGATTGATTAATGTTTTGAACTGAACAAATCTTTGGAAGGAAGGATGGATTGGTGCGCAATGTAACTCTGTCTGGGTGAAAAATCATGTATGGGGGCCGGACAGACAAAGCCTGCAACTCCGAAACTCTCTGAGCGGAAGTGATGGCAACCAGAAAGAGCATCTTCCATAATAAAAATCTGAGAAGAGTTGTGGCGGCTGGTTCGAATGGGGGCAGCATGAGCCGTGATAACATCAGGTTAAGATTCCACGGGGCGATTGGATCACGAAAAGGAGGATGTAGGTGAAAGGTACCTTTCATAAAGGCTTTGCAAAGTCTGTGGGACATGAGAGAATTATCTCCTAGACCAACATGAAAATTGGATATAGCCACCAGTTGTACCCTTATATTGGAAGTGGAAGCTCCTTCCTGAAAGAGTGTGGAAAGAAACTCTAATATATTGTGTACTGGAGCCCCTGATGGATCTATACCCTGTTGTGAGGCCCAGTACGCAAAACGCTTCCATTTGCTATTGTATAACTTCCTCGTGGATGGCTTATGGGAAGATACAATGATCTGCTGAACTGCAGGGGACAGTAAGTTTGACCTGGCTAAGACGGGAAGCGGAGCAGCCAAGCTGTCAGTTTGAGGGACTTGAGAGATGTGTGGGGAACTCCCGACGAGTGCGTCAACAGGTCTGGCACTGGGTCCAGAATCCACGGTTCGTCCACCTGATGAGTTTGAAGAATGGGAAACTAGACTTGTCGAGGCCAGAATGGGGCTATCAAAATTATGGTCCTTTCCAGACGTTTGGCTTTCTGCAAGAATTTGGGGATTAACGGGATAGGAGGAAAAGCGTAAAGGTGACCCGGGGGCCAATCGTGTACCAGTGCGTCCCTGGGGGCACCCCCCAGAGGGGGTAGTAGGGCAAAGTAGCTTCTGCATTTGGCATTCAATGGGGATGCAAATAGGTCGCAGCAAGGCTGGCCTCATCTGCGGAAAATCATTTCCGCTACTTGAGGTTTGAGGGACCACTCGTGGGGCAACAGGATGGCTCTGCTCAACCTGTCCATAATCACGTTGGATGTCCCCGGGATGTGCGTTGCTATCAGAAAGCGTCCGGTGGACACAGCCCATTGCCAAATCCTGAGGGCCTCTCTGCACAATGGATAGGACCTGATTCCCCCTTGATTGTTTATGTACCAGACTACTGACATGTTGTCTGTCTGAACTGTCACCGTTCCCAGAGGCAAGGACTTGTGAAAGTGCTGCAACGCTAGAAACACTGCCCTCAGCTCTAGGACATTGATGTGCAGATTGTATTCCAAGTTGGACCATTGACCTTGCACTGTTCTTCCCTGAAAAAGCCCCCCCCCCCACCCTATCAGGGAAGCGTCCTCGGTCACAGTCGCTGTAGGACTGGGTAATACGAACGGTTGGCCTGTTATTAGATCCTGAATGTGCATCCACCAAAGGAGGTCCCGTTTGCAAGAGTCTATGATTAGGATGTGGTGAGACAGTGGGAGCTGTCGGTACGACCACTGGGCGAAGAGCATCCACTGAAGAATCCTCATATGCATTCTGCCTAGGGAAACTACAATAAAGACGGCTGCCATCATTCCTAGGACTCTTAAGATTTGTCATGCAGGGACTTTCCTGCTCTGAAGAAGGATAGTAAATTTGAGTTCTGAGGGCTGATACCCTTAATGGGGGGAGATTGACTCGAGCCAGGGAAGTGTCCAAATCTGCCCATATAAATGAGATACGCTGTGAGGGCGATAGTGCAGACTTTCCAAAATTGATTGTTATGCCTAGAGAGGAGCAAAGGTTGATGGTGTAATCCCTGGCTTGTACAAGGCGATACTTGGTGGTGGCGGAGAGGAGCCAGTCGTCTAGGTAAGGAAACACCCGGGATCCCATCTGTCTCAAGTGAGACGCTACTACTGCCATGCATTTGGTGAACACCCTGGGGGCTGTGGTGAAGCCAAAGGGCAGAGCACGAAACTGGTAGTGACTGGCTCCCAGTCGGAAGTGCAGATGATCTCTGGACGCTCTGGCCATCTTGATATGGTAGTACGCATCCTTGAGATCTATAGAGCACATCCAGTCGCCCTCCTGTAGGAAAGGAAGTATCGACTGAAGCATGACCATCTGGAACTTTGCCTTCTCCATGAAGGTGTTGAGTTTGCCGAGATCCAAAATCGGTCTCCAGTCCCCTGTTTTCTTTGGAACTAAAAAGAACCTTGAGTAAGTTCCGGATCCTATTTGGTCCGCCGGGACTGGTTGGATGACTCTGTTTTCGAGCAGCCTTTCTATCTCTATGACTGTCTGGTCTCGCAGACTGGGTGGAACATCTGGGAGCTTTTTGGGGGCAGGTGGGGTTTTTATAAAGGGAATATTGTAGCCTCTGGTAACTATGCTTTTTACCCAGGAATCTGATGTGAGATTTAGCCAGGCCTCGGGGTATAAAGCTAAGCGACCCCCAACTGCCTCCAGAGTAGGACAGTCGGGCCTGCACTCAGGAGTGCTGGAAGGGCTTCCCAGAGAAGGTCTCTGTCGCCCTGATTTTGCGGACCCCTTCTGCCGCCTGGGCGGCGTCTTCCATTTCTTGCCCCTCCTCTGCCTCTGGAGGGGGTATCATTCTGAGTGGGCTGAAAGGATCCCAGAGTCTTTCAAAACCACATTTTTCTGCCTCTATTCCCTTTGGGGTATGGTCTAGATGGGGCAGAAAAATGGACCCCTACGGCAGACAGGGTCTTCCCTTCTTGCTCGCACCTAGTGAAGGTCTCCTTTACTTTGGGGCCAAACAAGGAAGCACCATCAAAGGGGGCGTTTGTAAAGGAAGACTTGAAAGATTCCTCAAAGGAGCATAGGCGCAACCAGGATTACCTCCTCAGAGCTATCGCTGAAGCTGCCGCCCTACTCGATCCTTCGGCTGAGTATGAAATAAGCCTCATGGACAAGTTCACTATGGAGTTGAGGTATTAAGCTGAGCTGTCACTTTTTCGGAGACAGCAGCATCTGTGTTACCCTGGAGAGTATCTCAGAGTTCCTTAAGGAGATCTCTCTGTAGACGCGTGAAATGCGTAAGGTAGTTGAGCGATCTCATGGAGAAAGTTGCAGAACTAAATACGCGCTTCCCATACCTGTCCATCGTCTTAGAATCCTTATTAGGAGGATGAACAGAGGAGGATGATTCGGACATTTCCTTTTTAGTGGCTGCCGCCACCACCATAGTATCCACGGGAACTCCTTTTGTAAGGCAACTCTTGTCTTGAGGGGCCGTGATGTATTTGTTAGGTCTACGGGGGACTGGTTCCACTGTATCAGGTGATTCCCAAGCTCTACGGGCTATGAGATCCACAAGCTCGTCAAAAGGAGGGGTCACCCAGGAGATAGAAGGTTGAGCCCCAAATGCCTTCAGCAGTACCGATTCGTCTGCAGAAGGGGTAAGGGATTGCCAATCTCCCCTATGTTTCATGATTTCTAAAATGTCAGCAAAAGAGACATCTTCAGAGGGGGACCGTGGGGACCCTTCTGCTTCATCCAAATCAGTATTCGATGTTAGAGATTCCTGTGGGGAATCTGCCTCCTCTTGCACAATCTTTTCCTCGGTACATCCTCAGAGGGGGCTTCTGGGGATGCCTCCGCGGAAGTAGGGGCGCCCTCTGGGGCTTGCTGAGGCATTGGGTCTCGACGCTTAGCAGGGACCGAAGGTACAGAAGCAGAACACGGACCCTTTGGGGAAGGAGAAGAAGATGTCGATGATGCAAGTGTCTGTTCAGACAAGACCTTCCTCATGATGTCGAAGGCACTGGTGCCCCGGTCCGAGGACGCCATCGGTTCCGAAGAAGCTGATAGCCTCCCGGGAACCGGAGCCACGGGCGCCGACCTTGAGAACGGAACTGAACTGATCTGAGCCGAGGCTCCGAGGGGAAGAGTCGGAACGGAAAGTTCGGTTCGACTGTCCCCCACAGAACCAAGTAAAGACCGTCAGCTCCGAGACCCCCCGGCTGGCTCAGAGGGTGTCGAGGTTAAAGGTGTCGATAGCACAACTGGAGGCTTCGGCACCGAGGGCTCTACACTCATCGGCTCTTTGATTCCTGGCTCCAATGACTCGAGTGGTCTCGGAGGAGGATTGGTCAAAGGGGTAGGAAGGGTCTCGAGTTTCGATACCAACTGGGATGAAACTTCGATGAGTTTGGACAGAGCCAAGTTCTCCATTAGCTTCTGTACCACTCGGTCGATGTCGGAATCGGAAAGCGGCCTCAAAGAATGGGTCGAAGGGGCCGAAGCCATCACAGAGCGAAGGATTGAAGGCGGTGGTAACTCTGATACCGGCTCCAACACGGTAGTCTCGATCAGAGACTAGGACTCGACGCCTGACCCCGAGGCCTTTGGAGCCGGCGTCCGAATCTGCAAAGAGGTGCTCGGAGCCGAGGACTTAGGCTCCGACACTCTTGAAGACTTCGACCCCTTCGAAGACTTGGACACTTGTTCGGTCTTGTCCAGGGCCTCTTGAAATTCGGGTTTAAGCAACCCTCTGTCAACCAACTTCCTGCGTCTTTCCAGCATGACCCTCCCACTGAAGGAATGACATATGGAGCAGTCTTCCTGCAAGTGGAGAGGGCCAAGACAGTAGACGCAGGAGGAATGGTTATCAGTAATGGACATCTTTTGTCCACAATGACATCTCTTGAAGCCTGATTTGGCTTTCTCAGACATTTTTAACTGTAAAGTTATGAAAAAATATATGGCAAAAAACACAGCACACTAACATATAGGAGCACACACTATATACATAAGTATAAGTATTTGTATTTATATATATATATATATATATATATATATATATATATATATATATATATATATATCAATAAAAATCACCCACGGAAGGCAGCAATGTCAAATAAAAGTTCTTGTAGAACAAAGCGTGTAGACACAGTCAAGGAGAAAGAGCCAAATTGCTGGATACACACATTTATTGTAGCAAAGAATCGTAAGCGCTTTCACAGGGACACCCCTGCTTCCTCAGACGATACAAGTAAAATGAATAAAGCAAGTTAAAATATTCTTCTTACTAGCCAATTAACCAATCAGCAATGAATTAACAACAAATTAGTAACACACCCTGATACCTAGCTGTCACACTTCTATCTAGCAGATACATCAAAAACCCTAGCTATAGTAACAACAGATAAGTAAATATACAGCTAAAACACAGCAACGTGTATAAGTTGTCAATTTACACACATAACAACATCATATTCACATTGTATTGATCAAAAAAGCTACATTAAACGTTAAAAAATCATTAAGCATAATATCAATGCTTAAAACCAAATAACACTGTAAGGCACTGTATTCATGCTTCCTTTCAATACAGTAAATGTGGTCTCTAATTCTTTCTCTTAAAGTTCTGTTGGTCTTCCCAACATAGAACTTAAAGCATTTCATGCAATAAGCCACATAGACCACATTGCGAGTGCGGCAAGTGCTGCTGTTCCTAATTTCCCACAGCACACCCTTTCCTGGGTGCCTAAAGAAATGTGATTCATCCACATATGGACAATGTGCACAAGTGCCACATTTCTTAGTCCCTAGCAGGGCAAAGTTGGACTGTACTCTTCGACCCATTCCCATATAGTGCCTTAGCAAAGCATATTATAAATGAAGGCCCGGACCACAGTTTTAGCTTTCAGGTCCTACATGTGCAATATCCTAATGTTAGACTGGGAGATATCTACAACTTAATAGAACAAGCTGAATTAAGATGGATATTTAGACTAGGCTCCCATAGAGGGCATGGTCTTAATGAGAGTGTTACCATCAAGCCTACTTTAAAAGGTAGACCCTTGCGTTGATATATATTTTTATATGTCATAACTTTATACTACATATTGACTAAATGCTTATGTTATTTTTAGCACTTTTTAGTAATTATTTAGTACTTGATTCAGTTTTTGCTTTAGATGGTTTAACATATATAAATAGGTTTCTTTTACAGTGTTATTTGGTTTTAAGCATTGATATTATGCTTAATGATTTTTTAACGTTTAATATAGCTTTTTTGATCAATACAATGTGAATATGATGTTGTTATGTGTATAAATTGACAACGTATGCACGTTGCTGTGTTTTAGCTGTATATTTACTTATCTGTTGTTACTATAGCTAGGGTTTTTGATGTATCTGCTAGATAGAAGTTTGACAGCTAGGTATCAGGGTGTGTTAGTAATTTGTTGTTAATTCATTGCTGACTGGTTAATTGGCTAGTAAGAAGAGTATTTTAACTTGCTTTATTCATTTTACTTGTATCGTCTGAGGAAGCAGGGATGTCCCTGTGAAAGCGCTTACGATTCTTTGCTACAATAAATTTGTGTATCCAGCTATTTGGCTCTTTCTCCTTGACTGTGTCTACACGCTTTGTTCTACAAGAACTTTTATTTGACATTGCTGCCTTCCGTGGGTGATTTTTATTGATACTCAAGGTTTTTCTTCTTTGGATTTATATATATATATATATATATATATATATATATATATATATATAATAATAATAGACAAACAGTTTTAACACTATCTAACTATGTTATAAGGGAAAAAGGGGGAAAAAGTTAAGGCAAAAAACTACAATATATAAAAATTACTGTCAATCCTGACAGAAAAATCCAAGGCCTTAACTAAGTAAATACTAAACTATTTTTATCTAAGAGAAAAAACACACTCTGTTAACTAACACTCTCTACACCACTATATACTACTTATAAAACTACTTTAAGCGCGAATTCTAAACTACAACTTCGAAAAAGATGAAATATAATGAAAATATACTGGCCCGAGCCTCTCAGTATGCGATCTGCTGCTAGCGGCAAACTAGATCTGAGGGTTGACACCGGAGGATCATGGGATAGCACTGTGCCTCGAGCTTTCTCGAAGATGCGAAGCTGGTGATGTGGCCGACTCAGAGCCGAAGATTGGCTCCGAACCCGTGTGTAAGAACAAATGGCGAGATCGAACAATTTCAACATTATTAATAATACACCGATGATGATGATAATAACAATAATAATAATAATACTCTATGGTAATGGCTAGAAGGTCTTCTGTCATTAGGCAGAGGTTGCAGCATTCCTTTCAACTTCTTGGTTTAAGAATTCTGGGCAAAACCAAATAAATTTGTAAGCATTAATGAAATACACTTAGAAAGTTGTTAGAGGACCATAGATGCTGTGACAGTGGGCATGTTCTGAGTATTAAAAAAAAAAAAAAAAAAAAGTCATGCTAGAATTCATTTTGGGTGTTGGCTGTGGTAGTCTACATGGTGTTATTATGCAGTGTAGTCATGCAGGCTATATGGTTTAGCGTGCTGTGTAGTAAATTGCTACTCAGTAACAGCGTGTTAAGATACATTGTTAGCATTTCTGAATCATTTTCCATTATTCTGCAGATACCTATTTGGAGATATTCAGGAAGATGGGTCAGGGCAATATACACTCTGACATTCCCTCACTTTTTTATGAGCAACCAGATGAATAAATGTTGGCATGAAACAAAGTGGTTAAAACAAATAAATGACATTTCAGTGTGTATGGTAGCAGATATGTAGACAAGCAAACCCAAATGCTGCATCTGATATATAAATACAAGGAGCATTTATATAAAAGTGCATGTGCGTGCGTGTGTACGCATATATATATATATATATATATATATATATATGTGTGTGTGTGTGTGTGTGTGTATGTGTATATATATATATATATATATATATATATATATATGTAAATTATATATATATGTATATATATATATATATATATATATATATGTGTGTGTGTGTGTGTGTGCGCGTGTGTGCATGCA
The DNA here is from genome assembly GCF_019279795.1 of Protopterus annectens. NCBI lineage: Eukaryota > Metazoa > Chordata > Ceratodontiformes > Protopteridae > Protopterus > Protopterus annectens. The sequence continues at coordinate 521,404,488 of NC_056732.1, forward strand.
TGTGTATATAGATATGTACGTGTGTGTATAAGTACGGAGGTGTATATATGGGTATATGTATGCATATGTTTATATGTATTATATCTTTGCAATATATATGTATAGATATAGGTATGAATATGGTGTGGGTGTGTATAGCATATATATATATATATATATATATATATATATATGTGTGTGTGTGTGTATGTGTGTGTGTGTGTGTAATGTGTGTACGTATATGTATGGATATTTCTGCACATGTATTTATATATGTATGCATATATTATATAACTTTGTGTTTATAAGTATGCATGTGTGTATGTACATATATATGTGTGTATATGTATGTATACTTAATTAAGGTAAGTTAACTCACCTAGCCATTACCGGAATCAATTACAATGTAAATTTAGGCATCAGTGCATGGCATCCAGAAGACAAACTGCGCGGCCAAGGCATGTTTCATCTCTCAGCCCACAAGAATAAACTTTTGCATGCCACATCCCTTTAAGGAGTACATAGGACCAAGAATTAGTATGGCTGATGAACTTTGCATGCAAAGTGATCCCTGTGGGGCGTTCATTTATGAGGCGTTTGGCTGCTAAAGAGTCTGGGTGCACAAAGCCACACCACCGGATTAGGGCCTCACAGGGCATGAAGGAGGATTTAAGTGTGGCTGATTTTCTTATCAGATTACAATGGGACAGCAATTTGGCAGGAGAGAAACAACGAACTACCGTGTCAGTGTTTACAGATGCAGCAAGGGGAATTGGCTTTGAGGGTTATTTTCAAGGTCAGTGGTTCAGTGCGGCATGGCTGACTCAAGTGAAAAGTAGGTTAAACATTTCAATTGCAGAGATGGAATTTTTCCCAGTAGTGGTTGCATTGGAAATATGGGGTGTGCAAATGAAAGAAAGAGTGGGTTGGCTTCGCTCGGACAACAGCAGCATAGTACACATAGTCAATAATCAGCTGGGGGGTAAGAAGTACTTAACATTAAATGTCACAATGAAGGCACAACACATTCCAGGCATTGACAACTCATTAGCAGACTCCCTTTCTTGTTTGCAGTGGACCCGGTGGTTCTGGTTGCTGGCTCCAAATGTGAAATCTTCTCTGGTTCGAGTGACAGATCATTGGCTTTAAGGGCAGACGAGAATAGTGGCTAATGTGTAATGTCCTCAGTGGAAGGACAAGGGTAAGGTACAATAAATGCATACAGCAATTTTTGCAGACCAGCTTATCCAGAGGCTGGAAACAAGTATGGCCAATTCAACTTTACCAAATCCGGGCTTACATTTGGGTAATGAAAGAAAGAGGTTGGACTTTTGGAAGGGCGAGAAGCACATTGTCAGCTCTGAATTGGTTTCATCAGGCTTTTGGTCTGAAGGATTTAGCTAACACATTTCAAGTACGGACAATGTTTAAGGGTTAGGGGAAACAAACACCCAAGAGGCCTGATAAGAGATACTCCATAGGTCCAGCGGTGTTATGTAAACTTCTTCTTACGAGGTAGCATTATTTAGGGCTGGCTTTTTGTGGGGCATTTAGATGGTCTGAAATTATTTAACCAAACAAGAAGAAAGGTCAACGGACAGTTTTACCACTGGCACAGGTACATTTGCTTGGGGAGGACACTTGGGTTTATGAAATCCAAAATGGATCAAGAAGGCAAAGGTCAGACGGTAATCCCAAAGGGTTTGGAATGGGACTTGATTAAAGTGCTACTAGAGTACCGCAACTATAGGGGTAGGCCAGATAGTACAATTCTTTTGTCATCAACAAGGTGAACCTCTGACGCAGTATCAGGTGAGAGCAGTTTTAAAGGAGGCAATCAAGTTGAGTGGCCTAGACTCAGATAAATATACATTACATTCCTTTCGAACAGGTGCAGTCTCATATGCACATGCCATGGGAGCTTCACATACCGATATTATGAAGATGGGCAGGTGGAAGTCCAATGCCTATAAAGGCTATGTAAGGTGTAAATGTCTAACTCTTGTCCTTTATATTTCAGCTCTCACATCTTTGGATAGTGAGTCATTCTTTCATTTGGAGACTCCATCGCTTTGTCCAGGGCAGGCGGGGCTTTTCCTTCCAAAGAGGAAAACGAGCTTCTTGCAAAGCAGTTTTATTTGGGGTATCAGGAATGCGGTGGCACCATCTCAGGGCAGTACTACAGCAAGCTGCAAGAAGCGATAAATCTCCTACTGCCATTTTATTGCACCTAGGGGGTAATGATATTTGTCAACATCCAATAAAAGATCTAATTGGTTTGATGGTACTGCATGCATGAATGCTGTCCATAAGCTATTATCTGTTGGTCAGACGTGGTACAGAGAAAGAAATGGAGGGGGCTCGGTCCATTAAAGCTGTAGAGAGAATGAGAAGGAGAATTAATAATTCTATGGATAAGGTGTTAAGGGATATTCACAGGTTGTACATTCCTCACCCTGGCATTCGGGTCTGGTGGCCAGACAGGTATAAGGATGGGGTTCATTTATCTGAAGAAGGTTTAGGGATTTTTATAAGGAAATGCAAGCTGGTTTAGGTGTGAAGGGCATTCACTTAGGATAGGTTGAGATGTGCTGGCGGTAGGGAGGAATATTCCTCCCTTCTGTGGTGGAAGACAGGAAAGGTAAGGGAGGCCAAGGTAAGTGGGGGGGGGGGGGTCACAGGACTCTTCAGCTGGACCTTCCACAGGCCAGCCAGCCCCAAGGGATTGTTGCCAGGGGACTTACCAGCATGGCAAGGGCTCCTTGGCAGATTGTAAGGCGGCCCAGAGGAATTGTGATGAATTGTGAAATTAAAAAGCTGTTATGATGTGGGTATGTTGAATCAGAAGGGCTGGATATCAATGTGCTGTCTGTTGTCCTGTAGGTTTAGGGGAATGCTGTGAAAGAAATAAAATGGCATTCCTGCCTTGCGCACATCTCATAATAATTGGCTTCTATTTGAGAAAGGTCATTGGCAGTAAATGGCAATAAACACACGGTTGCCATCATTTAATCCATCTGCGGTCTCTGTGTTTTTTATTGAATATGCAGCTTGTGGCAACCCTGACTTGTAAAGCATGCAACCTCGATGCATCTATTGTCTACGGTGCCAGGGAATGATAATGTTCTGAGCTGTTTTTTGGATATGGCTCAAAGGTTGATATGGATCATTAAATGAATTATGAACATTATGTTAAATGGTTCATGTAAAACAACATCTAAAAGATCATTCTGTTAGCATCAATGGCAAGGTAAGATATTGGTTCACTAAACTTTATTAAAAGCAGGTAGAGCTGTACCAATCTCAGACAAATAGCATGGCCTAGATTCAGACCTGCTGAATCTAGTCTGTGAACACTAAAAACAGCCATCTAACATTAAGAGGGCCTCCCTGCACCCTTGTGACAGAAATGTGTAGTTCAAGACCCATCTGACTCAGAGATTGCTGGAATAAAGGCTCTGTGAGCAGCATTTCTACTGGTAGATTGTGTTAGAACGGTGTAAACTCGCTTATATTTAAGCACTACATTTGTGTGGGCTTGCGCTCAGTTTGGTAGAGCTGGTCAGAGCTTGGCATAGCTGCGCACACAGCAATGGGGGTTAGCAGTGCCTTGTATAGACACAAATGCCTAGAATCACTTTTTGACCTGAGCACCACTCAATGAAACCCTCTCAGATTTGTCTGCCGCTCTCCTGCCAACTTGGATGCGCACTGCTGCACTGTAAGCAGCTCAGCTAAGCGCCAACAAGCATCATCCCACTTTCCTCACTAATTCTATTTAAGTGCTTTTGCTAATCCCAGAGAACTAGCCAATCTTTTGCCTACCACAAACCAAGAATTACCTGCTGCTATAGGCAGTCAGTTTCTAAACATTTTTCCAGCATGACTGACATGGGTATCCTGAGACAATGTAGTAATTCTCTCATGTATACTGATAACCACCTCCTCCTAAAACAAACAATTACAGTATATGAGAGATGCCACTATACCATGAAACTAATTAGTCCTTTCACATAAACAAGACATCAAAAAGGTTGTCAGCTCACACACCTCTCCTCTTACATACGATAAAGTCATGACACACACACCCACATATGCGGAGGTACCCACGAAGAGCCTAGCAAAAGGCCAGAGACCTCCCAAATGCAAACAACCCTCACATAGTGGTACAGAAACCAAATCCAAAAAGAACATGGACTCAAACGCCAACATATTTTTTAATCAAACAAAGCCTTCGGGATTACTCCTTTTATCAGTGTTAAACTACAGCATAAAAACTGCCTATTCAAATACTAAGTTCAAACAAAACCACAAGTCAAAGCCACCAATAAAATTAGAGTACCAATTAATTGATACAAAAATTCCTTAAAAGCACACCAAAGATAAAAATTCAAGCTCAGGCAAATATGATAAAATATTCTTTCATTTCAAGTGCATCTATTTTTGATTTAAAATTGGTTTTACACTAATCGTGGTATTTAAACCTGTTTTGCAATCAGCTTATAAACTCAATATCCAGTTATATTCACACACCTCCAACTTACTATTAATGTTGCCTCCCCTTGGATTTTTAAATAATAATTCAACTACTCTAAAAATAGAACTGCGCTCTATGCCACAACCCATAATGTGTTTTGCAAGAGAGTTCTGACTGATGTTCAATAATTTCTCTTTAATCTTCCTGCTACCTGCTTATGTAGAAACCAGGACATTTCAAACAGGTAGCTAAACAAACTATATTAGGGCTGTTGCAAAGCACTTAAAGTTATACTTCTTTCCTGTAACCGGGTAGACAAATTCATTATTCCTGCATATCAATTTACAATAAATACAGTTTTAACAAGGAAACGTTTCAATTTTATTAATAAAACTTGGTTTATTTGCAATGTTCACATCCTTATAAGAGTTGCTGTTTTAAACTGCAATACTTTATATAGGCAAAATCAGGCTTGTCACCAAAAAACTGTTTTAATTCTGGCAACATCTGTAAAATACCCCAAATTCTAGAGATAACATCCTTAACCTTATTTGTTTTCCTATTAAAGGTGGTGACATAACATACACAACACTGACTGTATCCTCTCCTATTCCTTTGATTCGTGCAACTCATAAAATAAAGCTTAGCCTCTCTCGACCTGTTAAATGCTTGACGTGCTAGTTCGTCTAAGAGTTCACTATAATACCTTCTAGCTTTGAACTCTTGTAACGTATTATCAATTTGTTCACTGCATATTTGTGAATTAGCATTCATTCTGCTAACCCTCAATAACTGGGTGTTCATGATGCCTTAAATAAATGTCCAGCATTGCATACTGCTTCTATGGATGTACCTACTGACTTCTACCTCCTTCCTAAGATGCTAGTAAGTAACTTGTTGCCCTGTTTTGCTGTTTTGACATCTAAAAGTCAAATACCCGTTTTAGGGAAAATAAGCTTATAAAGGGGGTAGTTCTATCTAAATAATTAAATTCTACAAGATCCTGTGCACTCCCTTCCCAAATAAGGAAGATATTGTCCACAAAGCGCTTGAAAAACGGAGATATTAGAAGAAAAACAGGATGAAACAAAAATATATTAAACTTAACACCAATATAGCATTGAATCGGTGGGAAGCATTGGCAACAAAGGTCCCCATTGCCACAGAGGGTATTTGATGGTACACTTGATTCTCAAAAATAAAGACATTACTTGTTAAGACAACATCAAGCAATTCACACAAAGTTTCAATTTCCCTTGTAGATAGAACACGATAAAAGCATAAAAAAATCACTCACTGCATCCACTCAATAATCATTTGGAATGACTGTAAACAAGGATTTAATATCAAGGTTTAAAAAAATAAAGTCAGCTGTCTGTTTCATCTAATACCATTCATATAACTTACACAAAAAAATCTCCAGTGTCATGGATACAGCTCAAATTTTACAAGAAATGGTCTGAAGACATGTTCCAAATATAGAGAGATCAGTTCTGGAATCCATCCCTTTCCTGATACAGTCGGTCTCACAGGTGGATGCCTTCGATCTTTGCGAGTTTTTGATAGCCCACAAAATACTTCAGTTACAGGATGGGCTACATTAAAATAAGTATACAATTCAGGCGATATATCATCAGACAACTGGAGATCATAAACAGACATGTTAACCCTTTGCATGATATTAGATAAACCCACCCTATCCAGCTTCACAAAGGTCCTTTCATCACTCAAAAAATCATTCATAAACTTCAGATAATCAACTTTATCAACAATGTCTATGGCTCCCCCTTCATCTGCTACTTTAATAACAAGTCTGTATTATCTTGTAGCTTAATTAATGAGTCATACTCTTTTTGTGTTAAATTATACAGTCTAGACTTATCTCGCTGTTCATACAACTCTTACAGTTGTTCACAGGTGTTAAGAAATGCTGCAACTACTGGGCAGCTAATAGGAACAAACATTCTTGATCTCTTATATACCGGAGTCTCTCTCAAGCAATCTTTAAATATCAACTTCAGATTTAAAGTTCTTGTGAACAGCTTTAAATAAGTCACTGCCTCCACTATTATATCCATATTGGAAGGGCAAAACTGGAGGCCTTTATTTAACAAATAATCTGCTGTTCAAGGTTGCAGAGAGTACCATTGTCCATGCAGGGCTACAATGCATTCCACATATTCAGACCCCAAAACATGTGTGAAAGAACCAAAGGTGGAGGTGTATCCCTTTTCATTAAATCCAAATACACCTCGTGACTGGTGAAACAGTACAACTCTCTTGAGCTACTCCAAGTCCAAATAACTATAGGTAAAATACCCTACCACATCATAGCTAGCTACAGGTCCACCATCATGAACCAGGAGAAACACGCTGCCCACCTGGACTTGCTTGAAATGCTCAGTATACAGCCAACCACCTTGGTTATGGGAGACTTCAACTACCCATCCTTCGACTGGGTGACATACATGAGCACAAACATGATCACACTGAGATTCCTAGAATTTGTTAACTCAAATGCCCTGGAACAGTTAGTCTGCTCCCCACAAGAGGCTAAAATGTCCCAGACCTAGTACTCATCAACATGGGGGTTTACTGCACTAACCTGACTGTGCTGCCATCCCTAGTTAAGTCAGACTATAAATCTGTCTTGTTTGAAGTAAAGCTCAGACCCGACACTGCCACACGAGCAAAAAAAAAAAAAAAAACTTTTCCAAAGCAAGCTATCGCCTCCTAAGTGATGGAATAAATTGTTTCAAAGCCCTGCTAACACAGGCAACAAAGACTCCTATGCAGAGAAGTACACAAATGCCCTATATAACCACTTATGCAAACATACTGACTCAGCGGTAACTGACTGGAATAAAACCAGGTCCTCTCTTAAAAACAAATCACTCTGGTGGACTGCAAGAATAAATAGGCTACATAACAAAAGAAAGAAACTGATATCCAAGAACAAGAAGGACTATAGTCAGCAAAGGAAGATTACCTTACACATCCTAAACAAGCACATCAGAAACCTTGTAAAGTCTTCTAAAGCTAGTTACGAGACTAGGCTGGCATCCCTAGGTAAAGGCAATCATAAGGCATTATTTGGCTACATTCAAAACCTGGCTTACAGATAGAACACACACAGTTAAAGTTGGGGAATCCATTTCCCCCAGTAGACCGGTTACCAGCGGTGTACCACAAGGATCTGTACTGGATCCTCTACTGTTTGGAATTTTTTTCTGAAGTCCAGTCAAAAATAGATGGCCTGTGGCTTACTAAGTTTGCAGGTGACTGTAAACTGGGCGCAATCACAGAGTCCCCCAACTATATCAATAAATCACAGGCAGGACTGACACAGACAAATGATTGGTGCCAGGGCTATGGACAAACTAAAGGCAAAATAATGACTTATCTTCTTTGGCAAAGCAGCAGCCCCTGCTATTTATGATATAGACAGCACCCCCCTAACCTCAAACACAGTGCTGCAAGACTTGGGAATGCAGGTTGATAGCAATCTGAACTTCGACCATTGTGTGTCCACAGTGGCCTTTTACATGGCCCATCTCCAACAAGGGCATCGCATCCAAGATCAGGGAGATCATAACTCCACTGTACACGGCCCTTATCAGACGGCTGATTGAGTACAATGCTCCCTTCTGCCTGTAGCTCAACAAACACCTGCAGCAGCTCGAGAGACCACAGAGGTTTCTAACCAAGAGAACTCAGGGCCTCCAAGACATGACGTACATGGAAAGACTGAAAGCCCCATCCCTGTACTCTGTATCATACAGGCTGCTGACAGGTGAACTGTGCTGGCCTACAGAGCAGTCTCTGACCCTGTCCTAATGGAACTGCTGCACATCCGCAAATTAAATGGGACAAGAGTCACTCGATACAGGGATCTCAACCAAGCCTGTGACATTAATAGAACTTGTGCAAGAGACAGATATGTTTCCTGCCACTCCTCTGGAATAACCTTTCACTACATGCAAAGCAGGGTTCCTCAATGACCCTATTTAAGCACAACCTTGACAACTGGATGGGTAACTGTGAATTCACCCCTGGGGTGGCACCTATGGCCCTCATGATCATAGTACCGCTATGCAAACAATGACCATCTAACTATGGTCAACTAGGGTACTCTCTCTCTTTTTTTTTTCTTTTAAACATGGCTGGGCTTGTAAAAGGCCCTACAGCCATTAGCCTAGTAACCACCTGTGAATATCATGTTAGCGATGGAGATGACATGAAAAGTAACGTCCTAAAACAGAAACAATTGCAGCAGCTCTAAAGGAAGCATCAGCTGCATCGCAACTATATTTAATAGAGTGGTGAGCCACATGAGAGGCAGAATCCAATAAAGAAAGGGCCAAGGCCTTCCCTTCCGCATCAAGGACGTCAGAAATTGTCTGAGAAGCTTGAAAATGAGGGGCTAAAACATATCTGGTCGTTCAAGTCTGGTAATTAATAGCCTTAAAAGCCAGGGTGGCAGGAGTAGATATGCTTTTGCCTAGACATTCCATGGCTCTACTGTCCTTATCAGAAGGAAGAAGTTTAGTGGACTGCAAAAGTTTAGAAAGTTTGTCAGAAAAGAAAGACACTACAGATGGATCAGCAGAAGGGCATCTATGCAAAAACTTAACAATCATCAGGCACTTGTAAAATCTGTCAGGTTTCTTGGGGCTGGAGGTTGGGAAATGAAGCAACAGAAGCTGCTGAAAAGGTATCTAGGAGTGCAGCCAAGACCAGAGGTACAGTAGACAGCTTGGGAGACTCCAACTGGAGGAGTTCATAACACCTCTTTTGAATATCAGAAACCTAACAGTCTCATTTGAAATATTCCATCATATGATAAAGGGCAACCCCAAATAAGAGTTCTTCTAAAGCAGAGTCTGGACTGATAGAATCTTTCTCCTCAGATCCATAATCCAAGGGGGAAGGAATTTGCGAAGAATATGCCAAGGACTCTTCCCCAGAATCCAAATCCTCATCAGAGAACAGCTGCTCTCTGGGCCTTTTAAGAGGAGTAGAGGACCAGGGAGCAGCAGGTACAAAAACTCCTTGAGGAGGCTTTAAGGCTACTAAGGCATTACACAACCACAGGGTAAAATCCTGCCATGCTTTTTTAAAATTTTTTTTTTTTAGTTTTTTGTTTTTCTATTCTACCTGAAAAACCCTAGGAGCTTCACACCCTTGCCGACACTCAAACATAGTAGGAATCTCCTCCCAGACTAGAATTTGTGGCATCTCCCTCAGTTCCTCAGATATAATCAGCTGAAGTTCCCCCTCAATGTCTGGAGTGGACCTCTGCAAAGCCTCTGAGGACATGTGAGAAGTCGGATCCATGCCACTCTCCAATAAGGTCACAGCAGAGGAATCCAAGATAACAACCAAACAATCCTCTGGGTTTTCACTACCAGAGAGAGCGAATCAGACCAGAGCTTTTGGCTTTTTTTCTCAGCAGGGGACTGACATTTGGGATGGAAGGTCTCTGCCATGGCACCTTTCACCAATTTAAGATACTGGTTCTACAGGTAAATCAACAAGGAAGAGATACGACTATGAAGGGTCTTTGGGACAAATGCTTGGCAGACAGAACACTGCATATGACCGTGAAGATTTACTATCAAAAAGGTGAAAATCAAAAAAAAAAATCTACTTACTTGATCGAACTGACATTCCGAATTTGGCAATGTCACTTTAACAGAATGTCGAAAATCATCACCATGATGTCTGCATTTGACCAAATTCGGAAGGTCAGGAGGTGACATAAGAACCTCAGGCATTCATGCTGAAGATGCCGCACAAATTGTATGTCTACAGCACAAGTGTTTACAGTTTTCCAGAGGGGGGGCAAGCCCCCTGCACCCCACACCCACTGCAAATTATATATTCCAACTCATAGAGATCGCACTACAGTGACAAAAGGCTAAATTTCCCGATCCTCACTGTAGTGCGATCTGATCAGAAAGTCAAATGCACATTTGCGAATGTACACTACCATTCACTAATATGCATTCGAACATTTGCAAAACATTACAGAAACTGGAAAAGACGCATTCATCCATTTCAGTTTTGTGTAAGTGCCGTTCCACATTTTGATAGTAAACTGCTTGTGATGATCTTTATGGGGAGTCTGCCTCTTACTGACGTTTTCCTTTTCTGGATAACATGTAAACACACCAAAATAAAAATAGATAAGAAGAAACTCTAATGGGGGACTTATCTGAAACATGGCTTTGTAACCAACACAGAAGGAGGAATGTTCAGACTGATGATCAACGACTGTGTTCAGACTGTGGGCAAAGATGTTCTGAGTTGTGTACATCACCTTTATGCCCTATACCTTGCGCGGGAAGCATAAGTGTGATGTACGATGTCTATTAATTACAAAGGTTCTGGTATACTGGTCAGATGTTGGTCTATCCTTGCATGTGATCCCTTATGTTAAGAATACTACAGCAGAGCTATGGATGGACATTGATAATGTAAGCCAAACACAGGAAATCTTAAACATCTGAATTCCTTGCAGATTGGAATGTGATAAGCATCTTTTAGGTCCAACATTACCACAAAGCTTCAAGAGGATATGAAAGGTAAAAAGGGATAGCATTTTGAATTTTGGAATCTCGACAAAAAAGATCCAAGAAGGAAAGGTCTATGACAGGTCTCCAACTTCCCTCTTTTTTTTTTTTTTTTGGCATTAGAAAAATCCCTGAGGAAAAACCTTCACTCAGCTGAGCTAAAGGCACAGGTTCTATCACCCCCGAGCCAGATTTGCTCTGAAATAGGAGGAAAAAGGAATGTCTAGTTTGCAGGACGAAGATGAATTGCCCGAAAAGGAGGATGGGATTCCCACTGCCATCTCTATCCCTGTGGGATAAGTCTCAGAACTCACTTGTCTTGAGATAGTCTGATGCCACAGGGGAAGATGAAGACCAAGACAGAGAGACTGATAGAGCTTTGAAGGCCTAGGCAGACAGACAGAGAGAGAGAGAGAGAGAGAGAGATTTACAAGCATAGACAAAGAGAGAGAGGGAGACTTGGATTGCCAGAGGTGGGGTGGAAGATGAAGAGGCAGCCATTCTGACTTTTTGGACTGTCCTTTCTTCTGGTATGCTGCCCCCTTTCTTCTTCGAGACTCTCTGCAACTGATTTTTTTTAATTCTGTTTGTTAGAGCTTTGATGAGACTGCTTACTCTCCTGGAAGAGTTCTGAAAAAGGAAGGAATTTTTTATACCTAAACTTTGAAAGGGAGGGCTAAAAAAGTCTGAGTAATCCTGTGAATCAAATTTCCACTTACATCAAATCTTTTAAGGCACTCAGCAGCAGAGGTACCAAACAACACATCTTCTTCCAGAAGGGAATTTAAAATCTCAACTTTATCATTATCTGGTAAGTTTTGAAAAGCAAATCTCATAACTTTAACAAACAGCCACTCTGAATACAGCAGGAACACAGTCATAAAAGCACTTTAAGGGGAGTTTGATTATCTAAGAAGCAAACAGGATTAAGTAATTCAAAGAAGTTTTAAGCCCTAAAAAAGTAGATTAGCTATTAACTTTCAGATGTTCTCAAAATAAGCCACTAAAAATTTTAATACGGCAGGCTGGCATTTCAAATTTTTGAAAGTTAATATGCAAGAACAAACTTTTACAACTGCAAAAGATGTGGCAATCTCACAGTCCTTAGTGGCTTCCAAAGGAGGTACACCAGGGGGACCAACAGCAAAAGATGTGTGGGTTCGAGAACCCAGTTCTGGCTACAGCAGAGACAACTACCACCAGCTGAGGCAGTGAGAGAGCCATCCAAATACCTAAAGCCATCCTTGTACTTTTCTTCTTCTTGTGAAGGGAAGTAGTAAGAAACATGGAGATGGACAGTTGTACCATGTTTAAACTGGGAAGGAAGCCTTACAAATGTGTAGCACTGCCTGAGTTAGTCAGTAAACATCCTGACAGAAAAATGAAGGTCTTGAGGTAAAATTTTCCATGACAGTCTCCAAAAGCATAAAATCATGCCCCACACACATACACAAAGATGTAGAAAATAAGTAAGAAATTGTTTTTGCATAATTCTTTTTCACAAAGACATGAAAGCAGTAGAATTCCATCTGCAAACATGACAGACCACCAAATAATTACTGCCTAACATAAAACCGAAGTAGTCACACCAAAAAAAAAAAAAAAAAAAGCACAGTCCGTCTTTAGACAAATGATATGGCAGAAGTTTTTCCCGAAAGGGTACTTCCCTGTCCAGCCTTGAAAGGATCAAGAGCGGACCATCAGTTTCACTAAGCCCTCTAAGGCACAGCACTTTGGCAGCAAGAAAGCTCTCTAGCTTTTGGCACCAAAACTGACTTTTTACATGGCTTTGTTCAAGCCACCGTCAGCTTGGGCAAATGGAAGGTGCCCTAAGTTTTGAAAGCTGTCAGAGGTCATATACTAGGCAAGAATATAACCTACTAGCTTACGCTACTCAAAAGTGATCTACATGATGAATATCTGAAGATAGCATAAGTTGCGTTCCCCTTTACTATTGAACAGTATGCTGATATCCTTTGGCAGGGAGAAGACCAGCTTTTCTCTAGAGATGCCTTATGGTGTTGTAAGTCTAGCTGAAAAGGAGGATGCCTATGTGCAGCTAATTCCCAAGTAAAAGGATGTACAGTTCAGAGCTGATCATTATGACCACCATAATCTGCCACAAGGTTAGTTAAAGATGTGCTTAAAGTCTAAAATCCCATATTCCTAGCTGACAAAAAAGAAGTTATGTACTCACCATAACGTTCCATGTATGTAGTCCATCTCGCCGAACATTATTGTGTGTGGGTTCAGAGCCAATCCTCGGCTCCGACTCGGCCACTTTTAGAAGCCTGAAAACTTCTGACTGGCTCGTGGCTAGAGGCATCCCATGGTGCATGAGCACACTCCCCAGATCTTGTTTTCTGCTAGTCTATATAAGGAGAAAAAGTAGAAAGGAGAACAAAGGTTCGGAAGAATAAACCCTAATAAAAGTGTGGTTTATGATATAAACCACAGCAGAAAACTGTTTCCAGATCCTCCAGGAAGGGGGGCTGGTGGGTGGGTTCGTAATAATGTTTGGCAAGATGGACTACATACATGGAACGCTATGGTGAGTACATAACTTCTTTATGTTATGTAGTCCTATCTCGCCTCCATTATTACGTGTGGGACAGCGTCCCTAGCATCTTGTATGCGTGGCTCACTGGAAAATACTCCTGAGTACCGTGGAACCAAATGAGGCCCAACCCCTGGAAGTTATTTCCAATTTATAATGGGTAATGAAGATATAACGGGTAGCCCATGTTGCTGCTGCACATATATTATCAACAGGAGTCCTGGCTTGGAAGGCAGCAGAAGTAGAAAATGATCTGGTAGAATGCGCTTTGACTTTAAGGGGCAACTCTCTTCCCTCAGAAGTATAAATGAAAGAGATGCAGTTAGAGATCCAGTTTGATAGTGTGACCTTAGAAACTGGCAAACCCATTCTTGTTTCAGCAAAGGAAATGAATAGCTGGACTGATTTTCTAAATCCTTTAGTTCTGTGGATGTAGAAATGCAATTGCTTATGCACATCCAATTGCTGAAATCTATACTCTGATTTATTGGTGTGATTGGGGAAGAACACTGGCAATTCGATAGTTTGATTCAAGTGAAAATGGGAGCAGACCTTGGGGGTAAAGGAAGGATTCGTTCGGAGAGAGACCCTATCAATGTGAAAAATTAAGTATGGAGATTTAACTGATAAGGGCTTGCAGTTCGGAAATTCGTCTGGCTGAAGTTATTGCCACCAGAAAAAGAGTCTTCCACGACAGAAAGTTTAATTGACAGCTATGGGCTGGTTCAAAAGGTGGCAAAGTAAGTTTAGAAAGGACTAGATTTAGATCCCAGGAAGGAATGGGATCTTGAACGGGAGGTCTTAACATCACAGAACCTTTGAGAAAGGTCTTGCAAAGTTTGTGGGACATAAAATTAGAATAATTAATTCCCACATGAAAATTAGACATTGCTGCTAACTGAACTCTGAGTGTAGCAGCTGCTGATCCCTGGTGAAAAAGTTCTGATAGGAACTCTGAGACAATAGGAATGGGAGTTGTAAATGGATTAACCTTTCTGTTATCTGCCCATATAGAAAATCTCTTCCATTTACTGTTATACAATTTTCTAGTCAAGGGCTTATGAGAAGAGGTAATGATATGGGTTACAGCTGGAGACAGATCATGAAGCCTGACTAATGATGGAACTGGAGCAACCATGCTGTCAGTTTGAGAGTGTGGAGACAGGGATGAAGTGAACCTGACGTGCGTCAATAGGTCTGGTACTGGGTCCAGAGTCCATGGATAGTCTAACAGGTGAGGCCCGAAGAAAGGGAACCAAATCTGACAAGGGCAGTAAGGAGTGATGAGGATCATCTTGCTTCCCAACAACATTGTTTTCTGTATAACCTTGGGAATGAGTGGAAAAGGAGGAAATACATACCGAAGTCCCGGGGGCCAATTGTGGACCAGTGCATCTCTCGGAGACTTTCCCAGAGGGGGAATGAGGGAGAAAAAAAATGCTGCATTTGGTGTTGATGGGGCTGGCAAAGAGATTGCAGCAGGGTTGTCCCGATTTGTGGAAGATCTGATGGGCTACTTTCTGGTTCAAAGACCATTCATGAGGTAACAAAATTGCCCTGCTTAGCTTGTCTGCTATTACGTTGGATGTCCCCGGGATGTGCGTTGCAATGAGAAAGCGCTGGGAAGAAATCGCCCAGTTCCAAACTCGCAGGGCCTCTCGACATAAAGGGTAAGATCTGGTTCCTCCTTGCTTGTTTTAGACACCATACCACCGACATGTTGTCTGTCTGGATAGCTATCATCCCTAGAGGGAGAAAGTCGTGAAGTGCTTGCAACACGAGAAGCACCGCTCTCATCTCTAGGACACTGATATGCAGATGGACTTCGTGATCTTGCCATGTGCCTTGGACAGTCCTGCCTAGATAATGCCCCCCCCCCCCCCATCTGAGAGGCATCCGTGGTCACAGTGGCAACGGGTTGGTGCTGTACAAAGGGAGTCCCTGTGGTAAGGTGACCTGGCTGAATCCACCAACGGAGATCTTTTCTGCAAGAATCTGTGATTAGTATATGGTGATGCAGGGGCAACTGCGTAAAAGATCACTGGGATGACAGGAGCCATTGGAGTATTCTCATATGTAGTCTAGCTAATGGTACCAATGTTATAGTCGACCCCATTGTTCCAAGAAGTTGTAACACCACCTTCGCTTTGACTCTTCGAAGGGGAAGTATCCTGTAAATCTGTTGTGAAAGATTTTGTATTCTGTCTGTTGGTAGTCTGGCTATCATAGAGACCGTGTCTATGTTTGTTCCTATAAAGGTCATAGACCGAGCAGGCAAAGTTAAGGATTTTTCCCAATTTATAGAGACTCCCAGCTGGGAACAGAGCTTGATTGTGGAGTCTCTGGTTTAAACTAGAAGATGCCTGGTAGTGGCGGTCAGGAGCCAATCGTCCAGGTATGGAAAAACTTGGATTCCCTGACGCCTCAAATGGGCTGTCACTACTGTCATGCATTTGGTGAACACCCGGGGGGGGCTGTGGTGAGGCCAAAAGGCAGCATCCGAAACTGGTAATGATTGGCTCCCAGCCGGAAGCATAGAAAACTCCTTGATGCTTTGTCCATCTTGATGTGGTAGTAGGCATCTTGGAGATCTACTGAGCACATCCAATTTTCTTTCCATAACAGAGGGAGTATGAATTGTACAGTGACCATTCGGAACTTGGACTTCTTTACATACTCGTTTAACCTGCTGAGGTCTAAAATGGATCTCCAGTCTCCTGTTCTTTTTGGAACTAAAAAGAATCTTGAGTATGTTCCGAATCCTGTCTGGTCTGCCGGGACCTTTTGGATGACTCTTTTTAACAGCATCTTTTCTATCTCTATAGCTGCTTGAGTCCTGTGATTGGGTGGTACATCTGGGATCCTTATGGGAGGGCGTGGTGGAAGGGAAAAGGGTATAGAGTAACCTCTGGTGATAATGCTTTGTACCCACTTGTCTCGGGTGATATTTAGCCAAGCGACCCCCGACCGGCTCCAGAGACGCACAGTCGGGTTCCACATCAGGAACACTGATAGGGACGGTCATGAAAGGAATCACAACCTCCCTGATTTTGTGGACCTCCCCTGCCTCTAGGGCGATGTCTACCATTTGTTCCTCCTCCCCTGCCTCTGAAGGAGGAATCACCCTGTGTATCCTGGAAAGATCTCTGTGATTTCTTGAACCACATTTTACCACTCTTCTGATCTTTAGGGTAAGGTCTAGAAGGGACGGTAAAACAGACTCCCATGGCAGAGAGAGTCTTTCCTTCCTGTTCACACCTGGTGAGGATATCTTTCGCTTTGGGTCCAAAAAGAGAGGATCCGTCAACGGGAGCATTGGTGAATGTAGAATTGAAAGGTTCAGCAAAATTGCATAAATGCATCCAGGAGTGTCACCTTAAGGAGACTCCTGAAACTGCCGCCCTACTCGCACCATCAGCTGAGTATGAGATCAGCCTCATGGAGGAGTCAACAATGGATGTTAAGGTAGCCAACTGAGTAGATACTGTAGATGGGACTCCTTCAGTAGAGGTACCTTGAAGAGCATCTCCTAACTCCTTCTGGCGATCTCTCTGAAGTCTCGTGAAGTGTGATAGATAATTCAGAGATCGGAGTGTAAAAGCCGTTAAAGAGAAGATACGCTTCCTGCATCTATCCATCATTTGGGATTCCTTATTGGGCGGATGGATAGAAGAAGAAGTTTCTGCTAGCTCCTTCTTTGTGGCCGCCGCCACCACCATGGTATCTACAGGTAAGCCCTTGGATAAAAATTCTCTGTCTTTACGGATGGAAAGAAACTTGTTCGGCCTCCTGGGGACCAGTTCCATGGCATCAGGAGTCTGCCATGCTTTCTGATTCACAAGATCCAGTAACTCGTCAAGTGGGGGAGACACCCATGAAGCTGAGGGTTGAGACCCGAAAGCCTTCCGGTAACACTGACTCCTCATCAGACGGGGTAACAGTGGGCCAGCCGCCTCTATGCCGGAGGATCTCCAAGATGTCTGCAAAGGAGATATCTTCAGAGGACGACTTAGGGGACCCCTCCGACTCATCGAGGTCAGTGTCAGATGTGAGAGACTCATCAGGGGAGTCTACATGCTTCCTCTTACATGAGCTCTTCCGAGGGGGCTCCTCAGCGGGGTTCTCTGGGGAGGCCTCGGAAGATTGGGGGCCACCAAAGTGGGGGTCCTGAGGCTGTGGGTCTCTGCCATCCGGGGGAAGAGAAAATGCTGAGACTGTAGTCGGCACTTGAGGGAGTATAGCATCAGTACTTCTATGTGGGGCGGATGAGCTATCCAGCATGCTCCTCATCTTCACGAAGACAGATTCCTCCGGCTCCGAAAGACTCCTCGGTTCTGAAGAAACCGGAGGAGCCAACAGCTCCAGAAGGATTGGCTCCGAAAATGATGTAGGGTCCAAGCTCACTCAGTCCGACGCACCAAGAGGGAGACTCGGCACCAAAGAAGTTTGGTTCCAAGTCTCTCCATTAGGGCCAACCAATGAGCTTTGGACCCTAGACACTTCAGACGGCGCCAAGAGTGTCAGAGAGGAACTCAGCTCCGAGACAACCGCAGGAGGTGCTGGAACCAAAGAATCCACTGTAGTCGGTACTGGCAATATCGGCTCCGAAGGACCAATCTGGGTTGGAAGAGGAATGAAAGCAAGATAGGTAGAAGAAGTCAGCTCCGAGACCGAGTGGGTCAGACCGATAAAAAATTTTGGCAAGGCCGACGACTTGAGGAGTCTGAGCACCACTTTCTTGATGTCTTCTTCAGATAGACTCCTGGAGGTTGGAGGACAGCGTGGGTGACCTTGTTCTCTGTAATATCGGCAATTTAAGGGTAGGGGAGACCGGTGGAATATCCGTTGACTGGCTCCAAAGAGGGCTGCTAGTGATCAGCACCGAAACACTTGCTACCGATATTGCAGGGTCTATGTCCAAAATCTCAATCATTCCCGTAGACTGTGGAGCCGAAGAGAAAGATACCAACTCCGCTTTTTGTAACTTCTTTGGTGGTTCAGAGGCAGAAGTTGGAGCTGGAGAAAGCCGTTTTGAAGTTTTGCCCTGATCCTTTCTAGAAGACTGCGACTTAGGAGAGGAAAAAGAACTGGCTAGATCTTCTTCGAAGGAAGGTTTCAACAGACCTTTTAAAATAAGTTTATTCTTCCATTCCTGGAGCACTCTAGGGCTAAAAGAATGGCAGAAAAGGCAGGTTTCTTGCAGATGTATGACCCCTAAGCAATATACACACACGCTATGTCCATCAGTGATTGACATTTTTTGTGAACACTTAATGCACTTCTTAAAGCCTGACGGTTTGTGTTCCTTAGATTCCTTAGACATATTGACAGCAAAGGAAGGCCAACACACTTGCACAACAAGAGAGAAACTAGGTCCTCTAACTTAAACGGACCTAGTGTGAAGAACAAAATAGGGAAGAAACTAGAACATCTAACTTAAATGGTCTAGCAAAAAACAAAAACACACACACTCACGGGATACCATATGCGAGCAAGCAATAGGCCCAGAAAATACAATATTTGATAACCAAGTCAAATCCAGTTGAAGTCACAAATCGGAAATCACAAAAAATGACTGTCAGTAATAAGCTATGATAGAAAACACTCTATAAGCAATAAATTCCTGAAAAGGAAGTAATAGTAATAAAAAAGGTATCACTACGCCACGGCCAACCAAAAAAGCTTCCGAATGAAGATGCGGCAAACAAGATCTGGGGAGTGTGCTCAAGCACCATGGGATACCTCCTAGCCACAAGCCAATCAGAAGTTTTCAGGCTTCTAAAAGCGGCCAAGTCAGAGCAGAGGATCGGCTCCGAACCCACACATAATAATAGAGGCGAGATAGGACTACATAACATTTTAAGTTTAGAAACCAAGTTACAAGAACAGGATGATAGAAAAAAGAAGCCAGACTCTATGTGGAGAAATAAGGAAATGAACAGATAAAAGGAACATTCATAAAGTTAAGGAAAACTCACTGAAAACTGGTAAGAAACACTTAAGACAAGCAGGAGAGAGAAAGGTATAGACTGTAAATAGAAATGATGCATAAACACTGAAAAAGACATAAGGCAGAATGAAAGTGAAAAAGTAAAGAGTTCATTAATAAAAAATAGTTATAAATCACTTTAATAAGGTACCTAACAGACAGATGTAGTTTTGTTTTACTTTATTTGTCTATTAACCAAGTCCATTACGGAGAAATGTCTTTTTACAGAGGC